>NC_133365.1:6718848-6905886 GCF_049309525.1 Garra rufa | reverse complement strand
CATTTCACTCGCATTCAGAGATCGACACTTCTTGACTGGCAAGGCGGCCGCGAGTAGAAACTCAAACAGTGAAAGTGAGTTGTTCAAAACCTTTCTTTTTAGTAAACTCTGTGTACACAAACAATGTTCTCAATGCTGGAGTTCATGAGTAGAGACCCAGGCGATACTTCGAGCAAAGTTTCATGGTGTGTCGAGCCTTCTTAGTGTTGTAAAAATATCGAATTTGATGCGCTTAAAGTTATGCCCCTAGTATCCCATTCACCGGCCATTGACCACAAAACGAAATCACGGTCAATCTCAAAAACGGCTCGTTTGTCGTAATTATGCTTTTAGATACAAGTTTGTCTAGTTTACAGAAAAAAAAAAGTCCAGGTTGCATTTTGCCAATAGTTATCCTTTAAAAATTGACCTACATTGCTGCAGAAGTACCGAACCAGTGTTTACAAAATGCCCTTTACAAAATAGATAAGCTAGATAAGACCCTTCTTCCTCGGCTGGGATCATTTAGAGCCTTTTGCAGCTCCGTTTAAACTGCATTTTGCAAGCTCAAACTCAGGGGCACCATTGCAATCCACTATATGGTGATAATTCCTGAAATGTTTTCCTCAAAAAACAATTTCTTATCGACTTAAGAAAGAAAGACATGGACATCTTGGTAAACAAGGAAGTGAGTAAATTATCTGTACATTTTTTGTTCTGGAAGTAAACTACTCTTGCACCATTTCTTGTTTACTAAGTCCATCTCTGTATGATTCATCAGCGTCCACAATTTTTTTCCATGGTTTAGACAGGATAAATTAGCAGAAGAATGTATTTAGTAGTACATTAACCATGCAATCAGTGCTGTTGTTTTCATCCGAGTATCTCCAATATGGCCGTACATCCGGGTAACTGAACAAATCGCGACGTAAATGCATACATAAGTGTGCATCAGGCAAATTCAGTATTCCGCCATTTCCTATTTGTCCCCTTAAATTATTAAACAGCCGACTGTAGCTGTTTACAAGAAACCTCTTCATTGAGAAGACGCCTGCAGGGTAAAAAGCAAAGCTCAACAAAGCACTTTCTTGCGAACTCTCTGCGCTGCCACCTATTGTTTCGGAGAATAATGCGACGTTGTGTATGACTACGACTACGAAAATATACCGCATAAACAAGGCTTCAAGAATCGCAGCACGACTGTGTGTAACGTTATTCTGAGACAGAACGTGAGGCAACGTGCAGAGCGCTAAAACGCCCGGGTCTACGTAAATCTGATATAAACAACGCGAGCACATGCTTTATATTACTTATAGTCACCCGGTATACATCGCCAATTAATACGTACTTTTTTCCAGTCCAGTGTGTTTTCTTTCTGCTTTATAAGACCTTTAAATCAGAAGAAAACTACTTGTGCACTGTGTGGTCACATGAAACAACAACAACAGCATGCCGGAAATCCGTTTTCGTCATCCTTTCAAAATAAAAGACATCGAGAGTTTGTATTTAGGCGAGTAAGTAAATAAATAAATAAACTGTTTAAATAAAGTATATTTTCAGAGCTGATTAGTAACCGATTACATGAAATATGTATTACGTAATCAGATACTAAATTAGATTAAATTACATTTTAAAATACGTGTAATCAGACTATGGATTACATATTTACACGATAGCAAAAAAAATATTCATAATTTACAAAAATGATTTCAGGTTTAAGAAGCGTTTCAAAATGGCATTAAATACTGATGAAGATGTTGTTTTTAATTTAAATTATCTCTCTAAACGTATTTCTATGTCTTTGGAAGGCTTTTGTCTTTCAAATGTATTAAAACGCACAAATTCACAAACGTTTTCGGCATCTGATCCTCTTTCACTTAATATACTTGAAGTCATCAAGACATTTTAAAATAAATATTTTAATAATTAAGTATCACATTTGCATGTTGATTGGTTCTCTGGGTATGGTCACATGACATGCAGGTAAACAAATTATATATATATATATATATATATATATATATATATATATATGTATGTATATATATATATATATATATATATATATATATGTATATATATTAGTGCTGTCAAATGATTAAGCGTGATTAATCACATCCAAAATAAAAGTTTTTGTTCAAATAATATATATAATATATATATATATGTGTGTGTGTACTGTGTATATTTCTTATGTATATATAAATACACACACATACAGTTTATATTTAGAAAATATTTACATGTATATATTTTTATTCATATATTATGTATACATAAATTTAATATATACACAATAAATAAATAAATAAATATATATATATATATATATATAGTTTTGATTGATTTTAAAGTGATTTACTTTTATTTACCATTTTTTACGATTTAATTAATTATTATTACCACCCTGCAGTTCCTTCCCAAACCCCAGTTTGGCAAACCTTAACATAATATGATGTTTAATGGACTTCATGGTTTTAATAACAACAAATGGAATACATTTTCATACTATTTTTAATATTAATATGGTACAAGATTATCCTGTTTAAATCAATGTAATAAACGAGTTAGGTCAAAAGTAATCTAAAAGTACTCAGATGCAATTTGGAATCAGTAATGGATTACAATTTGTAAGTAATCTACCCAGCTCTGTATATTATATTTTTGACAACGTGCTTTAAATTTACATTGATGCATTTAATGCAATTTCTGGGAATCGAACCCAGAACCTTGACGTTGCAAGCTCCATGGTCTACGTGTTGAGCTACAGGAAAAATACTAATAAAAGCCAAATTCATAAAACAAATAAAAACACAACCTAATTCCTAGATTTGAACAAAAAAACAGGCTGAAATAAAACATCAGTTTGCATATGATGCATTTATTGTAGTGCTTGAAAGGCAACGCATTACATGTTAGTATGCAAAACAATTATGACTTCAACAAGATATGGCATGTCACTGGAACATACAGCTGAAAAAAGCACCAACTTGGCTAGATTTCCATCTAAATGTAGCCAAATTTTCCTCTCCTTTTCTAAGAGGTTCTGTGTCCCTATCCACTGCTCCTTTATCATCACTCTTTGTACTTTCAAAGGCCAGATAAAGGAAGAATAAAATATAAAAGAAATGATTGAGTCACAAATGCGCTCTAAATGAATGAACTGTTGTGGTTGCAAAGGTTATTGGGTCAGTTATCTTGCATGCTGACTCACAAGTATTGACCAGTATTGGACATGTGACATGTCTTAACACTGACTGCAGTTGTTTTGGAAGAATTGGAGTTTCTTAATAATAAATATGCCTCAAAAATGTCTGGCAATATCCTAATATAAATCTTTGCACATATAGAAAGCTGAAAAAGCAAAGCTGTAACAGTGTACAACAAAAAAGTGAAACCTGTGTTTAATGCTTGGCCAGGTCATTTAAAAAATATACACTAAATAATATATTTTTTGCGTCCGATCTGAATGAAAAAGCACATTCTTTTTCCCGCAAACCTTTAAATATATTTAACTAGGCTGTGAGATGCAAAAAAAGGCATTGAAAATATAGACTTTCCACTTGGAGACCCTCGAAATGAAGTGGGAATGTGGAGTGAGCTGAGAGTGAGGATGTTACGAGGACGCTGCCATTCGGACGCGCTGAGGAGGGGTTAAAATTAAGTTCTTTGCTGCCTTGATTGTATTTTTCATGAGCATGGCTACGGTCATGGGTCCAACACCGCCTGGAACTGGAGTAATGAAGCTGGCCTTCTTTCTGACACCTGTGGAGACACATCAGAAATGAGGTTAAGGGGAGACACTGCAGGCTAAAAATATTTTCTCATGCACCCGTCAAGTGAGATTTTGGGATTTTTGGTTTCTCATATGTGACCCTGGACCACAAAACCAGTCATAAGGTTAAATTTGACAAAACTGAGATTTATACATCATATGAAAGCTCAATAAATAAGCTTTCTATTGATGTATGGTTTTTAGGATAGGACAATATTTGGCCAAGTTACATCTATTTGAAATCAGAAATCTGAGGGTGCAAAAAAATCAAAAAGACTGAGAAAATCACCTTTAAAGTTGTCCAAATTAGGTTCTTAACCATGCATATTACTAATCAAAAATTACATTTTGATATATTTACAGTTGGAATTTTACAAAAAATCTTCATGGAACATGATCTTTACTTAATTTCTTAATGATTTTTGGCATAAAAGAAAAATCAATAATTTTGACCCATGCAATGTATTTTTGGCTATTGCTACAAATATACCCCAGCGACTTAAGACTGGTTTTGTGGTCCAGGGTCACATATAATGTTTTTTCAGACTGGTGGAAAGAAAAACTTCCAAAAGACACTGTTAGGTGTTTCTTTAATAGCACTTTATCTATTTGGTGTTTACAATATTAGATTACAAGGTTACAATGCATATCTTTAAAGGCTGTTTTCTCAAAATGCGTTTTTTTTCCTTCTACACTGAGCCATAAATCTCCACTTTAGTAGCACTTACACACAACAAACTATATCCTGAAGGTTTTTCCAGAGGGATTTGTTCATTAATAATTAGCTTGATTTTATACAAAACATTTTATTCCCTCAAAAATGGTTAAAAAAAAGGTTTTCTGTCTGTTCAAAGTTTTTTTCTGAATTATGGTATTACAAAATGAGAGACCCAAAAACATTTGACTCTAATGTGTAAAAAAAAAAATTAAACAAGAATTTTGAAACAGAAAATATCCAGTGTTTCGATTTTTGTGCTAGAAATGTATTAAATTAGTGCGCATTTCATTAAACAATGCCTCATTTGCATACTTATGCAGCGTTCCAGGCAACTCATTACCTGTGTTTTTCCAACCTTCTACCCATGAAAGTGCACTGGAGGGGCAGTCAAACTGGTGACTTCCCACCCAAGAACTAGATGTACTAGATGGATGTACTCCCAGTTCTGAGTTCTGACGTAACATAGCCCGCGAAACAACAGTGTCAGCCCTACGGGTGCGGTGTTTATGCAAGTAGTACACGGTGGAAAAATAGAGCTTAGGAAAACATAACATTGCAATCAAATTAATAATAATATAAAAATAATAAATGCGCCCAGGCATTTTGGCATGACTTGCCTGGAACCCTACACACTGCAAAAAATGCTTTTCTAGCTTAGATTTTTTGTCTGGTTTCCAGCCAAAATATCTACAAATTCTTAAATCAAGAAGGATTTTCGAGACGAGTAAAAATTATTTTCTTGTTTTCAGAAAAAGCAAGTCAAAATTAAGTGAGTTTTTGCTTAGAACAAGCCAAAAAATCTGCCAATGGGGTAAGAAAATAAATCTTATTTCAAACAGAAAACAAGATTATTTTTCTTACCCCATTGGCAGATTATTTTGCTTGTTTCAAGCAAAAATGTACTTAATATTGACTTTTTTTTTCTGAAAACAAGACAATTTTTACTCGTCTAGAAAATCCTTCTTGATTTAAGAGTTTTTAGATATTTTGTCTGGAAACAAGACAAAAAAATCTAAGCTAGAAAAGCATTTTTTTGCAGTGCAAAGTCTTGAGTCTGGTTTGAAGTCGTGATTTACCAGCTCAAAACCTGCCTGGAACGCAGCATTAAACCTAACATTTTAGAAACTCGTAGTTCAATAATTGTTTGCAGTCAAATAAATGTTGTTAACATTTCGTAACATGTTTTAGTATGTTGTTGGAATGTTTCTAGAAGTATTAAACATAATACTAATCACATTTTAACATGTTACTAGCATGATTTAACACTAATCAATGTAAGTCGATGGGAGATTTTCAAATATCAATCCTAAAATTCCTTAATTAAAAGCCATAAATAAAATAAAAGCAGATATTTATTGTGTAGAAATCCCAAACTAGAATGTCTGATGAATATGTGACCCTGGACCACAAAACCAGTCATAAGGTTACATTTTACAAAACTGAGATGGATACATCATATGAAAGCTCAATAAATAAGCTTTCTATTGATGTATGGTTTGTTAGGATAGGACAATATTTGTCCGAGATACATCTATTTGAAAATCTGGAATCTGAGGGTGCAAAAAAATCAAAATACTGAGAAAATTACCTTTAAAGTTCTCCAAATTAAGTTCTTAACAATGCATATTACTAATCAAAAATTACATTTTGATATGCTTACAGTAGGAATTTTACAAAAAAATCTTCATGGAACATGATCTTTACTTAATTTCCTAATGATTTTTGGCATAAAAGAAAAATCAATAATTTTGACCCATACAATGTATTTTTGGCTATTGCTACAAATATACCCCAGCGACTTAAGACTGGTTTTGTGGTCCAGGGTCACATATATGGTGGAGTGCAAGTACAATTATTTTATGAGAATCTTAGAAAGGCTTTTATCACATTATTCCACAAATGACAGTACAAGTCTCTGTGCTTCCTTACCTTCAAAGTCCACATCACCAACAAGTCTGTCTTTCCCGGTCAAGGGGTCTGATATTCTGTTGATACCAACATCTATAACAGCTGCACCCTCCTTTATCATATCAGCAGTGATGAGGTTGGGAATACCTGAAGGAAATTACAGCATTTGTGAACATTAGGTGCATTTCCATTACAGATTTGCGCAAAACTTTGCCAATATTTTATAAACGTCGATTAAAAAGTATTGCAAAATGACGGTGTTTCCATTAACCGATGTTATGCGACTGAAACATATTTTTTCCTGTCATGATAAGTCATGGCAATGGATTTTTGTGTCATTTTGGCTATTTTTAATCAAATGTGATGATCGTATAAATGCAGAAAAATAATGTTTCCATTGCGGTTTTGTGAAATATTCCTTTTTTGAATTGCCTGAAAAACCACCTCATGCAAGCATAAAAACTGTTTTGCGATATATGGGAGTTTTCTTTTCAGTAAGCATATTTTCAATTTGCGCAATTTTAAGGGTAATGGAAACACGCCTATGGTAAGTGACATTTATGATGGTAAACATGCATTAAATGGAAATTTACATTGCCTTGCAAAAGTATTCATACCTCTTAATTTTTTTCACTTTTTTTTGCTGCAGCATTATGTTAAACTGCTTTAAATAATTTTTTTTTCACATCAATCTACATCTCATACACCATAATGACAAAGCAGAAAACAGGTTTGTAACAACTTTGCAAATTTATTAGAAATAAAAAAAAAGATCCCGTTGCGTAAGTATTCATACCCTTTTCTGGGACACCCGAAATGTAGCTCAGGAGCATTCATATTGCTTCTAGATGTTACTACACTTGGAGTGGAGTTAAACTGTGGCAAATTCATTTGATTGAGTCTGATTTAGAAAGGCACACACCTCTCAGAAAAGGTCTAACAGCTGAAAATGCATATCAGAGCAAAAACCAAGATAACTGCCTGTAGAGCTCAGTGACAGACTTGCGTTAAGGCGATGATCTAGGGAAGAGTTCAGAAACAAATCTGCTGCATTGAAGGTTGACAGAAGCATTATCCATAATGGAAGACGATTGGAACAACTAGGACTCGAGAAAATGTCTGCCAGCCCCATCCAAGCTGACAGAGATGGAGAGGTGAAAAGGTGAGGCAAAGAATGGCAGATAATTGCCAAATGCAGATGTGCAAAGATGGTCACATCAGACCCAAAAAGACTTGAGGCTGTAAAGGTGCTTCAACTATGTACTGAGTTAAGGGTATGAATACTTATGCAATCTACTTTATTTTTACTACATTTTTAAAATTAGCAAATCTGGTTTTTGCTTTGTCATTATTACGGTGTATGGAGTGTAAATTGATGTGGGGGAAAAACTAAAGCAGTTTAACATAATGCTGCAACAAAACGTGAAAAAATGAAGGGGTGTGAATACTTTTGCAAGGCACTGTAAGAGGTTTTATTAGAACTGAAAATCCAACCTGCAGCAGCGACGATAATGTCGGCGATCTGCGTGTGCTGACGGAGCTGTTCTTTGGGAGTGTAGCGGTGCGAGATGGTCACTGTGGCATCACCTAAAAAAACAAAAGGGGCAGGATGTGTTATACTAATAGCCTGCACACAAATACTTCCGCTTTGCTTCTTCTCTCCACACAGACTCACCTCCTGGCCTTTCATGTCTGCCGTCTGTGTGTAGCAGCATTGCAATGGGCATCCCCACGTTCTTGGAGCGACCAGCCACCACCACATTCTTACCCAGCGTCTCTATGCCTACGAGAACAGACAGGTTCAGTCAGCATGACAAAGGCCTGGTTTACACTGCAGGTCTTGATGCCCAATTCTGATTTGTTTGCCCATATCCGATATTTTTGGCTGTTTGTTTACATGTTCAATTGTGACCCATATCTGATTCATGTGTTTACACTTGCCATACCATCTTAAAGGGATGGTTCGGAGTAGAATTGACTTCATTGCTATGCACTCCGAAGCCCATCTAAATACCCCATCTGAAGTTTTTTTTTTTTTTTCCCACTTTAGTCAAACATTTATGGAGATATTAGAGTTTTTCGAATTGCTTGTTACAGGAGTGATTGGTACATGTGATGTATCTCGTGAATTGCACCACTAAACGTGCAAGTAATCTTACCAAACTTGTACAGTAGTGTAAATAGGTTATGTACTCACAAAACGCTGCATCGGAACATTTGTAAGTCCACCATGAGTGTTTTAAAAACACGTTTTAGCCGAGCCCTACTAGTCTCAAAAACTACAAATGGCGACACGTCGACGTCACTTCCCCGGTTTGAAAAAAGCACGTAAAAGTCCTCCTACTACATCTGTGTGCATGTCAATTGAGCGCTTCCAGAATTTTCAAATAATGGCGGACGAAGCAAGCGGTAGTAATGATGGAAGTTTTAAAAAAACTGACGTTTCAAAAAATATTTTTTACAGCGGTTGTCTAGTTAGGCCTTTGGTTTTAGCGTTAAGCTTATTTTTTTACATTTGTATGTATATATGTTAAAAAAACATCACTTTCGTAAACTAGCTTCTTTCTTACTGCCTGTGTGAATATCCCCTTACACACAGCTAATTTCTTGTTAGTGATTGAAGATGTTTTTAACGCTTTTAGGGATGAAAGAGTAGTTATTATGTTTTGTGCAGTACAGATAACCTTACTTCTTGCTTAGCGCTGTCACGGTTGCTATGAACAACGGGGAAGGGAGGGAACTGAAAGAAGTGTAGGCTGTCCAAATTCACTGACACCTACTTCCAGGTTTTGCGGTCTTTGGAGGACCCCTCCTCCTTCAACCTGGTAGGAAGGATCCTAAGGAGGATGCAGACCCTGAATTTGGACAGAGCCTTGGTTAAGGTGCGTCAAAGAACAAATACTGACATATAGGGTATTCTATACTCTTTTGGTGCGTTCCGATCGACAGGGTCCCTACGCAGTGTTCACTGCTCCCTTCGCTGAAAATAATCGCTCATTTGGAATGCCCTGGAACGTCATCAAAGCAAATTAACGACAGCGTCACGCAGATTATGATTTAACATAAATAAATATTGTAATTTATTTTACTTTCAAATTTAAATACATATAAAATACATATAAACGTATGTATCTAAACAAATATAGTCCAAATGTATACGTTTAGACCGTTAACACATTAACAGATTTTTGTGGTCTTATTTCACGCACTTTTTTCCCCACACACAGCCTATATTTAACTATCCTGTGATAGCATTAAATAAAACAAGACAGAGCTTCACCTCGCCAGTTTTACTTTCATTCATAAAATACAATATGCCAATGTAACATGAATCGCCATAACCATTCATAAACACTCTAATTTGTATAATGATAACAACATTTATTGCAACCGCTTCATTTCAGAGCCTTAAAAAAATATTATGTAAAATATCACCCAAATGTGTCGCTTTTATTTATTTTATGCAAGAATTCTATTGTGTATTGGCAGCTTTTCCAAATAAAGATTTTGTAAGTTCTTATTTTTTTGAACCGAAAATGAACCGAACCGAGCTCTCCAAGACACTGTACCGAACCGAATACGATATTAGCGTACCGTTACACCCCTATGTGTCACATGAGCAAAAAAAAAAACACACACGGAATTGGGTCGCATTTAACTGACAGTGTAAACGGGGCAAAAGATTCACAGCCAGTCTATAGGTTTAATAATACAGTTTATTTAGGTAAACCGCAGCTTTTTATTTAATAATCATGATTCACATTTTATTCTGATCAACTGTTTCTTCACAAACCCTGGTTTGGGAAACTCTAGATATCTCAAAGCCTGTTTGACTGATTATTTAGGTGTCTTCGTTCACCAAATTTGGTATCTGCCAGCTGACAATAATGATAACTTTATGGCTGATAATATCTCTGTCCTCCAAAGGCAAAGCACAGTAACTACACATTTGGTCAAAATTGAGTTAAGGCTTAAAATGGACTTTGTCTTGTGGCAAAGTCTCCTGGTTAAATTGTGTCCCATTTCAAAGATGAGAGATGAGAGTTTCAACATGTTTGACTAGCTGGTTGTTGGCGTAGTTACTGCACTTTGTCTTTTGAGGGCAGAACTTTTCCTCAACAATCCACACAATTTGAGGTATCAATAAATCCCACAAAGGTAACCAGTTTCTCACCTGTGCGTTTGATAATCTCCCAGACTCCCCAGGGTGTGGCAGGCAGCATAGTGGACTGATCCAGACACATGCGACCGACATTGACCACATGGAAACCATCAACATCTTTCCCCGGACACACGGCATTGCAAACACGTCGCTCGTCGATGTGATCTGTGTATGACAGGAAACCATTTTAAGGAACTTGACAATTTCACAGTATAACTGGAAATAAGATTATGCTTTTATCCTCCATTTCAATCTGGACTAAGTAGAACTGGTCAAAAATGGTTTTAAATGACTATCAAATCTAATGCAGTCATTTCTTAAACCCAGTTCACTGCACTGACAATGTAAAATGTTAACCTACCAGGAAGTGGTAGTTGTACCAGCAGACCGTCTACTCTGTGGTCTATGTTGAGTTTCTCAATGAGGTCAAGTAGCTCCTCTTCACTGATGTTAGAAGGTTTCAGGATGGTTTCGCTACTGATACCTACAGAGAATAAGAGAGAAACTGTGATACAACCGAATGTAATGCAAAGATCAAAAAGGCAAAACTAATACTAGCTATATACAGTTTGGGTCAAAGGTTTACACCCCCATGTTAATTAATTTACCAAAATACGAGGGATCATACAAAATGCATTTTATTTTTTATTTAGTACTGACCTGAATAAGATATTTCACATAAAAGATGTTTACATAGAGTCCATAAGAGAATTGAGAGTTGAGTTAAACTGCCTGCTGTTCTTCAGAAAGGTCCTTCAGGTCCCACAAATTCTTTGGTTTTCCAGCATTTTTGTGTATTTGAACCCTTTCCAACAATGACTGTATGATTTTGAGATCCATCTTTTCACACTGAGGACAACTGAGGGACTCGTATGCAACTATTACAGAAGGTTCAAACACTCACTGATGCTCCAGAAGGAAACACAATGCATTAAGAGCTGGGGGTGAAAACTTTTGAACAGAATGGAGATATCGTATTTTGCCATAATATCATATTTTTTCCCATTTAGTGCTGCTATTCAGAAGCTACAGAAGATATATGTTTCCCAGATGACAAAAGAAGTTACATTTACCTTGATCTTTAAATTCAAAAAGTTTTCACCCCCCGGCTCTTAATGCATGGTGTTTCCTTCTGGAGCATCAGTGAGTGTTTGAACCTTCTGTAATAGTTGCATATGAGTCCCTCAGTTGTCCTCAGTGTGAAAAGATGGATTTTAAAATCATGCCTTCATTGTCGGAAAGGGTTCAAATACACAAAAATGCTGGAAAATCAAAGATTTTGTGGGACCTGAAGAACAGCAGGCAGTTTAAATGTTCAGGACAAACAAGGGACTCATGAACAACTATCACTAAATGAAAAAACACATCTGTGGATCATTCAGGTAACAACACCGTATTAAGAATCATATAAATTCAACTATAATTTTCTCATGTGGACTATATGTAAACATCTTTTATGTGAAATATCTTATTCAGGTCAGTACTATGATAGTATGATCCCTCTTATTTTGGTCAAATAATTAACATTTTGCATATTCTGAAAGGGAAATGTAAACTTTTGATCTCAACTAGGGCCCAAAGTAAGGCTCCTTTCTAGTCAGATTTGCTTGAGTGCGTTTGTGTGGAATCTGTGTGAGATCCTGTAAGGAGTCATATGAACACTCAAAATAGACTTACATACTGTATACAGCCAACAGTGGAAAGTGACACCCATTGCTGACATGCTACAGTAACACTGAAGACAACCACAGACTCATGGCTGCTTTGACTAACCAGTCCAATTCATTCATTTCACAATTTAAAAAAGTAGTTTAATATGCAAGCATAATATCTACAAAACTAATTTAAATAATTTAAGCTTTAAAGGCATGGTTCACCCAGAAGGAATGTTTTGTCATCACTTACTCACCCTCATG
The DNA here is from genome assembly GCF_049309525.1 of Garra rufa. NCBI lineage: Eukaryota > Metazoa > Chordata > Actinopteri > Cypriniformes > Cyprinidae > Garra > Garra rufa. Next base: position 6,893,428 of record NC_133365.1, on the reverse strand, counting down.
TGGTTTCAAACCGGTTTTGACTTTCACAAGACATTTTTAATGACGCCTGAGAGGTTTTCATCCCTCCACTCAAAGTACACACAACTAAAACTTGAATCCGAAGTTCATAAAAACATTGTAACTATAATGCATATTAATTGAGAGTTAATTTAGGCTTTTTGATCAGCACACAAAACGCATATAATATATGGTAGGTCAGATGTCTGCGCTTTCATTTATTTTATGTGCTCTATGTCAGTGTTGGGGAAAGCTATTTTTAAAAGTAATGCTTTACAGTATTGAGTTACTCCCTGTAAAAAGTAACTAATTATGATACTTAGTTACTTTTTATGGAAAGTAATGCGTTACGTTACTTTTGTGTTACTTTTTAAATCTAGGCAGGGTTTGCTTGTTTGTTTTTAATATAAAAAGTTCTGTTTTTGTCAAATGTAAAAGCCTTTTCACACCAAAAGCCTCAGGCTTAGAGAAAAGTAAATTCACGTCTGTACAGCAGACAATAAAAAAACTAAAAAGGAAAACAAATGTTAGATTATTGTAATTTTTTGAGGAATTTTTGCTTATTAGTATGGATGAATTGGATCATCGAAAGTCGGCGGCAAAGACATCGGTTAATAAAATGGGATTAAATACATAAAGGATATTTGCATTATTTAACATATTTAATTATTGCAGGTTTGCGGTGAATTTCTCAGTTTTTATTCATTTTGAGGAATACTCTCTGTTTTTTAGTGAGCGAGATTAATGCATGTTCACATTTATTCTAGAACTAAAGTAACATCTTACTCACAATTTCTCTCAACATGTGGACAGGAGAGCTTTTAATCAATAAATGAGGGGGGAAAGTAACTGGCGTTACTTATTTGAAAAAGTAACTTTTTCTTTCTTTCTTACTTTACTAGTTACTTTGAAAATGTAATATTATTACGTAACTTGCATTATTTGTAATGCATAACCCCAACACTGCTCTACATCTCCCCAGAAGACTAAAAGGCAACAGTCTGACTGATTTAAATTACATTGACCGCGTTTTATGAACGTTTGGAGGTATAAACAGACTTTAACAGAAGGGTAGAAATCTTAGGTTTCGTTAGAAATTATATAATAAAGTCTTTGATTTCCAAAGAATGACTTGGAACAAAAGTCATGGGCTTGTAATGACATGAGGATGAGGAAACAATGAAGAATTCTCAATTACAGGTGAACAAAGCCTTTAACCTTTTATATCAAAAGGTTAAGAAAAATCAGACAAGTGCTTTCAGATTTTTGAACTTGAACTTTACTTCAGTGAGTCATAAGGCGCAAAGGCTTTTCTCTCTAAATACTACATTTACAACCCATTTTAAATAGGAATTACTCTCATCTGGCACTTCGTTTGAACATATCTTACCCACTTCTGCAGCTGCACGGGTTTTATTGAGAACGTATGAGTGACTGGCTGGATTGTCACCCACTAACACCACACTCAGGTGAGGCCTTCGGTTCCCAGCAGTGACCCACATCTCCACGTCATCACGCGCCTCGTTGCGGATCTGCCGCGCCAGTTTCCTGCCTGAGATGATCACGGCATCTTGTCTGCGAAAAGAAACCGAAGGATTGGAGGGTGAAATTTCACTGCAAGAACGATAAATCTGCTTCTGCTCTGGCTAACTGTGAACCCAAATAAGAATGTAAAAAAAAAATGAAAAAAAATAAAAAAAATAAAAGACACTTCAGGCACCTGTCAAGTTTGAGATTTTGGGCACTTCATAAAGTGTTTTTCAGACTAGTGAAAAGAAAACATCCAAAAGACACTTAAGCATTTCTTTTATAACACTTTATCTATTTCAATAACAATACATATTTTTAAAGGTGTTTTCTCAAATTAAGTATTATCTTAATTATGGAGTGACAATATGATATTCCCAAAATTCCTTCTGTAAAAACATTTGACTCTAATATAAATATAAATAATAGAATTTTGAAACTGACTCCATCCAGTGTTTAGATTTTTGTACTAAAAATGTATGCAAATTAGAACATATTTCATTAAATAATGCCTCATTTGCATATTAAAAACTAACATTTAAAAAAAGCTTGTAATACAAAAAATGTTTGCAATTATCAATGTAACTGAGTAAGTAAGGTGATGCAGTGTCTCGACTTAAGCATAAAAACAAGTGTAATACTGCTTAAAACTGTTGTTGTTTTTCCAAAAAAAATATTAAAAAGTTTTTTTGTTTAATTTCATTGCATTTCTGTTTTTATTTTTCCGAGCAAAAAATAAATATCATACATTTTCCCCTAATTTACAGAAGACTACCACTAAAATGTCATTCAGTGTAACAGTCTTGTCAGGCACATTTACAACAAAAATCTATTTATTAAGTATTAAAAGACAAATAGCTTTCACCCCAAATACTAATTAGGTGTAATTCTACTTTTTTTTTTTTTTTTTTTTTTTTTAAATTTGCTACTATCCTAAGTTTTGCCAATTTGTCAAAAATAATTTTTTACTCATTTAAAACAATACAATTTTATATGCTCACGTATTCATTTAGATATTTCAATATGCACAAGTCAGAATAAGCATGTAGTTTGAAGTTTTACATAAATATTGTGTTACACTGAATGACAATGTAACATTATTTTAACCAAATTTTGACATTTTATTCCCCAAAACCTTATTTGAAACCTTAAAAGTAGACACTTTTATTTACATTTAATGTGCTTTATGGACATAAAATCACATCAAATTTGAAAAATGTGGACATATACATACATTCATATACATACATATATATATATATATATATATATATATATATATATATATATATATATATATATATTTTTTTTTTTTTTTTTTTTTTTTTTTTTGGGTGTAATTTATCTGTTAAAATTCCAAAATTCAGATACCTAGAATGCACACTGGGAGCTACTGTCTACAGATAAGCTCTGTGCTGGACTGGTGTGATAGACTTCAGTCTAAATGAAGACATATGCACACTAACTGAAGATAACAGTTTGAAGTCACTTTGAAGCATGTCAGAGCATTCTTGTTTTTCCAGCAAAAGTGTTCATGTCTTGTTTACCTTTACTGACGTGACAATTTTCAATCATGAGATCATTTGTGATAAATTTCAATTGTAAGGCTGTAAAACTGCTCTGAAGGAGCGCAAATTATTACAAAGTGTGTGATTTTCATTTCTATTGAGAAGACAATGCAGTTGAAACAGCACGAAGGTTATGGGTTTGAATCCTGGAGAATGCATGAACTGATAAAATGCATACCTTGAATGTAAATGCAAATAATAAATGGCTGAACTTTAACCTTAACAATGACTGTTGACTATGGAAGAATTAAAAATCCATGTGTCCCCAACTAATTCTCATGATCTCAACATAGCAAAATTACAAAGTCGCGTAATCGCAATTAAGTCACGTCACCAAAATGTTGATTTTTGGTGATTTAGAGTTGTTTTTTTCTTCAAAAAAACATTCCAAAAATTAAGTAGCCTACCTCTAATTAGATTAAATGAAAGTAAAATACTCGTAATCAGACTACAGTTATAGTTCTACAGGCCTTTGTTGTAACACGTAATTTACATTAGCTCCATTGTTTATAACACATTATGTATTTCAACAGTTTTGTGCAATAACCCCATTTGATTTCTTGCTTTTAATTCTTTATTTGAACTAATTATTTTTGCCTCATTGCTATTATTTATGCATTTTAAGAAATTTTAAAGACTTTTGTTCACAAAAAAAACATAAAAAGATATTATCGGGCCCTAAGAAATCTGTTTTATTTAAAAATTATTATTTTTTTCTGTTTTAATTTTTCTATACTCCGTTTTAATGGTTAAACTACTTTCAATAATCAAAAAGCCTGTGTAATTAATTGAGTTTTACAGATTTATTTTCTTCATTTTAACGGTCCTATAAAATTTTAATAATCAAAAGCATCTCCAATTATTTGATTTTATTATAAATAAAATGTTCTGAAGTAAAATTGTTCATTTTATGTGGGAAGGCAAGGCAAGGCGAGTTTATTTATAAAGCACATTTCATACACAATGGTAATTCAAAGTGCTATACATATGAGGAATTAAAATAATCCTCACAATAATACAAACAGAATTTAAGAACATTATTTAAAAATTGATTTAAAATTTATTAAAACAGTAAAAATGATTATAACTAAAATACAATGCAATCTCTTGATTTAAAATGAATTAAAACGGTAAAATTAGTCGTTTAGATTAATAGATTAATTAGTTGATAGATTAATGATATAAAAATAGTTGTTAGTGGCAGCCCTAACTAATTTCTATGTAAAATGATACCAATATTTGTTCTCTTTTTTTGAAGTTATGTTACACAGAAAAAAACTTCAAGCTTAAAGGAGTAGTTCACTTTCAAAACAAAAATTTACAGATAATGTTCTCACCCCCTTGTCATCCAAGATGTTCATGTCTGTCTTTCTTCAGTCGTAAAGAAATGGTGTTTTTTGAGGAAAACATTTCAGGATTTCTCTCCATATAATGGACTTCTATGGTGCCCCCGAGTTTAAACTTCCAAAATGCAGCTTCAAAGGGCTCTAAATGATCCCAGCCGAGGAAAAAGGGGTCTTATCTAGCAAAATGATCAGTTATTGTCTAAAAACATGATAACTTATATACTTTTTAATCTCAAACGCGTGTCTTGCCGAGCAAGACAAGACAAGCATTTGAGGTTAAAAACTATATAAATTGTAATTTATTTATTTATTTGTTTTTTTTTTTAAGAAAATAAACCATTTTGCTATCATTTAACCATCATAAGACCCCTTTTTCCTTAGCTGGGATCGTTTGGAGCCCTTTGACGCTGCATTTTGGAAGTTCAAACTCAGGGGCACCATAGAAGTCCATTATAGTCCATATAGAAATCGTGAAATGTTTTACTCAAAAAACATAATTTCCTTACGACTGAAGAAAGACACGAACATCTTGGATGACAAGGGGGTGAGTAACGTTACATTATCTGTAAATTTGTGTTCTGAAAGTGAACTACTCCTTTAATTTAAGTCGCCTCAGTCATGTGTAGAAAATTTAATCAGCGCTAAATCACTGACCATGCGAGGCATAAATGAAAACAAGTATGTGCTGAATTTAAGCAATCAGCTTTAACTATAAATCACGAGAGAGGAAACCCAACCCATGAGCATTGAAATTAGCAGAGAGAGGTGTCCCTCTGTCGAAACTTGACGCTGGTTGAGTGCAAGCCGTTTCTGACATTACATCAGCCGAGAGACGCTCGGGAGCGCGCGTGAATGGAACAATTAAACCGGCATTTGTTACATAACTAATACATCGAGAGAGGACATGCTTTTGTAACACAACCAAAATATAACTGTAAAATGATTACAACAGAGGTGTTATTGGTTAAGAGTTACAATTATGCTTATGACAAGAGGATTAACGAGAACGCGATGACATTCGTAACACATCCGGAGCTTATTCTAATACTAAAGAGACTAGACAGCTTTAGGATACTTACCTTGAAGATGACAAATGCAAACTACATGCCTGATGGTGAGAATGCCGGCATAGTTTCCGCAAAGCCCGGAGTGTAGCCATTGGTGCGTGATATAAATAAGACTTAAATGAAAAATAAAAAGATTGAAAACGGCTAAATCGCAGGTATGCGATCCTAAACACACCGGGTGGAAAATAAGGCACACTAAAAATTTACTGTCAGCTTATAACCCCGTTGCCCCGTGCGTGGCTATAACGTCACTCTGTGATCAAAAAGGAGAAGCTTCCGCCCGCCCCTTCAGCAAAACGCGCATGCTCAGTAATAACTACAAGGTTTTAGCAGCCAGCAGGCTTTTTGACTTTTTTTAATAGTTTAACGAAAAATTGTTTTGATGTAACAACTCCGTCAGGTTCACGTAACCACGCGTTTTATTTCTATGGTTAACGTTACATGGCACTCGCATATGGCAAGCCGTTTTAGCCTAAAATATACTAACGGTGCGTTTCCACTAGTGATGGGAAGTTCGGATCATTTTACCGATTCGGATCTTTGAGTCTCGTTCAGCAAAATGAACGAATCTTTTTTCGAGTCATTTCGTTCATTTTAGCAAAATATAATTAAAAAGCTATGTGTTACTTCCCTAAAGGTGCATTCACACCAGACGCGACTTGTTCGAATAAATCGCGCTATTCGCGCGTAGTTGGACGCTTGAACATTTTAGATTACTCGTTTCATTCGCACGTGAAATTTAATTCACCACAGATGCAAATTCACGTCATGGGAGGAGTGTCTGCCATTCGTCAGCGGGAAAGTAGTTGTAAAATAGGTGAATGAGCTCAGTTTGCCAGCTTTAGCTTGCTTGTAGTCTCAATGTGTGTGTGTGTGTGTATATATATATATATATATATATATATATATATATATATATATATATATATATATATATATATATGTGTGTGTGTGTGTGTGTGTATATATATATATATATATATATATGTATATATGTGTGTGTGTGTGTATATGTAGGTCTAATTGAGTAAAGAGCGTTTTTTTTTTACTTACCAGATTGTCCGACCTCTTCATTCACTTTCTTCCAAGCAAGATCCTTTCTTTTCCTGTCTTTAAAAGTACACAGATGTATCGTACATCTCCGAGTAACCACAGACAGCAACAGTGATTTTGTCCTCCATTGTTGTTTTGGATTTGTGCCTCCGTCACTACTAGAGCAAGCTCCTGATTGGTTAACGCGGTGCGAATTTTCGCCAAAGTTCAGATTTTTTAACTCGCGCTTTTCGCAGCAAACGCTTGAAACGCTCAATGCGCGCTGTTTCGTTTGCGTGTTTCATGCCGCCGCATTAGCACGTTTGGCACCGCAGGATGGCTATTCGCATCTTTGCATTGGCCGCTTCATTCGCGTCCGGTGTCAACGCACCATAACACATCTACTGCTTACACAAACGTTCACACTACAAACAAGACAAAACTATAATGCTATAAGAAACAGAAAAGATTAAATAATTGTTTACCTGGGTCTTCAGTTTATGATTTGCTCCCCCACCCCGATCTGTCCGGGTTTGAGTTGTTCATTCATCACGTGACAGCCCCATAAAAGCTTGACTGCAGTCTGAACCGGAAAGAGAATTTATTAGTTCATCTCTCGAGTCTTCGGGTTTGAGTCGTTCGTTCATCATGTGACAGCCCCATAAGCTTTACATATACTGTCTGAGCTAGAAAGAGAATTGAATTGTTCAAAATGAACGAATCGTTCAAGAATGACCCATCACTAGTTTCCACTACAATGTCAAATCCGCACTCAGAGCTGCTGGCGATGCTACAACACCACTGCTTTGGGGTGTGTCAAATTTAGGGCAGAGCACGCCTTTGAAAAACAATGTTTACACCCTGTTTGCGTTTCATCATTGCCTTTAAAAGTGGATCGCAAACTAAACACTGGCATGTAATGACAGCATGCAAAGTGCATTTACTTTTGCTTGACTTTTTCAAAGATACGTGATTGAGCTCAGTAATCCACAGTTCAACACTTGGAAACATCAAAATCTCACCTTGCCTACTTTTCACAGCGATTGTTTGTCGCCCGGCATTTTTTGCTTGAGATTTGCATAAAGTTGAGGAATGTCCAACCTTTTTGACGCTCTCAGCCGCTTTCAACGCATTCTCCGCACCGCTCTCAGTCCCATAATGCACCACGCCAGCCTTTAGCTCAACTTCCATATGAATGAATTGAAAATGCTCGCTCCGCCGTGCTCGCTATGTGCCAGTGGAAACGCACCGTAAGTGTTACTCGTCGTAATTGCATTTTTACTAGTAACAATTCCAATTACATAGCTCTCTAATTAAATTCTTACAAGTCAGAATTACAATTAAAGAGCTCTACTATTTAATTCTTGGTAGTAACAATTACAATTAAAGAGATCTCTAAATCAATTTTTACTAGTAATAATTCCAATTAAAAGCGCTCTAATTCAGTTTTTACTAGTAACAATTCTGATTAGAGAGCACTCTAATTTAATTATTACTAGTAAAAATGCAATTACAGAGCTCAATAATTTATTTTTTACTAGTAAAAAAACTCATTAAAGATATGTTTAATTGCAGAGCTCTGTTATTGAATTAAAGAGCTCTCTAATTCAGTTCTTACTAGTAACAATTGAATTAGAAAACTGATTTTTTTACTGTATTTTTACTGGTAAGAATTCAGTTGTAGAGCTCTCTAATTGGAATTCTTACTAGTAAAATGTATTTGTAGAGCTCTCTAATTGGAATTTATACTAGTAAGAATTGAATTAGAGAGCTCTCTAATTGTAATTGTAACTAAAAATTGATTTTGAGAGCTCTCTAATTGTAATTGTAACTAGTAAAAATTGATTCTGAGAGCTCTCTAATTGTAATTGTAACTAGTAAAAATTCATTCTGAGAGCTCTCTAATTTAACTGTTACTCATAAAAATGCATTTACGACGAATAACGCATAGTATATTTTAGGCTGAAACGGCTTGCCATACTCGCAGGGAACCAATCGTGGACATTTCCTGAGTCTCTACTTCTACGCCTACTTATATCTCTTTCGTCTGTAAAACATCGAACTTCGAGGAGTACTTGTAAATGCTGTTTAACTGCCTTTGGGAATTCACTTTATAGTAGCTGTAATTCGTATCGCCTTCTGAACGTTGTTTTGAAAAGGACAAGAACCGGATATGAGTTTCTTATTGTAAGTATTTTAGCCGATGCAACAGTTTATTAACCTTTTTTTTTCTTGCCATAATGGCGTTTTACAGAAACATCAAAAAGCAGCTGTGTGTGTTCCATAAGGATGAGTAATATGGAAGCACACCAAGTCAAAAACTAATGCGAGAATAACGCTGATAACGTTAAACTTTCAACATTTCCGGTTGACATGTCTGTTCCTGTGTTTAGCGTCAAAAACTTCGACTCAGCGTGTTTTGTGTTTTAACTTGCATCTTAAGTTACCCTTTATGCTCTAACGGTACTTATATATTGTTTATAGTCAGTTTAACCACATATCTTAGTTTTTTTTTTTTAAGTAACGTTAGATTTGATTGTTGTGACACAATATGTGACTTTTTGTTGCAGTGGAAGCCGTTCATCAAAGACTTTCAAGCCCAAGAAGAATATCCCAGAAGGCTCTCATCAATATGAACTGCTGAAACATGCAGAAGCCACTTTAGGAAGTGGAAACCTTCGAGCTGCTGTGATGTTACCAGAGGGAGAGGACCTCAACGAATGGATTGCTGTCAATAGTGAGTTTCCTGTTGAACTATTTAAACTTGCATATGAAAACATAATATACATATACAAATATGTGACCCTGGACCACAAAACCAGTCATAAGGTTAAATTTTTACAAAATTGAGATGTATACATCACATGAAAGCTCAATAAATAAGCTTTCTATTGATGTATGGTTTGTTAGGATAGGACAATATTTGGCCGAGATACATCTATTTGAAAATCTGGAATCTGAGGGTGCTTAAAAATCTAAATACTGAGAAAATCACCTTTAAAGTTCTTCAAATTCAGTTCTTAACAATGCATATTACTAATCAAAAATTACATTTTTATATATTTATAGTAGGAATTTTACAAAAAATCTTAATGGAACATGATCTTTCCCTAATTTCCTAATGATTTTTGGCATAAAAGAAAAATCAATAATTTTGACCCATACAATGTATTGCTGGCTATTGCTACAAATATACCCCAGCGACTTAAGACCGGTTTTGTGGTCCAGGGTCACATATGTGCATGCATACACATAATTACATCTACAGTCATATTTAGTGTACACATGTGACCCTGGACCACAAAACCAGCCGTGTTGGGGTAACGCATTACAAGTCATGCAAGTTATGTAATAATATTACTTTTTCCAAGTAACTAGTAAAGTAATGCATTGCTTTTTAATTGACAAGAAAATATCTGAGTTACGTTTTTAAATAAGTAACGCCAGTTACTTTTTCCTCCCATTTATTGATTAAAAGTTCTCCTGTCCCCATGTTGAGAGAAATTGTAAGATGTTACTTTAGTTCTAGAATAAATGTGAGCATGCATCTCACTTACTACAAAAAAATACATAGAGTTTGTCAAAATCAAAATGAATAAAAACAGTGAAATTCAATTCAATTCAGTGAATGCAAACCTGCAATAATTAAATATGTTAAATAATACAAATATCCTTTATGTATTTAATCCCATTTTATTAACCGATGTCTTTGCTGCCGACCTTCGATGATCCAATTCATCCATACTAATAAGCAAAAATTACTCAAGATAATCTAACATTTGTTTTCCTTTTTTTACTGATGAAGAGTTGACATTTGTTCTTCTGCGGTCTACTGTACAGACGTCAATATACTTTTCTCTAAGCCTGAGGCTTTTGGTGTAAAAAGGCTTTTACGTTTACCAAAAATAGAACTTTTTATATTAAAAACAAACAAGCAAGCCCTGCCCAGATTTAAAAAGTAACGCAAAATGAATGCATTACTTTCCATAAAAAGTAACTAAGTAACATAATTAGTTACTTTTTTAGGGAGTAACTCAATATTGTAATGCATTACTTTTAAAAGTAACTTTCCTCAAACCAATCATAAGGGTGAATATTTTAAAATTGAGATTTATGCACCGTCTGAAAGCTGAATAAATAAGCTTTCCATTGATGTATGGTTTGTTAGGATAGGGCTGAAATCAAAACATTGAGAAAATTGCTTTTAAAGTTGTTCAAATGTAGTTTATAGCAATGCATGAAATATATGCAAAATATCTTCATGGAACATGATCTATAGCATGATCACCAGCTTTGACATTCTTGAGACCATCCATATGTACAAAAACATTAAATAAGTCAAGGAAAGGATATTCAGTTTAACAGTTTAACCAGATGTGAAGAACCTTTTAGAACTGCAGTGTGATCAAACAGAAAGAAATAAGTGTTTGCTTGACAGTTTCAGGCTCTTTTAAACCGAACACACAAGGATCTACTTTAAAATAAAAACTGAAACTAAAGTAAAATTTCAGGAGCTAGAGAAACGGTGTTAATAATCAGACACCGTACTGTATGTTTTTTGTAGCAAAAACATTACTTGATAGTATGTTGAAATCAGAAAAAAAAAACAATACCAATGTATTTGTTGTTATACATTTTATTACTAATGCACACGTTTCCAATCTTCAACTCAGGCTGATAACACACCTTTGAAGAAGGTCAACAGTGAGTTTTTTTTTTCTGAGAATAAAAGAAATGATTGTCATTAATTGTTTAATTCAAATGCATTTATTTCAGCTGTGGACTTTTTCAACCAGATCAACATGCTCTATGGCACAATTACTGAGTTCTGTACAGAAACCAGCTGCTCTGTTATGTCTGCGGGGCCCAGGTAAAATAAAACAACTTCTCTTTCAGTGCTTTAGTATTTTCAATTAACCTTTGTGCTGTGCTGACAATCCTTTACCTACAGTTGAAGTCAAACGTTTACATGCGTCTTGCAGAATCTGCAAAATGTTAATTATTTTCATAATTAGTATTGAAGTGAATAAGATATTTTACATTAAAGACGTTTACATATAGTACACAAGAGAAAATAATAGTTGAATTTATGAAAACTTACCCCGTTGAGTCGATTGTTTGTCCTAAACAGTTAAACTGCCCGCTGTTCTTCATAAACATCCTTCAAGTCCCACAAGATCATTGGTTTTTCAGCATTTTTGTGTATTTGAACCATCTTTTCACACTGAGGACAACTGAGGGACTCATATGCAACTATTACAGAAGGTTCAAACACTCACTGATGCTCCAGAAGGAATTACAATGCATTAAAATTCAGAGGGTGAAAACTTTTGAAGGTGTGTAAATTTTTTCTTATTGTGCCCAAATATCATATTTTTTTAATTTAGTACTGCCCTTCAGAAGCTACAGAAGATATTACATGTTTCCAAGAAGACAAAACTAGTTAAATATACCCTGATCTTCAAATTGAAAAAGTTTTGTACAAATCTCTGTTCTGTTCAAAAGTTTTCACCCCCTGGTTCTTAATGCATCTTTTTCCTTTTGAAGCATCAGTGAGCTTTTGAGCTTTGTTATGGTTGCATGTGAGTCCCTCAGTTGTCCTCATTGTGAAAAGATGGATCTCAAAATCATGCAGTCATGGTTGGAAAGTGTTCAAATGCACAAAAATGCTGGTAAACCAAAGAATTTGTGGCACCTGAAGAGCTTTTCTGAAAAACAGCTGGCAGTTTAACTGTGGATCATTCAGGTAACAACACAGTATTAAAAATAAGTGTACGTAAACTTTTGAACGGCATATTTTTTATACGTTTTTATAAATATAAACTAATATTTTCTCTTGTGGACTAGATGTAAATGTCTTTTATGTATCTTATTCAGGTCAGTACTAAATAAACACTAACATGCATTTTGTATGATCCCTCTTATTTTAGTCAAATAATCAACATTCTGCAAGGTGCATGTAAACTTTTGACCTTAACTGGCGTTTCTAGTTAAAAATGACCTGCTTTTTAAAGATTTCTTGTTCATTTCTCATTATGCTGCATTATCACTAAATATTGGATTAAGCCTCAACTTGTTTTGCTTGCAATAAGCATGTTTTGTATCTTGTTTTGGAACTGATTGATCATCTGCCTCATTGATCTGAGTTTATGCACCTTAGTTTTTGCAAAAATTATCCACAAATAATGCTTTTCATTCAAAAACTGAGATGCATATACTTAGATAAATGATAAAAAAGAAAAACTGAAAGACAACAAGTTGATAAAAAGATTGAATCTGATATTTTTGACCAGGAACACCAAAAGTGGGAAAAATTCTAAAAAAGCTACAAAAATGATGCTTGCTTTTTTGGAAAAGAGTCCCAAGTTTTAGTCCGTTGCAACAATATTCACTAGCTTTTTCAGGAGAAAGATTTTATTTTTATGAATTTATTCACTAGCATTTTCAGGAAACCTTCCACAAAAATGATCCACAAATAATGTTTTTCATTCAAAAACTGATGCATATAGTCTGGTAAATGAGGTGGACAATCAATCAGCTCAAAGAAAAAAAAAGAAAAACAATTTTAATTGAAAGAAATTTTTATCTGATATTTTTGACCAGGAATACCAAAAGTGGGGCAAATCTAAAAAAAAATAGAACAGGTATTTTTTTTATTTTGTTTTGAACAAAAATTATGCTTCCTTTTGGAAAAAAGTGAGTTTTAGTCGGTTGCAACAATATTCACTAGCTTTTTCAGGAAAAAGAAAATCTTCTATGGATCAAAATGACCAAAATGCAGTATGTGGTTTAAACAAATAATGAAAAAGGCATTTTTGTTATTTCATGTTCTTGCTCTATGTTAACAGTTTTAATTGAAATTGAAATTAATCCAATATTTTTGACCAGGAACACCAAAAGTGGGACAAATCTAAAAAAAAAAAAAGTTAGAACACCTTTTTATTTTTTTTATTTTTTCAGAAAATTATGCTTCCTTTTGGAAAAGAGTCCGTTGGGTTTTAGTCGGTTGCAACAATATTCACTAGCTTTTTCAGGAAAAAGAAAATCTACTATGGATCAAAATGACCAAAATACAGTATGTGGTTTAAACAAATTATGAAAAAGGCTGAAAAAAAAGGACTGTGCTGCCTTGTTCCTTGTTATTTCACGTTCTTGCTCTATGTTAACAGTTTTAATTGAAATTAAAGAAGTTAATAAAAAAATGAATCCAATATTTTTGACCAGGAACACCAAAAGTGGGACAAATCTAAAAAAAAAAGTTAGAACACGTATTTTTATTTTTTTTATTTTTTCAGAAAATTATGCTTCCTTTTGGAAAAGAGTCCGTTGGGTTTTAGTCGGTTGCAACAATATTCACTAGCTTTTTCAGGAAAAAGAAAATCTACTATGGATCAAAATGACCAAAATACTGTATGTGGTTTAAACAAATTATGAAAACGGCTGAAAAAAAAGGACTGTGCTGCCTTTTTTTTTTTTTTTTTTTTTGTTATTTCATGTTCTTGCTCTATGTTAACAGTTTTAATTGAAATTAAAGAAGTTAATAAAAAAAAATTAATCCAATATTTTTGACCAGGAACACCAAAAGTCGGACAAATCTAAAAAAAAAAAGTTAGAACGCCTTTTTTTTTTTTTTTTTTTTTTTTTTTCTCGAAAATTATGCTTCCTTTTGGAAAAGAGTCCGTTGGGTTTTAGTCGGTTGCAACAATATTCACTAGCTTTTTCAGGAAAAAGAAAATCTTCTATGGATCAAAATGACCAAAATGCAGTATGTGGTTTAAACAAATAATGAAAAAGGCTGAAAAAAAGGACTGTGCTGCCTTGTTCCTTGTTATTTCACGTTCTTGCTCTGTTAACAGTTTTAATTGAAAGAAAAGAAGTTAATAAAAAAAATTAAATTCAATATTTTTGACCAGGAACACCAAAAGTGGAAAAAAAACAACAACAAAAAAAACGTATGCTTTTTTTTTTGGAAGTTGTTACAAAATCAGAGTCCTAAGTTTTAGTCGTGTGCAACAATATTTACTAGCATTTTCAGGATGGATCAAAACACAGCATGAGGTTTAAACAAATTATTAAAAAAGCTTAAAAAAGGAATATGCTGCCTTGTTCATAAAAACTAAAAATGTTTATAAAAAGTGTATATTGTCTCTAAAAATGAATTTCTTTCTCCATAAAGGTATGAATATCACTGGGCAGACGGCACCAACATCAAAAAACCCATCAAATGTTCTGCTCCCAAATACATTGACTACTTGATGACCTGGGTTCAGGATCAGCTGGACGACGAAACTCTCTTCCCGTCTAAGATCGGTTTGTTTGATTCCATTTGTGTTAAAGGAACACTCCACTTTTTTAGAAATAGGCTCATTCTCCAACTCCCCCAAGTTAATATGTTGGAGAATGAGCCTTTTTCCAAAAAAGTGGAGTGTTCCTTTAAACAGTGTAAGCTTTCCATTTACACAGCATTTGACTTTTTCCAGGCGTTCCTTTCCCGAAGAACTTCATGTCAGTGGCGAAGACCATCCTGAAGCGTCTGTTCAGGGTTTATGCTCACATTTACCACCAGCATTTTGACTCAGTCATGCAGCTTCAGGAGGAAGCTCATCTGAACACCTCCTTCAAGCATTTTATCTTCTTTGTTCAGGTCAGTGCATTAACACACAGGCCTAGATCGTAAATGACGATTCTTCTTTATCTGATGACATTTTTTGAATGTTTTTTTAGGAGTTCAATCTCATCGATCGCAGAGAGCTGGCGCCCCTGCAGGACCTTATCGAGAAACTAGGCAGCAAGGATAGATAGACACTGATTTGAATACCATATCGGTCAGCCTTAATGCATTCTCCAGAAAGCCTTTCTTTATTCCTGTCTGAATTTGCTATTTGTGCACACTTCCTGCAGCTCATAGAAGGAGTCTTCCTGAAAACTCTTGGTTTATGTGTGGATTTTCTTTTAGCGTTTGTTCTGTTGTCAGTATTACACTGTAGCCTTTTTTTTTTTTTACGTGTATTTGTGATGGACTGGGGTATGAAACAAATATCAGAGTTTAGATTTTATGGAAGTGAAACTAAAACCAGCAACTTTTAAAAATGTTAGAGTAAGGTGTATTTTGGGGAAGGGATCAACTTTACATTTTTTATTATTCTTTTATTGTTGTTGTTTTGTTCAAGTTTGAAGACAAATGTTATTTTTGATGTTTTGCATTGTTATTATTATTGTTATTATTATTATTACTACAAGACTTCAGTGGTAGGTAAATCCCAAGAGATTTATAATCAGATTTTAAGCAGTATTTCACACCTAATGGAAGTGTCTGGTTCATTTTATTATTTCATTTCTAGTTCTATCGTGCTTATAATCAGATTTTTGAAAGCATTTCGCTTTGTTAATATTTAGGTTATAGCCTAAAGTTAGAACAAATTCCCAAATGTCATTTTAAACAACAAAATGATTATTCCATAATACTTTCTCCACGTTTTATTTCATGAATTAAATTGCTTTTTTTTTGCATTTTTTCGTATTTTTAGACTTTTTACAAAAGGTGCACTGTAAGAATTATTGTCGTATTTTTTAAAACTGTTGTGAAGTCATTTTCAAAGGGGGAAAGCGAAGCTTTTATTTTGAAATTAAACATTCCTCACCCGGAAGCACGTTTTTGCAGAGATGCTTGTTGAAAATAAAAACGGCCAAAACGGTCTTATTCATAAATGAATGATGTAAATATTATTTTTCAGTGATATGTCAGGGATGAGTATGAGAACGATAAAACGCCTTTTCTCGAGCTCTGTTGTTTACCGTGCGAGCAGCCACATGATTAAAAGCAATGAAATAAAGAGAGTCTCCATCGAAGGAAACATTGGTATGTTTTTCTTATATTTTTTTATTAGTTTTTTACACATTATTGATGTTTATACTGGTTATATGAGGTACGTAATGCAGTTAATAATTAATGTTATGTCTAATTATTAGACTAAGTTAGCTCTCGGTGTTTAAAGTTCAGTTGCTAAGTGTTTTCTGAACATTTAAAGCGGTTGGAAAATCAACATTTGCCAAGCTGCTACAGAATGCAGGACAGGACTGGGAGGTGATAGCAGAGCCCATCAGCAAATGGCAGAATGTGGACCAAACAAATCAGGTCAGTGTAACTAAACTAGTCATAGATGACAAATCAACACTGACAGCGCACAAGTTCCGCACATGGCTTAAAGGAGTAGTTCACTTTCAGAATAAAAATGTGCAGATAATGAACTCACCCACTTGTCATCCAAGATGTGCATGTCTTTCTTTCTTCAGTCTTAAAAAATTGTTTTTTGAGGAAAATTTTCAGGATTTCTCTCTATGTAATGGACTTCTATGGAGTTTGACCTTCCAAAATGCAGTTTAAATGCAGCTCAAAGGGCTCTAAATGATCCCAGCCGAGGAAGAAGGGTCTTATCTAGTGAAGCGATGGGTTATTTTCTAAGAACATTTACAACTTATATACTTTTTAATGCCGGGGTAGAAAAGACAAGCAATTGAGGTAAAAAAGTATATAAACTGTAATTTTGTTTTAGAAAATAACCCATTGTTTTGCTAGATAAGACCCTTCTTTCCTGGGCTGTAATCGTTTAGAGCCATTTGAAGCTGCATTTTGGAAGTTAAAACTTGGGGCCACCGTAGAAGTCCATTATATGGAGAGAAATCCTGAAATGTTTTCCTCAAAAAACAAAAATTTCCTTACGACTGAAGAAAGAAAGACATGAACATCTTGGATGACAAGGGGGTGAGTACATTACCTGTAATTGTTCTGAAAGTGAACTACTCCTTTAAGGTGATATTTCACTATTTAAAGGGGTCATGACAGATTTTTTTAAAATTATTATCTTAATATGTTCTTTGAGATTTACTTAAAATGTTAATGTTTTTTTGTTTAAAAAATATCATTTTTACGATGACAGAATAACAACAACAACAACAACAACAAAAAAAAATCCAGAAAAACACTTTTTAAAAAAAAGTTATAATTGATTTGACCCCTGTCAATCAGCAAGATTTCTGGCTCCCAGGTGTCTTTTATACAGGTAACAAGCTGAGATTAGGAGCACTCTCTTAAAGGGAGTTAAAAGAGATAAAAGACACCTGTCCACAGAAGCAATCAATCAATCAGATTCCAAACTCTCCACCATGGCCAAGACCAAAGAGCTATCCAAGGATGTCAGGGACAAGATTGTAGACCTACACAAGGCTGGAATGAGCTACTAGTCCATCACCAAGCAGCTTGGTGAGAATATGACAACAGTTGGTGCGATTATTCGCAAATGGAAGAAACACTAAATAACTGTCAATCTCCCTCGGTCTGAGGCTCCATGCAAGATCTCACCTCGTGGAGTTTCAATGATCATGAGAACGGTGTGGAATCAGCCCAGAACTACATGATCAATGATCTCAAGGCAGCTGGGACCATAGTCACCAAGAAAACAATTGGTAACACACTACGCCGTGAAGGACTGAAATCCTGCAGTGCCTGTAAGGTCCCCCTACTCAAGAAAGCACATGTACAGACCCATCTGAAGTTTGCCGACGAACATCTGAATGATTCAGAGAAGAACTGGGTGAAAGTGTTGTGGTCAGATGAGACCAAAATCAAGCTCTTTGACATCAACTCAACTTGCCGTGTTTGGAGGAGGAGGAATGCTGCCTATGGTCCCAAGAACACCATCCCCACCGTCAAACATGGAGGTGGAAGCATGCTTTGGGGGTGTTTTTCTATTAAGGGGACAGGACAACTGCACCGCATCAAAGGGACGGGGGATGGGGCCATGCATCGTCAAATCATGGGTGAGAACCTCTTCCCTCATCCAGGGCATTGAAAATGGGTCGTGGATGGGTATTCCAGCATGACAGTGACCCAAAACACACGGCCAAAGCAACAAAGGAGTGTCTCAAGAAGCACATTAAGATCCTGGAGTGGCCTAGCCAGTCTCTAGACCTTAATCCCATAGAAAATCTGCGAAAGGGAGCTGAAGGTTTGAGTCACCAAACATCAGCTTCGAAACCTTAATGACTCGGAGAGGATGTGCAAAGAGGAGTGGGACAAAATCCCTCCAGAGATGTGTGAAAACCCGGTGGCCAACTACGAGAAACGTCTGACGTCTGTGATTGTAACTAAGTTTTTGTACTAAGTCATGTTTTGCGAAGGGGTCAAATACTTATTTCACTCATTAAAATGCAAATCGTTTTTTAAAACTTTTTTGAAATGCATTTTTCTGGATTTTTTGTTATTCTGTCTTTCACTGTTCAAATAAACCTACCATTAAAATTATAGACTGATCATTTCTTTTTGTCAGTGGGCAAACGTACAAAATCAGCTGGATCAAATAATTATTTTGCCCTCTGCAGTTATTGTCTGAATTGTAAACAGTATTTCTATTGCTTTGTTATGTAGAACCTGCATCTCTTCTATCTAAAGTCTGACTTTATCATCTAAAGTGACACATTATGTCATATAAACTTTCTTTTCTGTGTAGCAGACAGTGAATTGTCCTCAGCAGTCATCCAGTAACCTGCTGCAGATGATGTATCACGATCCGAAGCGCTGGTCCTACACTTTCCAGACGTTCTCCTGCATGAGTCGCATGCGCACACAACTGCAGCCGCCTCCTGCCAGATTACTGCAGTCCACAGGCAAACCTGTGCAGGTGTACGAGCGCTCCGTCTACAGTGACAGGTGATGCTCAATTTTTGTTTTTACTGATGATTTGAAAAAAAAAAAAAAAACTTTTTTTTTTAAATTAAAACTAATATTGATAATTATTAAATGCAAGCAGGGATATCTATAAATTTAGGATACCTTTAAAAGAGTATGCTATTACGGAAATGATATACTTTATAGGAATATACCTCAATGCAAAATGAATGTAATATTTTCATACATGTAAAGGTGCACTAAGCCAAACGATGTTGGTGTTCAGGGTTCTCACGGGAAAGTTTGTGAATTTGAAAAAAATGTCAAGGCCCTGGAAAGTTTTTGCAAATAAACACATAGATACAGGTCCTTGAAAGTTCTTGAATTTATTTTGTGCAAAAAGTTTTCTGGAAAAAATTCAGAATTATTGCCTCTGGTCCACTAATGTGTTATTTCGCCAACACTTTGTGGCCTAGGCATACTAGCTTGCTTGAATTAGTTACGCACATTTATCGTTACGTTTCCTACATGAGGTAAACATTGCTAAAAAATAGGCTGAAACCACTGAAAAGTGATGCCTGGAAAATGCAAGTTTCAAATGCAAATATTTTATTTAATGTAATGTTGAACTGCTTTGCTTGTTAAGATAATGTAAACCCATGAGGCAAGAAAAACCTAGCATATTTATAAATCTTAAAACTTCTGGTTACATGAGCCTAAGCTCTTTTCTATGAAGCCCATTTCCGCCACTGAATAAGAAATGTGAACCTGGACCACAAAACCAGTCTTAAGTCGCTGGGGTATGTTTGTAGCAATAACCAAAAATACATTGCATGGGTTAAAATTTTAGATTTTTCTTTTATGCCAAAAATCATTAGGAAATTAAGTAAAGATCATGTTCCATGAAGATTTTTGTAAAATTCCTACTGTAAATATATCAAAATGTAATTTTTGATTTGTAATATGCATTGTTAAGAACCTAATTTGGACAACTTTAAAGGTGATTTTCTCAGTGTTTTGATTTTTTTGCACCCTCAGATTCCTGATTTTCAAATAGATGTATCTCGGCCAAATATTGTCCTATCCTAACAAACCATACATCAATAGAAAGCTTATTTAAATCTCAGTTTTGTAAAATTTTACCTTATGACTGGTTTTGTGGTCCAGGGTCACATATGAAAAAAAAGGTTATTGCAACTTATCTCACAAGACTTTTTTCTTAGAATTGCGTCACACAAACTCGCAATTTTTCTTTTTGCTTATGATTGAGAGATATAAATTCACAATTGCGAGTTATGAAGTCAGAATTGCACGATATTAACTCGCAATTCTGAGAAATAAAGTCGCAATTGCATGATATAAACTTGTAGTTGAGAGTTATAAAGTCAGAATTGTGTGATATAAACTTGCAATTCTGTGAACATATCAGTCTTTTTTTTTCTTCTCAGAATTAGACTTTATAAGTCGCAAATGCAAGTTTATATCTCAATTCTGAGAGAAAAAAAGTCTGAATTGCGAGAAACAAAGTTGCAATTGCAAGAAAAGTCAGAATTGCGAGTAAATATCTCACAATTCTGACTTTATATCTAACAATTCTGACTTTATAATTCGCAATCGTGCATTTATATCTCACAGTTCTGAGAAAAAAGTCAGAATTGCAAGAAAAAAAATCTGAAATAAAAGCAAAAAAAAAAAAAAGATTTTTTGCATGGTTGTGTTTGAAACATGAAAACTGTAACAATGTATCTTACATGATGTAACCTTGCTCTCACTTAAAACGTGTCCTTGAATTTGAAAGTATTGGACCTGGAAAGTCTTTCAAAGTTCCTTGAATTTATCCAAGGTGTGGGAACTCTGGATGTTTGAAAGCACCAAAACAAACATGTCCATACCCCAACAGTATGGCCTCGCCCCTATTTTGATATTTGATTCCAGGCCGTCCTGCTCCTTGAGTTCTTTCCACCGCTGGAAAGCAGTTCCGGTATTTACGAAGATCCTACCTCTTGCCTGATCGTGACCCTTTCTCTTTATCCATTTTTTCCATTTCTCTCTATCTATAGTCAGTCTGCTAATATCCATCCTGTGCACTCAAATTTAGTGCTGTCTTCTCTCTATCCTTACAAGACACGCCCCTTACTGCTGATTGGCTACCAGTGTGTTTTGGGACTCGCTCCAACACTGTGGTCAAAAATTGCTTAGTGCACCTTTAATTGCATGTTAATGATGGCAATTAAATAAATTATTATAAGTATTACAGGTTAAACTTATATTAAGTGCAATTAAGGCATTAAGTAGGGCTTAAGTGCATCTTAAATATAATTACGTGACTTGGTTAAAAATTAAATATGCAAGAGGACAAAGCGAAAAGAGAATGGATGGATTGATTTAATATGGTTGAAATTAAACATGGTTAAAGTGTATTGCTGAATGTGCTGACATGCATTTATAGTAAAAATATATTTACAGTAAAAACAAAGTTTGTGCTGGCCAATGATTAATTACGATTAATCGCATTCAAAATAAAGGTTTTTGTGTACAATATATATATATATGTGTATGTGTGTGTGTGTGTACTGTGTATATTTATTATGTATATATGAATATACACACATGCATGTATATATTTAATTATATAAAATATGTTATGTTTATATATTAAATATATATTTATATATAATGCAAATTATATAAATATAAATATATGCATGTAAATATATTCAATAATATCAATAAATCTATAGTGTATGTGTGTCTTTATATATGCATAATAAATATACACAGTACACACACATACAAACAGTAACTTTTATTTTGCATGTGATTAACTGTTTGAACAGCACTAAAAATATATTTTTTATAATAAAAATATATTGCAATGTAATTTCCCTTAAAACTTGTATTTGTATTTAAATATGTTTGCAATATAAAATGTATTAAATGTAGTCCACACTTAAAAATAAGTGTACTTCTTTAAAGCACAGCTAAAGATTATTAAAACAAGGTAAAACCATTAATTCTACATTGTTATAAAGTGCACTTTTTTTAGAAGTGTATTTAAGTGTGTTAAGAAACAGTCATGAAAGTGTCTATTTAAATTACACTTAGATGGCCTTATTTATTTAATATTATATTACCTGCAACTACAGGTTTTTTAAAAGGGATCTATGCAGGGTCAGAAAACTCAGATTTCATCAAAAATATATTAATTTGTGTTCTGAAGATGAAGGAATTTGGACAGAAATTTCATTTTTGGGTGAACTGTCCCTTTAAGATTTGAAGTCTCGTGTCATATTTCATTTTAAATGTGTCTATATTCTCTCAGGTACATCTTTGCGTTAAACATGTTTGAGCTTGGCTGTATAAACTCAACAGAGTGGGCTGTGTATCAGGATTGGCACTCCTTTCTGGTTGAGCAGTTTGATCATCGAATCCAGCTGGAGGGCATCATATATCTCCGAGCATCACCACAGGTCTGTGTTGCTTTGGCTTTCATGTATGCATGCTGATGGTCAGATATGCACACACACAAACCTTGAATTTTGATGTTATGTTCTGCAGACCTGCATGGAGCGGTTAGGCAGACGAGGCCGAATGGAGGAACAGGGCATTCAGCTCGACTACCTTGAGAAACTCCACACAAAACATGAGGACTGGCTCGTCAACAAGACTACAAAGTAAATGTTCTTATTTGGTAGTTGTATTACCATGTGCTTGCTCACTGTAGTGAATGGGTGCCATCAGAATGAGAGTCCAAACAGCTGATAAAAACGTCACAATAATCCACACCACTCCAGTACATCAGTTAACATCCTGAGAAAACAAAAGCTACGTGTTTGTACGAAACAAATGCTTTAAGACACACTTCCTCCAGTGAAAAGTCAATTTTTTTTAAATGCATACATGTTTAAATCAGTGTTTTATTGCATTTTTTTGCTTGTCCTTTAAGAATTAAACTGGATGAATAATACAAAGTACACTTTTTCATGCACCTGGATCCTATTTTGTGTATAGATCTTTGATGACGACAGCAGCATGTGCTTGATTTGTGCTGTTCTCTTCTTCTACATAGGGTCCATTTTGAGCATCTGGCAAAGGTGCCTGTGTTGGTTCTAGATGCCGAAGTCGAGTTTGAGAAGGACAGCAAGACTCAGGACAATCTATTAACAAAGGTAAACTATGTAACAATTGCATGTTTGTATTCCACATTTGTTGCTTTGCATAAAAGTGTCTGCTAAATGAATGCATACAAGTTGAAGTCAAAAGTTTACATACACCTTACAGATTCTGCTAAATGTTAACTATTTTAACAAAATAAGAGGGGGTCATACAAAATGCATGGTATTTTTTTATTCAGTGCTGACTTGAATAAGATATTTCACATAAAAGATGTTTACATTTAGTCCACAAGAGAAAATAATAGTTGAATTTATAAAAACGTCCCCGTTCAAAAGTTTACATACACTTGATTCGTAATACTGTGTTGTTACCTGAATGATCCACAGCTGTGTTTTTTGTTTAGTGATAGTTGTTCATGAGTCCCTTGTTTGTCCTGAACAGTTATATTGCTCGCTGTTCTTCACAAAAATCCTTCAGGTCCCACAAATTCTTTGGTTTTCCTGCATTTTTGTGTATTTGAACCCTTTCCAACAATGACTATATGATTTTGAGATCCATCTTTTCACACTGAGGACAACTGAGGGACTCATATGCAACTATTACAGAAGGTTCAAACACTCACTGATGCTCCAGAAGGAAAAACAATGCATTAAGAGCCGGGGGTGAAAACTTTTGAACAGAATGAAGATGTGTACATTTTTCTTTTTTTTCCCTAAATATCATAATTCTTCATTTAGTGCTGCCCTTTAGAAGCTACAAAAGATATTTGCATGTTTCCCAGAAGACAAAATAAGTTAAATTTACCCTGATCTTCAAGTTCAAATTCGGGGTAACTCTTAATGCATGTTTTTTCCTTCTAAAGCATCAGTGAGTGTTTGAACCTTCTGTAATAGTTGCATATGAGTCCCTCAGTTGTCCTCAGTGTGAAAAGATGGATCTCAAAATCTTACAGTCATTGTTGGAAAGGGTTCAAAGAGACAAAAATGATGGAAAAACCAAAGAATTTGTGGGACCTGAAGGATTTTTGTGAAGAACAGCAGGCAGTTTAACAGTTCAGGACAAACAAGGGACTCATGAACAACTATCACTAAACAAAAAACACAGCCGTGGATCATTCAGGTAACAACACAGTATTAAAAATCAACTTTTGAGCTGGGTAATTTTTATAAATTCAACTATTGTTTTCTCTTGTGAAATATCTTATTCAGGTCAGTAATAAATAAACAATAACATGCATGTTGTATGATCCCTCTTATTTTGCTAAAATAATTAATATTTAGCATTTTCTGCAAGGTGTATGTAAACTTATGACTTCAACTGTATGTTGACAAACATCACATAAGCAACATATTGATTTTTATTTTTTTTCTCCAATCTAGGTTAGAAATTTTTTCAGTGCGTTATAAATGCCATCTTGGGACCAAAGTGCAAGGATTATTTTGTATGGACAGTGATCATCCACTAAGAATCTGTGAGTGTTGAACCAAAGCGCAGATCCAAATCATCTTTGCTGCAAAAGACTCTCATCTCTAATGTGGTTTTTATAACATTCACAGTGGAGCTGAAGTTTGAAGTCTGTGGTTGTCAGTAGGGCACAGAAATGCCACTATGACCAATAAGTGGTTACTTTAACAGGAAACCATTTTGTTAGTCACTGCAGTGAAGATTTTTGCACTGATGGGTAATAAACTGTACTGTGCTGTATATATACACTATAAATACTATGTTATGATGTTTAACATTGTTTTGAATAATTTCAATAAATCCTCATATTTGCAGTGAATTCCAAGACATGAGTCACAAATGTGCTGCATTGCTTTAAAATGAAACACACTGTAGTTCACTGGCTTTGATTGGTTTCTTTAAAAACAGTCTTTTATTTAAGTGTTGGCTACAGTATCAAAACATGTTCAAATAAACATAAATTATTATTTCTTAACACTTCCAAATTACACAGCTCTAATCACACAGTAAAAAAAGTATGCTTTTCAACTAAATACTAATTAGGGCTTTGGAAAGTGCAACACACACTCATTTACTGATGCGGGGTTGGACTAAATCAGATTGCAGTTTTAACTTTTTTCTTCTTTGTTTTAGCCATCTGAGGCAGTGGCATTTTAAAGGCAGTCCTGTAAATAGAAGAACATAGGGGCAGTTAAAGACTGAAAAATGGAAGAAACCATGTTATCTATCTAAAATGTTGAAAAGACTCACTCGCATGTTGTGCAGATCGGACTGAAGTTACAGAATACTGCACAATGAAAGAGGAAAAAATGCAACACAAGGTTAAAATATTATACAGGGTTTCTACACATTTTCCATTTCAAAATTCTATACTCAAATTTCCAAACCTCTCAGTAGATTTTCAGACCATATTTAACAAAAATGGTTCATAATGCATTGTTTTCAGCTTTATATTTATAGTTTTGGATAACATACATAAAAACATTAATAAAAATACAGACTTTTGCATGCATACAAGAAACATTGTTGCACCCTCGAGAAACTATTCACATGAGCATGGGAAATTTTGCATGCTTATGCAATGCCATTTCTAGTTTTATGTAACCTTTTTCTTTTGTGCATCACTGCTATCCTACTATAAATAAAGAAAAAGCATGGATGCACATGAATTAACAGATTTCCTTACTAAAATGTGACCCTGGACCACAAAACCAGTCTTAAGTCGCTGGGGTATATTTGTAGCAATAGCCAAAAATACATTGTATGGGTCAAAATTATCGTTTTTCCTTTTATGTCAAAAATCATGTTCTATGAAGATATTTTGTAAACTGCCTATCATAAAAATATCAAAATGTAATTTTTGATTAGTAATATGCATTGCTAAGAACTTCATTCGGACAACTTTAAATTTAGATTTTTCCACACTTCTCAGCCAAATACTGTCATATTCAATGGAAAGCTTATTTATTCAGCTTTCAGGTGATGCATAAATCTCAGACCCTTATGCCTGGTTTTGTGTTGCAGGGTCACAAATTTAGCTGCCCTTATGGTAGTAACCCAAAATGCAAAACATTTAGCATAATGAAAAAATAAATGCACTTTAAATTCATTCAGTCGTGTTTGATGATCACTAAACAGCTGCCACGAAAACACACTTCTTGTATGATTTAATTATTAAATTCTTAATTTTCTATTATAAAAAACTAAATAGGGTAAAAAAATTTAATTCCATACTTTTCCAGACTACGCAGTAACCCTGATCATAACATAATCCCTCTGCTATGTAGGATATTGATACATTTTAGGGTCACTAAAAATGCAAAGATGACAAGGAGTTCAATCAAATGAAAGCAATTTAGTAAGACTTTAACAATTTACAGCATTCAGACTGTAAACATGAGCAGTGCATGCGAATCAATCAAATATTTCTATTTCAAATATGTTCTGTTCTTTTAAACTTTACATTCTTTAAATAATCTGCATTTTAAAATGATTTGAGGATCATGTGACACCGATGCTGAAAATTCAGCTTTGATCATAGGAATAAGTTACATTTCACAAAATGCTACAATAGAGAAGAGTTATTTTAAATTGTAATAACATTTCACAGTATTATCGTTTTACTGTATTTTTTTTTTACAGTTGTGTTTACAAATGACGTGTCTGTGGTGATGCTCACATGCAGCAGACACATGAGTCTGAACCCAGCCTAATTCTGCCAAAAATGTAAACGTTTATCCAAACTAATAAGGAAAATAGGTCAGATGTAAACGTACTTGACAGGCACACTGAGCAGACGTAGCCAATTTCGATCAGGTTTCGGTGGCAGAAGCAGGCGGCCCTGTAGTCTACATGCACCGGAGGAGGCAATAACAGCTGGGATCGCTGCTCCACATCTGGTAAAAACACCCACTGACACACAAACAACAGTCTCGGCAAGAGAACTTTTGTAACAGGATAACAGTAGATTGGGATAGTACTAAATAGCACAAATATCTCACCAACAAATACTGTGTGAGAGCAATCTTCTGGGGAATTCTGAGATACAAGCCTCCAGTAATGTCACAAGCCTGTTGAGAGACAAACACAAGTGCAAACTGTTTTACACCCAATCAAATATGCAAACATGCCTTGAAATCTTTGAAAATTGTCGTAATAAAGTAGAAACAAGTAACAATGACGCTTAAGACAAAGACACTGCAGGCAAAAACCTTGCTTTTCAGGCTTTGGTCTTTGATTGTTATTTAGGACTACTCGAAAGAAAGCATGCAAAATAGACATTTAAAGGAACACTCCACTTTTTTTGGAAATAGGCTCATTCTCCAACTCCCCCCGAGTTAATAAGTTGATTTTTACCGTTTTGAAATCCATTCAGCCGTTCTCCTGTTCTGGCGATATCACTTTTAGCATAGCTTAGCATAGATCATTGAATCCTATGAGACCAATAGCATCACGTTCAAAAATGACCAACGAGTTTCCATATTTGTTGTATTTAAAACTTGACTCTTCTGCAGTTATATTGTGTACTAAGACCGGTGGAAATGCAAAGCTGCGAGTTTCTAGGCCGATAAGATTAGGAACTACACTTCCATTCCGGCGTAATAGTCAAGGAAGTTTGCTGCCGTAATATGGCCGAAGCAGGCGGAGTATTATCAGAAATGAGTTCACAGCTAGTTTAGAATTTGCACATGCGCTGCGTGATATTACTGCGCCTGCTTCGGTCATATTACGGCAGCAAACTTCCTTGACTATTACGCCGGAATGGGAGTGTAGATCCTAATCTTATCAGTCTAGAAACTCGCAGCTTTGCATTTCCACCGGTCTTAGTACACGATATAACTGCAGAAGAGTCAAGTTTTAAATACAACAAATATGGAAACTCGTTGGTCATTTTTGAACGCGATGCTATTGGTCTAATAGGATTCAATGATCTATGCTAAGCTATGCTAAAAGTGATATCGCCAGAACAGGAGAACGGCTGAATGGATTTCAAAACGGTAAAACTCAACTTATTAACTCGGGGAGAGTTGGAGAATGAGCCTATTTCCAAAAAAAGTGGAGTGTTCCTTTAAGAGCTTATTTTATTACACTTTATATATTTCTATCTGTAGATTTAAATTACAATACATTTCTTTAAAGGCTCTGAGTTTTTTCTCCTCTTCCACAGCAAGGTTATTTTCGTGAATGAAAACTAAAATTAAGACAAAATTGATTGATGAGAAAACATTTTCGTTAACTGAAATATATGAAAAACTAAAACGAAACGAACAACTTTTATTGAAAAACGAACTGAAATAAAATAATAATTATCAAAAATAAATAATTGTTTTCGTAATTATTACGTTAAGACTGTGGCCTGAACAGCACCTGCATTAAATCTAGGCTACGGCAGTTTTAGGCAAAATTATTTATTTTTGTTTATGTAAAACAAGCAATCAAACAATACACTAGAGCTGATAATCGTTAAAAGATCGAGATTCAAACATCCACGCCATCTCATTTCTAAATTACAACGATTCCTCATGTATACCTTTAAAAAAGCCTTACGTCACCTTTTGAAAGCAATTGGTGCTTCAAATAACGTTTGTATCAATTGCATTGTTTCATTATTTTGCTTAGTTTAGAACTGCGGGGAAATTGTGATCTCTATTTGATCTCTAAAAAACTAAAACTGAAACTAAACTATATAAAAACTAAATAGAAATGTGTTCACAAAATAAAAAATTGTTAATGAAACTAATAAAAATGAAACTAAATTTTATTGCAAATTTGAAAACTATATTAAAATAAAACAAATTTAAAGAAACAAAACTATAATGACCTTGTTCCACAGTTCACAGTTTTATTCTTATCTATACTCTGCATGGTGTTACTATACTCAGAGGGGTTTGTTCATATATCTTTTGCACCATTTTATTTTAACATTTTATTTGTAAAAATCTGGAGTATAATTGTTTCTGCCAGTTGACAGTAGTTTTTAAATAGAGAAAAAATATATTTTAAATCCAAAGTTCCCTTTGTAAAAAACAATAACTCTAGAAAACCTCTTTATCCAATGTTCAGGTTTCTGTTCTGGAAATGCATGGATATTAGTGTATATTTAATTAAATATTGGCTTATTTGCATTTAAGAAAACTACGACAGGTGTTAATTAACTGGTGAAAGTATGCTGATATTTACTAGTTAACAATTTCTCCCAATTCATCTGCAGTGTCCTGCCTGAAACAAAACCGGTTCTGCTTCATGCCGCTGAAACTGTCTTATTACAGTTTATTATTTGTGACCCTGGACCACAAAACCAGCTATAAGGTTACATTTTACAAAACTGAGATGTATATATCATATGAAAGCTCAACAAATAAGCTTTTCATTGATATATGGTTTGTTAGGATAGGACAATATTTGGCCGAGATACATCTATTGGAAAATCTGGTTCTGAGGGTGCAAATAAATCAAAATACTGAGAAAATCACCTTTAAAGTTGTCCAAATTAAGTACTTAACAATGCATATTACTAATCCAAAATTACATTTTGATATGTTTACAGTAGGAATTTTACAAAAAATCTTCATGGAACATGATCTTTACTTAATTTACTAATGATTTTTGGCATTAAAGAAAAATCAATAATTTTGACCCATACCATGTATTTTTGGCCATTGCTACAAATATACCCCAGCGACTTAAGACTGGTTTTGTGGTCCAGGGTCACATTTGTAGAAAGATGGACATTTGAACCAGTAAATCCAGGCATAACCTATTAATTTGTATTTCATTTGCACAACTATTTGAATTAGTTATCACTTTGCTACTCACTGATGTATTTTTGTGGAATCATCGTTTGTGGTATTATCATCATTACCGTGTAATTGCAAAAAAAAAAAAAACACTAATAAGTATCCTTGCGCAATGTGATCAAATAAAATACCTGTTGCAGTAGTCCTGAGTCAGCATCCAACACACAGGCATCAATCAGGATATTCTGTGAGAAAAGGAAGAATGTAAGTTAAACAATGGAAGCATTATTCGGTATCAATGAGTACATAATCGAATATAATAACTCCCACCTTTTTCTGTGCTGCAAAGATGACATTCATAAAGTTCATGTACTGTAATGTAGAATCCTCAGCAGCTTTTATTACCTGAAAAACAACGAAAACACTACTGCATTTACACAACTAAACGCTGGATGTTTCAGTGTCAAACCCAAAGAGGTTCTTACCAAAATCCTTGATTTGATGTCCTGCCCAGCTGCAAGTAAAAGCATTAAAGTTCAGTCCAAATATTAAAAATACTGAGATTTCTTTAAAACACCAAGGAACAGAAGTATCACTCTATTTTTAATGAACCGTGTGAAATGCACAAAATGCATGTTTTGAAACATAACCAAGGAGGAAATGTGTTTACCTTGAACATCCTTTGAGACTCGATGAATGTCTGAGAGCCAAATATTAAAGAAAAGTGGAGCCTGTAGTTTGGCCATCATATCTTAATCACAAAGCTTTCTTTAGGCCTAAACTGACATAAAATAAAATCCGAGCGGCCGATCTGCATATAATGATGGTTAAGGATACAGCACAGAGCTTTGGCGAGAGATACGGCCAACAGGCTCTCTGTTTGACCTCCACTGACCTCTGCTGTTAATAAAGAAAACAAAACATTAATACCATTCGTGAAAACATTTATTTACCAAAGCAAAGAATTACATTAGATATAAAGCTAAATGCATCAAAATAGCCAACACAAGGAAAACATGCATGAACCAGGACAATTCACCCAAAAATGAAAATTTTCCACTGGAGGAAGCATTATTTTGGATTATGGACGCATACTTAAGCTAAAAGCAAATGGATTTGTCTCTAACAAACACAGCTTTTGACTTCTCAAGATGTTGATTGATTGGATTGGAGTGGTATAGATTACTTGTGATGTTTTAATCAGCTGTTTGGACTCTCGTTCTGACGGCACCCATTCGCTACAGAGTATCCATTGGTGAGCAAAGGATGCAATGCTACATTTCTCCAAATTCGATGAACAAACAAACTCATCTACAAAAATAGTCCTTTTTGGCTGAACTTCTCCTTTAACCTGTATAATAACATTTAAATCATTAAAATTATTAAATGGCTTACTTCTGTCCATGAGATTCCTGATCTCTTCCACAAAGAGATCATTGGTAACTGACAGAAGTTCATATTTGCCATCACTACTTATAGGTATGTCATCCCCTGATTTCCACCGCTTACTGGGATACAGAAAGTGGCTTGAAAGGAGACATAGTTTTAGTATGTTTGATAATACATACATATACAATTGAGGTCAAATGTTTGCATGAATCTGCAAAATGTTAATTATTTTCACAAAATAAGAGGGATCATACAAAATGCATGTTATTTTTTATTAGGTATAGCCCACAAGAGAGAAAAAAGTTTACATGCACTTGATTCTTAATACGGTGTTGTTACCTGAATGATCCACAGATGTGTTTTTTTGTTTAGTGATAGTTGTTCATGAGTGCCTTGTTTGTCCTGAACAGTTAAACTGCCTGCTGTTCTTCAGAAATCCTTCAGGTCCCACAAAATCTTTGGTTTTTCAGCATTTTTGTGTATTTGATCGCTTTCCAACAATGACTGTATGATTTTGAGATTCATCTTTTCACACTGAGGACAACTGAGGGACTCATATGCAACTATTGCAGAAGCTTCTAACTTTTACTGATGCTCAAGGAAGCACTATGCATTAAGAGCTGGGGGTAAAAACGTTTGCATTTGAAGATCAGGGTAAATTTAACTTATTTTGTCTTCTGGGAAAACATGTAAGTATCTTCTGTAGTTTCTGAAGGGCAGTACTAAATGAAAAAATATGATATTTAAGCAAAATAAGAAAAATTATCACATCTTCATTCTGTTCAAAAGTTTTCACCCCTGACTCTAAATGCATTGCTTTTCCTTCTGAAGCATCGGTGAGTGTTTGAACCTTCTGTAATAGTTGCATATGAGTCTCTCAGTTGTCCTCAGTGTGAGAAAGATGGATCTCAAAATCATACGGTCTTTACTGGAAAGGGTTCAAATACACAAAAATGCAGAAAAAACTGAGAATTTGTCAGACCTGATGGATATTTTTGAAGAACAGCAGGCAGTTCAACTGTTCAGGACAAACAAGGGACTCATGAACAACTATCACTGAACAAAACAAAAAACAGCTCGTTTTTCATTCTGGTAACAACACATTTATAAGAATGAAGTGTATGTAAACGTTTGAATGGGGTCATCTTTATAAATTCAACTATTGTTTTCTCTTGTGAACTAGATGTAAACGTATTTTATGTGAAATATCTTATTCAGGTCAGTCCTAAATAAAAAAATAACGCATTTTGTATGATCCCTCTGCTTCAGATCAGTATATTGTTTACCTTTTTTGATACAGGTTTGCAATAACAGCTAGTTTGTTGGTTCTTGACATCACTAAATGGGCATTTGCCAGGACCATCAGAGAGTCCAAGCACGTTGAAAGAGTGAACTAAAAGAAAAGAAAAGACAAAACTGGTTACTTCTAATAGGCAATGATAGAAAACATTATGAATCTGTAAATAATAATACAGCACCTGTGGTTCCCGTTGAGCTTGCTGACCCCACCAAATAGGGTTGACATCTAACACTATGACCAGAATATTAATTTCGTCGTCTGCAAACATTAATGCTCGTTATTATTGTCACAAATATCAAACATGACAGGTTTTACATGTTTACTTCAAGAGCATGCGCTCCATTCAATTACTTTTTCACACAAGAGGTCAGTGCACAATTGTTTACATTTTAAATTCATGATGTATATAATTTACAAACCCGAGGCCATAGCTGTGAAATCTCTAAAGCTTTGGTATTTTCTCCAGTGTGTTAAAAGTTGTGTTGTTCCGACTCATAATAAGCTGTTCTTCTGTTTTCACCGAAAGGTTTGCGAACCAACTAAACAGCGCGACCTCCTGTGCCGGAGCCGGAAATACGTGTTTGAAACTGACACAACTGTCCTATTTTTTAATTTTTAATTTCATATAACAATACACATATTTATCAATTTGCTATTTTAAAAGATAGCTTTGAGTTTAAAATAGCTTTGAGTAAAAAATAAATTATCTATGTTGTTTTGCTCCGGTCCTGTAGGTGGCGGTAAACGCCAAACCGCGGTCATCCGTCATTAAACAACGAAGAAGAAAGTGCAAGTCCACTTGCTTACTGTCTAGCGTTGATAATTTGAAACAGTTTAATAAAACAAACATTATTCAGTTGACAAAGTCGCTAGTTTGAAATTAGCTAGTAAAACAAACCTTATTCTGTTGACAAAGTCAAAGTAGCTCATCGGGTTCAGTCTCATTGAGTCTAATGAGAGAACATTGCATCAGCAAAGCGTTGTAAGAGAATATTTGTTTGTGAAACACATCCTTATCCTCAACAGAGAAGCTCTGAGGAGTTTTAATATGGAAGAAAAAGGTGAGTTTTGAAAACAAGACATTAAAATGTCATTTCAATAATAGGACATGCTATTTTGCCAGTGGCTGTGGTCTTCTGATCATCTTCCAGTTTAATTAAACGTTGCTCATTCCGTTATATTGCGAAAAAAACATTAGGGTAGACTTTCTAAGATCTAATCTAAGTTACTTTGCTTAATTATATGCTGGCAAAAATTGAAGGACATGTTTCCTGTCCATGTGCATCTTAATGACAGATGCATTATGGGTTAAAAGAGAGAAAAAAGATGCATTATGCTTTATTTACCTTTTAATACCTGACTGTAGTTGTTCATTCTTTTATTGATAGTTATTTATTTAACTTTTGAACGGGGTCTTTTTTATAAATTCAAGTATTATTATCTCTTGTGGACTATTTTTAAACGTCTTTTATGTGAAATGTCTTATTCAGGTCAGTGCTAAATAAAATAAAAAACATGCATTTTGTATGATCCCTTTTATTTTGGTACTTTTGATAGTTTTTTATGTATTAATAATAGTTTTAATAGTTACCTAAAATACGTCTAAATTTAATTGTAAAATATATTTACATTATTTGTTGGGCTCTAGTTTATGAAAAACATGAAATCCTGGTAACACTGGTGATCGTAGGGTCTCATTTTCTAACAGTAGTTAGTGCATTAGCTAATATGAACTAATAACGTGTATATATGTAATATATTGCAATGCAGTATTTTTACAGCATCTATTAATTTTAGTTAATAGAAATGTAATTGTTCATTGTTTGTTTGTCTTAGTTCTCACACTTCACAGTGCATTAACACATGCTAAAAGATACAACTTTTGATTTTAAGAACTACCAGATTTTTTTTTTTATATATATAATTTATTTGATTTGCTTGATCCAAAGTATGTCAAAATGTTTTAATATTTTTGCTATTTAAAATAACAATTTTCTATTTGAATATATTTAAAAGGTTTTTCAGGTTTCGTTGATGAATAGAAAGCATCGATCTGAAATAGAAATCATTTGTAACATTATAAATGTCTTTATCATCACTTTTGATCAATTTAAAGCATCCTTGCTAAAAAGTATTAATATATATAATTACTATTTTTTTAATTACAAAACTTTTTATTTCAGACAAATGCTGATCTTTGGATCTTTCTATTCATTAAAAGTCCAGAAAAAATGTACTCAACTGTTTTAAATAATAATAATAATAATAATAATAATGTTTCTTGAGCAGAGAATCAGAATATTAGAATGATTTCTGAAGGATCATGTGAAACTGAAGACTAGAAGTAATGATGCTGAAAATTACATTTTAAAATATATTCAAATAGAAAAGCAGTTATTTTAAATAGTAATAATATTTCACAATTTTACTGTTTTTGCTGTACTTTGGATCAAATAAATGCAGGCTTGGTGAGCAGAAGAGACTTTTTTAAAAAACAATAAACATAAAAAATCTTACTGTTTAAAAACTTTTGACTGGTAGTCTTAGTAATTGTTGAAATAAAATAAGATTTATAATGGCTAAAGAAGAACTGTTCATTGTTTTTGTTATTTTGCGTAAACGAATGTACTAAAAGGTGTTACACACAAAAATAAAACACAAAAGCCCAGAATCTCATTTAAATATTTATTTGTGTTTTGTAATATGCTTTGCCTGAACTTTCTCAAAATGTGAATTTAATGTTGTTTTTCTCTCTCAGAACTGGTGGAACATTTCCGAGAGCAGATCAGAGAAGACCCGGATGTGGCGTCAGCGGTGGCTGCCATTCAATCACTGCTTGAATTCCTCAAGAGGGATCAAAGTGAGTTTTGTCTTGTTTTAGGATGGTGTTCAGGGAAGTCAGATGCATATATGAACCGATGCTTGTCCTTCTCTAGGCGAGACGATCCTTGGCCTGAGGGAGAACATGACAAAGGCCATACACAGACTAGAAGAGACGGATTCGTCGGTGGCGGTGTCGTCTGGAGGAGAGCTCTTCCTGCGCTTCATCAGTCTCACCTCACTGGAGCATCCGGTCCGTTCAACATTGTAGATTAGTGGCTAGGTCTTGCATTGCAGTGGTTTCAATGGTTTAGGAGTAGGATTGGTACCAATACCGATTATTTGCATGTTTATGTGCCCGATAACCGATATTTATTTACTTTTATAAAGTAAATAAATCACTGAGTGAAGTAAGTCCATACTTCACTTTGATTTTTCCTCCTTTCAGTCAAAAAGTGTTGAAAATTAGCAGTCTTTCATGTTCAATTTAAACTTCATATTACAACGATAAAAACATTTTATTTAAAAGAAATGCATCAGCTGCAACGATAATAAGCAAAATAAATGTAGAATGTCTAATGTTTTCAAATGGAGAAAATAAATAAAGGACAGGAGGGGTATTAACTTTAAAATATAGCTGCAAGCAGCAATTATGGGGCCAAGCACTAGGCAAGGAACGCATCAGAACAAGTGCAGCAATGAGTAATTGAAGCCATTTTAAGGGGATTTTAGTCAAAGTGGTTGAAAAAACATAAAAACAACCACTAGTAATACAACATAATCAGATATCACTTTTGACCACAAGGTGGCACCATCTCAAAACGTTTTGAATACTTTCAGGTCATGATCTCGGTGATATAAACAAAGTTTTGTAATGGTACACCAGTGCATTGGTAAAAATGTAGCATTTTAAATCATAATACTCTATTGTAGAGTATGCTATTTTATGTTTAGTTCAATTATAGCGCCACCAAGAGGCACAATCCCACCAAATTTGGTGTGTGTCTTTAGAATATGCCCATACATATGAGTGTCAAATTTGGTAAAAATATCTCATTTTGTTTTGGAGTTATAGACATTTTTCTATATGAGAAGAGAAAAAATGACCGATGGCTGACTTTGTTTGCATTAATTTGCAATTTACTATCAAAATTTCGCCAGTTGGACATTAGCATATAGCCAGCATGCTATGTTTTCACATTTCCTACGGTGGTTTCGTGTCGATCAGAGTAACAAAGATATTGGCAAATGTTTTTTAAGTGTTAAAATGCAACGTTGTGCAAACCATTAAGGCAAAACCTAGCATGTTTGGTATCGCTGGACTCTGCAAGGATTCAGGAGTCGAAAAAGGTGACTCCCCTAGAAAATTAGTCGACCACACCCAAAGTTATAAACATGGGATATTTGATTTGATTGGCTTGAAACTTCTCGGGCTCCTTCAGGCCATTGTGCTGATGACTCATCCTGAGTTTTGTAAAGATGCGTCAATGTGTTCGTAAAATATAGCATTTTACTACAAAATTCAAAACGGCAGATGCCCAAAATGAGAATTGGAGAAAATGAGACATGAGAATTGGGTATCATTTGACTCCTGAAAATAAACCGAATCTAAAGAGAGTTTTGTGATTTTTGGCCAAACCATTTAGAAGTTATAAGCTAAAATAGCCATTTTTCGTGTCTCCTGACCACTAGGTGGCACTGCGCTGAAACTATGCAGGTAGCCTCAGGTCATGCGTGTTATAACACACGCCAAGTTTGGTCTCAATACGCCAAACCATTGCAGACATTTACCCTCACATCCATATTTGCACGTTTTTCTTAGAATTTGTTTGTTTTTCGAGAATGGTTTGACTAATCAACTCGAATTCCATAACTTTTTGCCAGCATGGTCTGAAGATGATCTGAGCCAATTTTGGTGAAATTTTGGGTAAGTGGTGGTGTTAGAGAGATAAACCCACAAGGTGCTGTTTATCGGTGAATCCGATATTACAAAACCGATAACCGATTATGGTAAATGCTTAAATATCAGGAAAAATATTGGTAAATTGATATATCGGTTGATCTCTAATAATAAGGACTTGTTTTTTTTATCTTCTGTCATGGTGTGGTTGATCTTGTTATATTCTTTATTTTTCACAGGATCTTTCACAGTGTAGGAATGTGATGATAGAGCGAGGCAAGCTCTTCTTGAAGAAAATATCCCTGTCCAGGGGCAAAGTGGGTAAACTGTGCCACACCTTCATCAAAGATGGAGCTGTAAGTACAGTCGTACAGAAACCAGAGCATGTTTTTGTCAATATTTTGAAACATTATGCTCATTTCTGCCTTTCTTCTGCAGAAAATCCTGACACACTCGTCATCTCGAGTGGTTTTAAAGGTTCTGGAAAACGCAGCAGCTGATAACAAACGTTTCACAGTCTATGTCACTGAATCACAGCCGGATTCAGCAGGGTGAGTTTTGCCGTTTACTATTTTGCTCTACAAAGGCAAGTAACACTCAAACTAAGAAAAATGCTTAGAATGTTGTTGATTTATTGTCAATTTTTACACTTCCAGTCTCCACAGACAATACAGGATTTTTTTATTATTGTATTTTGTTTTTAATTAATTATTTTTTTCAGTTATATTAGTTAATCAAGTCAAACGGAATTAAATTTATATTTAGAAGATGTGTGTATACATCATTTTAATAGTATTTTTTTATTTGATCCAAAATTCAGCAAAAGCAGTAATATTCTGAAATATTTTTTACTATTTAAAATAACTGCTTTCTATTTGAATATATTTTAAAATGTCATTTCTTTCAGCATCATTACTCTTCAATGTCACATGATCCTTCCGAAATCATTCTATTATGCTGATTTGCTGCTCAAAAAACATGTATTATGAGCACATTTATTTAGAATTCTTTGATGAATAAAAAGATCCAAAGATCAGCATTTTTCTGAAATAAAAAGCTTTTGTAATTTTGAAAAAGAAATAGAAATAGAAATTAATACTTTTATTTAGCAATAATGCTTTAAATTTAACAAAAGTGATGATAATGACATTTATTTCTATTTCAGATGAATGCTGTTCTTCTGAACTTTCTATTCATTGAAGAAACCTGAAAAAATTCTATTCAGCTGTTTTCAACATAATAATAATAATAAAAAATGTTTTTTTTGAACAGCAAATCAGTATATTAGAATGATTTCTGAAGGATCATGTGACACTGAAGACTGGAGTAATGATGCTAAAAATTCAGCTTTGAAATCACAGGAATAAATTATATTTTAAAATGTATTCACATTTAAAAACATTTCATTTAAATAGAAAAAAAAAAATATTTTAAAATGTTACTGTTTCTGCTGTAGATCAAATAAATGCAGGCTTGGTGAGCAGAAGAGACTTCTTTAAAAAACATTAAAAATCTTGCTGTTCAAAAACTTGTTATAGTCTTTTATGACTTTTTTTCTTTTTTGCCCTTTAGTGAACTCATGGCCCAAAAATTGCGTGAACTCAATATACCCGTCACAGTGGTGCTTGATGCTGCAGTTGGGTAAGTGTTGTAGTTTTGTTATAGTAATAAACCTCTTAATCGCTTTAATTCTACTCAAATCAGCATTCAGATTCACTAGTAAACTGTATTTCTGCTGTCTTGATGGACTGTTTTAAGGTGAGCTCCAGCACTGAAGTCTGGATATCGTAAGATAAGTTTATGCTGTGTATAAACATCTGCTGCTTGGTTTGTGTGATGTTTAGGTACATCATGGAGAAGGTTGACCTGGTAATTGTGGGTGCTGAGGGCGTTGTGGAAAGCGGAGGTGTTATAAACAAGGTCAGAAACATACATGCTCCTGCTGTCTTGATGTTTGCAGTTCTATCTGTACTGTATGGAAGCCCGTTTGCACCATGAATAAAAAATAAAAAAGGGATAATTGCAACTTTTTATCTTATAATTCTGACTTTTTTCCCTCACAATTGCGAGTTTACTGCAATTCTGACTTTTTTCCCAGAATTGTGAGAAATAAATTCACAATTGCGTGTTATAAAGTCAGAATTGCAAACAGAATTGTAAACTAACAATTATGAGAAAAAAATGTCAGAATTGCATGAAACAAACTCTCAATTGCAAGTAAAAAGTCAAATTGTGATTTTTTTTTTTTTTTAATCTTGCGATTCTCACTTTGTTTCTTACAATTGAGTTATCTCACAATTCTGAGGAAAAAAAGTCAGAATTGTGACTTTATATCTCACAATTCTGACTTTATAACTCACAATTGCAAGTTCATATCTCACAATTCTGAGAAAAAGTCAGAATTATGAGATGTAAATTCGCAATTGCGAGATAAAAGTCAGAATTGCGTGAAACAAACTCACAATTGCAAAAAAGTCAGAATTGTGAGTTTTTAACTTTATTTCTCGCAATTATGTTTATCTCACAATTCTGAGAAAAAAAGTCAGAATTCCGAGATGTTAACTAGCAGTGACAAGAAAAATTGAAATGCAGAATATCTTCTGACTTTATCTTCTGAATTATATCTTGTAATGCTGACTTTATAACTCACAATTGCAAGGAAAAAGTCATAAATTGTAAGTTTGTCTTGCAATTCTGACTTCATTTCTCACAATAATATAGAAATATAGAAAAATGTCTATAACTCCAAAACATTTGTGCCTCTTGGTGGCGCTATAATTGAACTAAACATAAAATAGCCATTGACTACAATAGAGTATTATGATTTAAAATGCTACATTTTTACCAATGCACTGGTGTACCATTACAAGTTTATATAATGTAATTCTAAGGAAAAGTCAAAATAACTGGACAAACTCGCAATTGCAAGAAAAAAGTCGGAATTGTGTGGAAAAAAAAAGTTTATATCTCACAATTCTCAGAAAAAAAGTCAGAATTGCAAGTTTGTATCTTAATTGTGAGGAAAAAAGTCAGAATTGAGTGAAACTCACAATTGCAAGAAGTGACTTTATATCTCACAATTCTGAGAAAAAAAATCTGAATTGCGTGAAACAAACACAATTGTAAGATAAATAAGTCATAATTACCTTTTTTATTTTTTTATTCAGTGGGGGAAACAGGCATCTATAGTACTGTCAACCACCAGAAAAAAACAGGAATAACATGTACAGTATGTTAAAAAGGTGAATAAAATATGAACAAACCCCTTTATATAAAAAAAACCCTTTAGAATATTGATAGGAATAAAGCTGTGAAGTTTGGTCCTGAAAACCCTCAAAGATATGGAAGCAAAACCCCAAAATCTCAAAATGAAAAACAAAGGTTTTGCCTGCAGTGTCATCCCTTAAAACTAAATGCATTTAGCTGTTATTATTGAATTTATTTCATACATTGGTAAAATGAATCCATTTGTTTTCTAGATTGGTACCTATCAGATGGCTGTGTGCTCCAAGGCGCACAACAAACCATTTTATGTGGTGGCAGAAAGTTTCAAGTTTGTGCGACTCTACCCTCTTAACCAGCAAGACGTACCTGACAGGTTCAAGGTAAGCTAGTTGAAATGCTATTACACATATTAGACATAATAGATGGATAACATCACTCTCGTTTGTTGTCTTTCAGTATAAAGCAGATATCCTGAGGACAGTGAAGGATCTGAACCAAGAGCATCCCATGATCGACTACACCCCGCCATCCCTCATCACATTACTCTTCACTGACCTCGGTGTGTTGACGCCCTCGGCTGTCAGCGACGAGCTCATCAAACTATACTTATGATGAGGAGGAGGAAGATGAGACTGCTCTTCATAAAGCATTTGTATCTTTGCTCAAGTGTATGACCACAGATGCACCTGAGAGATCCTGTGTTTGGAGAGTGTGACACAATCCTGAAGTTAAGATTAAATTATCTGTTGAAATAACAGAATGGACGATTATTTGCATGTGTCTGTCTTTACACAAAAAAGCATTTAAAGAATTGTCTGTGTCAGTGATTAATATTGATTATTTATAAACGTGTGAATATTAATAGACAGGTATAAACAGGTTAGGCTTATTTCTTTAGTATTTTTTTGTTATTTACCAAGACAAAAAAACTTAAAGATAGCACAGCACTCAAAGCTATCCTTATAAAAGTCTTACAAAGTCAAGAATTTATGGTTGTTTATATTTCTCATGCATTACAAAAACATAACAACATCCCCAAATTTCATTTAGTAGATTCTGTATTCATTAACCAAATACAACTATTTAAAATTACACTACAAATACTAGTACTTTCTAGTACAATAAATATAAAAAATAAACTCCTAAAAGTCTAACTCGTCTAGAATATCGCAAATGAACAAAATATTTTCTATCAGGAATTTTCTATCAAATCTTAAAAACGCCACACCGCTGAACTACTACCAGTCACAATAAAGAAGTGTGCTACAGCTATGGCATTTCAGAAGCTTTCTCTAGCAGTCTGGCAACAGATGGACACAAGAGAGCCACATCTTCCAAGGCGACTTTAGAGAGTATGGCGATATCAACGTAGTTTGCGGCTATGGCAGTGTCCCGGTGTTTATGTTCCCGTAAAAAGTGATCACCAAAAGCTGCTCCGGCTGAGAGACGCTGGAAGACGTTTTTACCTCTTGTGTCGAGGCACAAATTAACCTTGCCGATTAATATCAAGTACATTTCGGTGGCAATGTCTCCCTTTCTGTAAATAAATTCTCCTAAAAAAAAAAAAAAACAGTAGATCAAAATTTGATCATAGCTCTTCAATAAGTTTGGGGCTGATCAGAGATTTAACAAATGCTTACCAACAGGGAAACAGCGGAAGAGAATTCTGGTGGAAAGTTCTCTCATGACAGGCTCTCTTAGGTGGGAGAATAAATGATGCATCTTTAAATGCTGCATGCAGATTCTAAAACAAATGCAAAATAGTGTCAATGTGTGCTTAAGATGTAATGTGCACCACTGTTATTTGAATCATAGTGATGTTAATTACCACAGACAATAGTTTTGATTCATCCTTTGTCTATCAAAGTACAGGTATGACTAAAAAAATTACAATACCGAGGGAAAGTCCATTTATTTTGATCATTTGTTTCAAATAATTCAACTTGTATGTTATATTAGTTCACTACACACAAAGTGAAATATTTCAAGCCTTTTTTTCAATTTTGATGATTGTGGATTAAAGACAAAAAACCCAAATCCAGTATTTCACAAAATTAGAATATTTCCATATGACCAATAAAAAACAGATCTTAAACACATGTTGGCCTTCAGAAAAGTGTGTTAATGTACTGTATTATGTCCTTAGTACTTTGTTGGGCCTCCTTTTGCACTAATTCCAGCATCAAGGCGGCGATCAGCCTTTGACACAGTTGAGGTGTTATGGAGCCCAAGTTGCTTTGATATTGGCCTTCAGCTCGTCTGCATTTCGGGGTCTCTGTTCCCTCATCTTCCTTTTGACAATACCCCATAGATTTTCAATGCATGGGGTTTAAATCAGCCGAGTTTGCCGGCCAATCAAGTACAGTTATTCCATGGCTATTAAACCAGGTACTGGTAGTTTTGGCTTTGTGGGCAGGTGCCAAATCCTGCTGTAAAAGCTTGTTGGCAACAGAAAGCATGAAGTGGTCT
Source organism: Garra rufa (assembly GCF_049309525.1). Classification (NCBI taxonomy): domain Eukaryota; kingdom Metazoa; phylum Chordata; class Actinopteri; order Cypriniformes; family Cyprinidae; genus Garra; species Garra rufa. Next base: position 6,850,307 of record NC_133365.1, on the reverse strand, counting down.
AAAATTCCCTGGTAGACAGCTGCGTTGTTTTTTATCAAGTCCACAGTCAGTGGACCCACACCAGCAGATGACATGCTCCCCAAACCATCACTGACTGTGGAAACTTCACACTGGACTTTTGTGCCTCTCCGGTCTTCCTCCAGACTCTTCCTCCAGGGACCTTGATTTCCAAATGAAATGCAAAATTTGCTTTAATCTGAAAACAGGACTTGGGACCACTGGCCAACAGAGCAGTCATTTTTCTCCTTAGCCCAGCACAGACGCTTCTGACGTTGTTTTTGGTTCAGGAGTGGCTTGATGCATAATTAAGCTTTTAGGAGATGATGATTTTATTTTCCAGCAGGATTTGGCACCTGCCCACAAAGCCAAAACTACCAGTACCTGGTTTAATAGCCATGGATTAACTACTTGATTGGCCGGCAAACTCGGCTGATTTAAACCCCATTGAAAATCTATTGGGGTTTTGTCAAAAGGAAGATGAGGGAACAGAGACCCCGAAATGCAGACGAGCTGAAGGCCAATATCAAAGCAACCTGGGCTCCATAACACCTCAACTGTGTCAAAGGCTGATCGGCACCATGCCACGCCATCCTTGATGCTGGAATTAGGGCAAAAGGAGGCCCAACAAAGTACTGAGCCAACATGTGTTTAAGACCTTTTTTTTATTGGTCACATGAAATAATTTTGTGAAATACTGGATTTGTTTTTAATCATTAAAATTGAAACAAATAAAGGCTTGAAATATTTCACTTTGTGTGTAGTGAACTAATATAACATACAAGTTTCACTTTATGAAACAAATTATCAAAATAAATGGACTTTCCCTGGATATTCTAATTTTTTGGCACATACCTGTAGGTGTGCTTGTTTACCTTGACACAATGTCCATTTTCAGACAGCGGGGGACGCCTTTGAACAAAACCTCAGCGCATGTTCCTTTAGTGCGGTTCCACTGATAGCTGTAGAACTGTGTCACTCGATTTTGTAATGTAGATGGGATTTTTTCATGTATCATGTGCTCCTGAATAGTCTGGAATAAATAACGAGGTTTTGCAGAAATTAAACATTATAATAAATCAAATGCTGTACAATGTCTTAGACACGTTAAATACAGTAGCACTGTAGTCCTTCATTACCTGCAGTTTTTCCTCAAAGGCTTCCTGCAGTGTCATCTTGTTTGTTTGTGTAGCGACGAGGAGTCCCATTTTATAAATCACCTGAACTTTACACAGAATCATTATCGCAACACACGCAATCATTTCTCCAAGGTTTGATGCCGATATATCACCATAGCCTGTTGTTGTGTAAATCTGTAATATCCAGTAGGTAGCGTATCTATACATTTCAGTGAAGTCATAGACCTCTGAAACAGAAAAAAAAAGTGGCATATTACATTTTGATTGTAAAAAGTAGGTTAGAAAAACAAAAAACACAGTCCCCCTGCAGATGCTTGAGTCAGTTTGCAGTTTTTCCAGGTTTCCCAGTTATACTTTGAAACAAGAGTCCTTAAACACAAGTCAGTCTTCTTTGATTGTTCTTTACTGTCAAGGTGAGATTCTTTAGTTGGTGCCATGTGTCAGAATCACTACAGTAAAAATGTAAAGCCTTTTGAGGCCAAAATATTGAATTAATATATTTCATTAAGCTTCCAGTGCACTAAAACTAAATAAAATACACCAAGACACAGACAGTAAAAAATAAAGTAGGGACAACCTATGGGCAATATCAGTTGAGTCAGTTCTCAAACAATTTTTTTCATCTTTTTATTTACTTTTTTGACTGATGTCTGCTGATATTGTTAGTCATGGTTTTTCTTATCGTAATTTAGTTTTTACGAGTGTTTTCCACTTGTACAAGATCAGACTAAAGCGATCTTGTTTATTCTCTCACCTGTTTTAGCAACCCATGACATTATTCCATGACTCTCAACGAATGAAATGAAGAGCACCGCCGTACAGTGGACAAAGAGGAAGGTGTGTACAAAGTACTTGATCATCCTAACCAACAGAAGACTGAAAAGAAAAATGTACTATAAAATGCAATTTTAAATACATATACATTTTTAAAAATGCAAGTAATTAAAAGACATACTTGTTTGTTAATGACTGTTCTTCTTTCCACATGAACAGCAATAGTGAAATAATGCGTGGCAAGTGTGCAATCCGGACGTAAATAATCATAGGCAGGAATGTTGACGGATCCTCTTTCATCTGGCGAAAAATGATGAGGCCATATGGAAATGAAAAGACCATATCAAAGACAAATCCCACTTTTCTCGTCATGTAGTTACGGGACGTCAATCTGTATTCTGAAATATAGGCTCCACTGTCATCAAAATAGCAAATTCGAAACTTCAGGAAGATCTGAAAGAAAGGCGGGAGAAGTTTCATGAGGCCTACATTCTTAGGGTATCTTAGCTACAGTATGTTTGCATTATGATAAGAGAATAAACTTGAGTTGAATGTAGAGTAAATCAGTTATCTTTGGCTCACCTCAATTATCTGAAGGAACTCAACAACCATTGTGAGCATGAATAAATAATAGTCAACATCAAACACAGCGGGCTGCAAGGAGAAAGAGTGAATGATAAAACGAGAGCGTGAAAATTTACAGCCAAACGGTCAATTCACAATACCACAACAAAATCCAACAAACCATGGCAAACCATCTTAATTATTATACTTAATACCAGTGTTGGGGTAATGCATTAACCCCCTATTTATTGATTAAAAGCTCTCCTGTCCCCGTGTTGAGAGAAATTGTAAGATGTTACTTTAGTTACAGAATGTGAACATGCAAAAAATAATCTCAGTCATTAAAAAAACAGATACAGTATTCCTCACAATGAATATAAACAGTGAAATTCAACGCAAACCTGCAATAATTAAATGTTATACAATACAAATATCCTTTATGTATTTAATCCCATTTTATTAACCGATGTCTTTGCTGCTGACCTTCGATGATCCAATTCATCCGTACTAATAAGCAAAAATTACTTAAGATAATCTAACATTTGTTTTCCTTTTTTTTTTTTGCTGAAGAGTTAATATTTGTTCTTCTGCGGTCAATTTACTTTTTCTCTAAGCTTGAGGCTTTTGGTGTGAAAAGGCTTTTACATTTGCCCAAAATAGAACTTTTTATATTAAAAACAAACAAGCCCTGCCCAGATTTAAAAAGTAACGCAAAAGTAACGTAACGCATTACTTTCCATAAAAAGTAACTAAGTAACGCAATTAGTTCCTTTTTTATGCATTACTTTTAAAAGTAACTTTCCCCAACACTGATTAATACTTAATACATAGAATTAAAGGTAGTATTAGTGATGCAGCTCTTCTAAAACCTTTTGATTCGACAGGAAAAACAATGACCCAAATAGTTGTAGCAAAAAGTATTTAGACATTTTTGAACACTTTTGAATGCATTACCTCTAAATTAGAGACTAAACTGCACAAGAGATACCATACACACCATGAATGTTATTGCCCAGAAGAAAATGGTGATCAGCAGACAGGATATGTACTGGTAGATGACTCGAAAATTGTTCTCAGGGTCAATGGTTCTGTTGTGCACTCTTCTCATGTTGTTGAAAATCTTCAGGAAGAATTGGATGAGCGCTGATGAGATCGATGTACATAGTCTAGTGCACAAAGAACGTGTACGGAGTTGAGCTCTGTGCTCTTCCCCAGCCATGTGTTCTCTAAACAGTTTTACAGCTGTAAGAGACAGAAACAATATATGACATATCATGCTCATCAGATGAAAATGCAGTCAAGAGAAAGGTGTCAGATGGATAAGGCAGACAAGTAAAACTTGAAGGTGTGTAATCAGCACACTATACAGATTTTGGCCATGATTTTGCCATCTGAGATCATCATAAAAAGTCATCTATCACCACTGGGTGCTTTCTGGTCTTTGTTATTACTATTCAGCAAAATAGTTTTCTACATTGCCAGATTAATAAAGACCCTATGATAAACTGCCAAATGGGAAAGAGTGGTAACAGTGTGTATTATTTTCATAGTGTGCCTGATCTTACATAAATTAAATGCATCAGTTAAACATCAAACAACTCACATCCAGTCCGAATGAAAGTCTCTTCTGCAGAGCCAGGCTTTTTAGATGTGTTTATCTGGAGATCTCCTTTGTGTAACTGGTATTTCATCTCTTCAGCTGCGCTTTGCATTTGATTGTAAATTCTAGGGTAATACTTCAGTGCTTCATCAAGGCTCTTCTTCGATAACACATACAACTCACAGTTTGTTGCAGCTCTGAAAAAGAAATGGGAAAATCAACAAGCTACTCACACAGCATATTTGCAAAATACTTCATTACACTTCTAGATAACATCCATTGTCTGTAGCATTTCCTTAAGGCAAGCATTTCATTTGCTGATTTTAATATAGTAATAATGAACTTTATTTTTATAAAGTGCCTTCAATGCAGATTCTCAAAACAAAAAGCTTGTATCACACACAACTTTTCCCTCAGGAAATGCAAAAGCATCTTTAAAAAATACAAAATAAACATAAATAAAAGCAGTACTAACCTTACTGTGGCAGGTCTTGGTTCTCCCAACAGCAAACTCATCTCACCAAAATACTGTCCAGCTTTGAGTTGGAAAAGAACTGCTGTATTATCATTTGATAAAACCTCCACTTCTCCCTTGTAGATAAAATACATCTAGGAAAACAAAGTGATTGTATGAAGATGTCTATAGCTCTGACTGATTCTAAATTGTAATGCATGAACAAAGCAAGAACATAGTGTCTCTGTGTAATTTGCACCCTGCACAAAAACATTAACATACTGCTACCAATTCAGGCCTATAGGGACACTCCAATTTTCATTCATAAAATGAAAGTTTTCAGATGCACAGTAAGTTTCCAATGTAATTGTAATAATAACCTCTGATCCGTAGTCATTTTTCTTATATATGAGGTCATTCGCTCTGAACAGGGATTGGGAAATTCTTCTGGCTAATAAGCGAATGAAGCATCCATCAGATTCTAACTCCTCCAGACCTTCCTTGGTTATCATTGTTTCAAAAAACTGTCCCTGCAAACAACACCTTGTAAGTCTGAGAGTGACAGATAATTATTTTCAGCCATTTCAACATATTTAATAAAAAATAAAAAAAACATTAATGACAGCTGTGTGTTATGTTATTACCCTGAGTTTCCCTGCTTTGGCAAATGGCGTAGAAGAAAAAAAACTCTCAGATTCTTGTGTTTTCTGCTTATTAAGACCAAACACCTAGGACAAGAGATGATGAATATACATAATTAGGGTGCCATTTTACAAACATTTTTAAAGTAGTAACAGCCAAGATTTTATTTTACCCGTGCTATAAAATCAGCATAAAGAACTGTTGATATATCACCAACTAATGAAGACGGAAAATACTCAGTCAGTTTATCCTGGTCAAATCCTTTTGTGAGTTTCCAGCGCAACACGTAAAATCTGACTACACTGTCATATAAAGCCCCACTTATTTTGTGGCTCTTAAAAAAGAAAGAAAAGAAAAATAAGTGCATATAATATATACCGTAACATGAGATGAGATTCAACAAAATGAGGCATTGCCATAACTGGAAAAATAGTTTAAACAGTACTAATACAATACAATAAATACACGATGGGAAATAGGCATGACCAGCTGCAGTATTTTGTATTTTGGTTGAGAATGAAAACCGGGTTGACGTCAGTTTTTGACATCAATTTGACGTTGACTTAAAGGGTTAGTTCACCTAAAAATGAAAATTAGCCCAGTCTTTACTTACCCTCCAGGCATCATAGGTGTAAATGACTTCCTTCTTTCAAAATTAAAAATGAATTAACCAAGCATTTCCAAGCTCTATCATGGCAATGGGTAGGTTTTTCTCTTCATCAGTCCAAAACAAGTCCAATAAAGTGCACCCATACATAATATAAAGTGCCTCACACAGCTCTGGGGGGTGAATAAAGGCCTTCTGTAGTAAATCAATGCGTTTTTGTAAGAAAAATATCCATATCCAAAACATAATAATCACTTGTGCTAACAGTCGTACACAGAAGCAGCTCTGTGTGGATGGCATAGGACGTATGCGTTGCGCATGTGCCTGTGAGTCTCGTGAAAACCGACATTTGTTTACAAGAGCAAAGGAAGCAAAGTTTTCTTACTTTAGCAAAGGAAAACCAATCTCCTGTTGGTTCATATCAAAATCCTCCAACATTTTTCTCAATTCGTGACTGGTGTTTTGTTTACCTTTCTTCACATCCCAGAGCTGCTTCTGTGTACAACAGTGAGCACAAGATAGATTAAAGTGATTCTTATGTTTTTAATATGGATAGTTTTCCTACAAAAAAGCATCAATTTACTACAGGAGGCCTTTATTCACCCCCCGGAGCCGTGTGAGGGGCTTTTTTTTTGTTATGGATGGATGCACTTTATTGGACTGAGGAAGAGAAACACCCACAGATGTCATTCTAAAGCTTGGAAGTGCTAGGACAATTTTTAATATAACTTTCGTCTGAAAGAATGAAATCGTATGCACCTAGGATGCCTAGTAAATAATTGGCAAATTTTCATTTTGAGGTGAACTATCCCTTTAATGTTGGATTTTGGTTACATAACCAAAAACAACAAATAATCAACGTCAGCGTCATTGGACATCAAATTAATGTTAACATTAGACATTGTCGCATCTGGAATTTAAAGGGGTCATCGGATGCAAAACTCACTCTTTTTTTGGCATTTTTGCCTTTATTATGAAAGGACAGATCAGACATGACAAGAAAGCGAAGTGGGAGAGAGATGGGGGGCGGGATTGGGAAAGGTCCTCGAGTCGGGATTCGAACACGGGACGCCCGGAGCGCAACGGTGCTATATGTAACCCTGGACCACAAAACCAGTCATAAGGTTAAATTTTACAAAACTGAGATTTATACATTAATTATAATTAATAAATAAGCTTTCTATTGGTATGTGGTTTGTTAGGATAGGACAATATTTGGCCGAGATACATCTATTTGAAAATCAGAAATCTGAAGTTGGAAAAAAATCAAAATACTGAGAAAATCACCTTTAAAGTTGTCCAAATTAGGTTCTTAACAATGCATATTACTAATCAAAAATTACATTTTGATATATTTACAGTAGGAATTTTACAAAAAATATTCATGGAACATGACCTTTACTTAATTTCCTAATGATTTTTGGCATAAAAAAAATCTATAATTTTGACCCATGCAATGTATTTTTGGCTATTGCTACAAACATACCCCAGCGACTTAAGACTGGTTTTGTGGTCCAGGGTCAAAAGTAAACATACTTTAGTGTGGCTAAAGTAAACATTACAGCTCATCATCCCATGGGAGAGAGGGGCGGGGCGAGCAGAGCTCATTAGCACTTAAAGGAACATGCAACAGAATAGCACACTCTAAAAAGGGCTGATTTTGACAAGGTAAAAAGTGTGTTTTTTACACAACCATTAAGAAATTTTAACCAAAATATGCTCTAGACTTCTCATTAAGACCCTAAAGAATCATATCAACATGTGGATAATGGGCATCCGATGACCCCTTTAAGAAAGAATAAACCTGACAGATATCTGTGAGGCGCAGCCTGGTCAAAGACAGACATGGTGTCATAACAGCTTTCACAATTGGTCACCGCATAGTGAAACACCTCATTCTGGTATCAAAGAACCCAGGTCCAAATTAAGCAACCCTTTAAGATGATTTTTTTCAGCATTTCAAATTGTTTTATTGTGTATATCTAATAAACAGATTTTGTGTGAAAATAAATACCTTCAAGAACAGTTTCATGCTCTCAGTTTTCTCTGTATAAGCAGCTCTCATAGCATCTGCGTTTGCCAGCATAGCAGTAACGGTGCCTGATAACCAGCCAGTAAACAGCATTGCAGCAATCATGATGAAACTCATGCCAGTTCTCTGAAAATGTGGTTTATGCACAAAGAAAAGTCAGTGGCTGGAGATTCATAAAGCAAGCAATGAGTCTCTACATGCAGAGGACATAAAAACATGCAATTTATGGTAAAATAGGCTTTCATTTGTAAGTTTAAAAGAAAAATTACAACACTATATAATGTATATATCTAGTTTACTGTAAGGTAGAATATTGCAAAAACCTGTCAAGAAAATGTCATGGCCCTATTTCATCTCACAATCAAAGGGAAAATTAAATAAAGTATGAATCATTTCACCATCCCTCATTTTAATTACAATAAAGTAAAAAGCCTAGACAAGTTTTAGATAAATTAATCTAAAATTTGATTTAATCTGATTTGATACTTACCATTGAAATTAGAGATGGATGGATGTCCCCAAATCCAACAGCACATAATGTTGTGGTTGTAAAGTACAAGCTTATTAAATACAGCTCCTGGAAAGTAACAGTGGCTGAACAAAAAACAAAAATCATCTATTTTATTTGTATTTTTTTTAAACCCACACAAATTTATTTTTAAGATATGTGAAAAATTATAAAACATATTCAGAGGTGAAAGCTCAGAAGAACAATACATACCAAAATCGACATCAAATGATTTGTCCAAGTGTGTCACCCAGGACAATATTGTACAGTTGTGCTTTATGCTTGGTATGAAATAATCACTGACGTTTCCATAAAGGTCTGCTGCAGGGCATGCACTTGCAAAGACAATGCAAGTGGCAAAGTGCACAAAAAGAGCAGAATATAGCAACAACTGCAAAACAGTGTGGATGTGCTTTTCAGTGGCAATGTCAGCTTGCAAGAATGAAAACGCCAAGGGAATGCGATATAACTGAAAAATATGTGGAATCCTTAAGTATGCATACAGATGCAATGCTTCACTGTTGGCATAAAATCCATTCTCACTGATTGGTGAAATCATTATCCAACCCACAAGTTCCCAAGGAAAGCAGGTAATGAAATCCACAAGGAACCCGGTTTTTAAATAATGACGTGCCGTTTCCAAGGTGTCAACTTTGAGATCATTGTCTTCATAGAAAGCAACATGCATGCGGAGATAAATGTCCACCCAACAGCAAAATCCAAGTATGTAACAAACAATCCACAGTTCCAAACTGAAGTGTAAAAATGTAACAAGAAATGAGGTAATGATGCTGTTGGCGACTGCTAACAGGGTCCGTAAAAATTCCCATTTTACATAAAATGCACTGCTGGGAAAAAAGGCTTTACTGCAAAAATATAAAAAAAAGTGAGTAAATAAGTCATTCACATTAGGCAATGAGAAAGTACTGGAATACTTAAAAAACAAGGGTGCTTAATTCACTCAGAATTCAATCTGCTAAAGCTTTCAATTCAACGAAACAATCAAATTTTATCATTTATAACGTTTACGAATTAAAACACCACAGTAGCACTGCCTTTACCTCATTAGGAAAGGTGACAGGCACCACGACCAGAAAAAATATGTAATTTGCCCCATTACATTCCTACGGAAACAAAAACAAGAATGCATACTAAAAGAAATAGTATACCCACATAACTTATTCACTCATGACAAAACTTTCATTTTTTTGTGAACTATTGCCTATAGTTTATTTACCTCTGTTTTAAACCTCTAGCCTAAGGGGATTCGATTATAACAGGTCGAAGAGTGTAATTTAATATTTGACATGTTATGTAATTCTAGCCATTTCTTTTTCCTTCTTCCCTATAAATGCTTCTTTTCTTGAAGTCCTTTAAATGTCAAATTAAATTACATACAGTAGGCCTATACAGAGGTTGGGCAAAAAATGTGAACTCCCATTATTATAGAGCTCGTTGTACATGTATAAAATTTTAGATCATTAAAACTAATTTCTTCTTACTTCGGTCTCTGTCGTTTCAATGATTGTCTCATTGGAACAGCTTCTTCCTCTGATCCAGCATACATTGGAATGGTTCCAAATTCAGCCACATCTGGAAAGATATTTATATTTGATTAATAGGTCGCAATCCTTACAGCCTTTATTCACCAAAATCACAACAGATATTAGTCAGTCTAAAAAATAAATAAATAAAACCTGGCTGTTTTAAGTGCATGAAATTAAAAATCACGGCCCTATATTGACTATGATCAGACAATTAAAAAAACATTGTTAGTGCATTGTAACAGCATTGTAAATATCTTGCCATTCTTGGCCTATGAATTAATTATGTAGTTAATCAGTCATTATACATCTGAATTAATATGATTTCTTTAAATAAAAAAACACCTACTATTAGGGCTGCTCGATTATGGCAAAAATTATAATCATGATTATTTTGGTCAATATTGTAATCGCGATTATTTAAAACGATTATGACTGGGTCCAAAACTTTATATAAGTGATTAATCCAAAGATAGCGATACAACGAACAAAAAAATATTGAATACTTTTATGCAAGTCTAAGGTAGCCTAACTACCAAAATTGAATGTATTTGAATGTAAAATAAAACAGCATCTTCACTGTAAAAATTAAACATGCTTTGTTTCTTATTAAAACTAAAAAAAGTCCTTCATTTAAGAGCAGTGAGTGATTTTTCTCTTTGTATTTTTACAGAGAAGGCAGAAGGAATATTATTTGTTGCCGCTTTAAGAGCCACACAGATCCAGTATACTGTTAAACACGTATTTTCATTCTCAACTGTTTATGATCATTTTAAGACATAACTGACATATTCGATGGTTTAGGCTGCACTTTGAGCTAAAAGATAACGTTACAAGTCCGTGTTCTGCTCCGCCTCTGAGCGCATACACAGAACAGTGCAATATAATAATATTTCTTTCATTTTTAAAAACACAACATCAAAGAAGCATTAATAAATCAAGCACGTCCCATTTTATGAAACTCAAGTTACGTGATTTTGCTGATTGGCTTTTATGGAAAAGAGAAAGGAAAGGGGGCGGAATGGGGTGCAATGATCGTTTCATCTTGATTACTGTATTTTCATGATCGTTTGAAGCTGAAAACGAAACTGAATTTTCATTAATTGCACAGCCCTGCCTACAATATATTTATAAGCAAATTAATATATGTGTCATGTATTGTTAGTGCATTTCTGATTCTTGTTCACATAGTCAGATTCACTGATTCTTAATGAGAGGTAGGTGCTGAGATAATCTGTATAGAGTTATGTTTCTCAAAATACTCACAGCATTTTGTCTTTTTGCAAAATCTACGGTCTTTAAATTTCAATGTAACTTTTTGTCTCTGTGCAACATCAGTTTCTAGGACTTGGGATTGCCTTTTCAGTAATATCTCTGCAGTCTCCACCAATGTCGTGTAGCATTTTTGATCTGATTGGAATTCTTCAATTTGCCTAAAAGGATTGACAGTTTTCTCATATAATGTTCTTTAATATCACAGACATTTTACTCTCAACATTTGCAATTTGTTTTTTAGTTCATAAAACATACCTTTTAAGCATGGGATATTTCTCAAGAACTACTCTGATCTTGTCAAAATCAATAACTATAATTTCACAGCATGTCACAGCACGTACTGTCAATGTGGCTTGTTTTCCAAACAAAAAACCTGCCTGCAGAAAAAAACAAAAAACAAAGAAAAGCTGATTCATTTAAAACATAAAACTCTGGTATGTGGGTTAATACCAAGACACTATTTGAACTCCGCTTAGGAGCTCTGAAGCACCCTGCGATTAAACAGTGATATAAAAAAAAAAAATACTGATGTTAAAGGGAAAAAAATGAAAATGTCATCATATACTCACCCACATATTGTTCCAAACCTGTAAGAATTTCTTTCTTCCGTTGACTACAAAAGGAGATACAGTGAGGGAAAAATGATTTTGTACTTTGGCCCACTGACAAAGAAATGATCAGTCTGTAATTTTAATGGTAGGTTTATTCGAACAGTGAGAGACAGAATAACAACAACCAAAAAAAAGTATTTGACCCCTTCGCAAAACATGACAGCACTTGGTGGCAAAACCCTTGTTGGCAATCACAGGTCAGATGTATCTTATAGTTGGGCACCAGGTTTACACACATCTCAGGAGAGATTTTGTCCCACTCCTCTTTGCAGATCCTCACCAAGTCTTTAAAGTGCCCCTATTATGCATTTTCAAATATGATATTTCATGTAGTGTGTCATGTAGCTGTATGTGAACATAAACTATCTGCAAAGTTGTGACGCTGACAGTGCACGACAAATGAAGTTTTTGTCTATCAAAAAAAAAAGAGTCGGCTCACATTCGCCTAAACGAGTCGTCAGCAATTCGAATCTTTTTCTGTTACTGCCACACGTCACGAACTACACATTTGGGTAATGTCCGCCCGCGTTCTATGTCGCGAACAACTTGCCTGCCCACAAACAGTACAATTTTCACGTGGATTACATCATGTCAAGAAGACGCTGTATCCTGCGCTGTGAGAGTAAATTTGTTTTATATGCCCCTCCGAAAGAGTAATCTACAAAGAATGAGTGGTTAACATTAATTTTTTCAACAACACCTCAGCAGTACAATTCCAATCTTGTGTTGTGTTCGCGCCATTTTACTGATGACTGCTTTTCCAATCTTGGGGAGTAACGTTACAACGCGGGATTCACCAAACGCTTGGTTTTAAAAAATGGATCAGTGCCCAGTTTATTTGGACCGGCTTGCTCCTCTGAACTTCTACCTGTAAGTATGATTAATAATTGATGATTGTATTTTCTAGCGATCGTTCAACATACGTATTTGTGTACGTTATGGTGTGTAACAACCCCGCTCATGTCTTGGTAACCGGCTAACTTGCGTTTCTGTAGTTCTGTTGTTCAGCTGGGAGTGCAATGTAGTCTAAAAATTGTGATTGATGCAGCTTGACTGTCTGTCTGCCTTATTAGTTTAAGTAATGATAATGATAAACGATGGCTTAACGCAGTGTTATGGATTATACAATGTTGAAGTTCACAACGTAGAGGTGTGCCCGGTTCGCTTACAAAAGCAAATTGCAAGCACTTTTAACAGGTAACATATGACACCCACTGAGAAACGTCCTGCTCCAGTCGTGCTTACGAAACAGTTTCTTGTCTATGTGCCACTTCAACCGTTTCATCGTCAGACTCCGGCTCGAATTGATAGGGTAAAATCGAGGCTATCTTTTCTATGTATTGACAGTTCTCCGCAGCTGTCATTCAGTTATGGCAATGGCCGTTTCGTTTTTGCGCTGTAGCGGTAGACCAATCCAAAAGGACTGCGCCATCTGACCAATCACAGCAGTGAGGGCACACGGAAAGGAGGGGTTTAGAGAGACTGTTTCTTCGAACTGCTTCACACAAGTCGTTTACGAATCATTTAGAAACGGGGTAAAATTAAATCTAATTTTGGAGAAAACTAAAGTGTTTTTTGAACTTGCATACATGTAAACCTGTTTTAAGAGACTAATACAACAATATTAACTACCTTTAAAATGGCATAATAGGGGCACTTTAAGGTTTCAAGGCTGACGTTTGGCAACTCAAACCTTCAGCTCCCTCAACAGATTTTCTATGGGATTATGGTCTGTAGACTGGCTAGGCCACTCTAGGACCTTAATGTGCTTTTTTTTTGAGCCATTCCTTTGTTGCCTCCACAACACATTTTCAATAAAGGAAGGAGGTTCTCACCCAAGATTTGACGGTACATGGCCCTGTCCATCATCCCTTTGATGTGGTGCAGTTGTCCTGTCTCCTTAGCAGAAAAACACCCCCAAAGCATAATGTTTCTACCTCCATTTTTGACGGTGGGGATGGTGTTCTTGGGATCATAGGCAGCAATCCTCCTCCTCCAAACACGGCGAGTTGAGTTGATGCCAAAGTGCTTGATTTTGGTCTCATCTGACTACAAAACTTGTACATAGTTCTCCTCTGAATCATTCAGATGTTCGTCGGCAAACTTCAGACAGGCCTGTACATGTGCTTTCTTGAGCAGGGGGACCTTGCGGGCACTGCAGGATTTCAGTCCTTATGGCGTAGTGTGTTAACAATTGTTTTCTTGGTGACTATGGTCCCAGCTGCCTTGAGATCATTGACAAGATCCTCCCGTGTAGTTCTGGGCTGATTCCACACCGTTCTCATGATCATTGAAACTCCACGAGGTGAGATCTTGCATGGAGCCCCAGACCGAGGGAGATTAACAGTTATTTTGTGTTTCTTCCATTTGCGAATAATCGCACCAACTGTTGTCACCTTCTCACCAAGCTGCTTGGCGATGGTCTTGTAGCTCATTCAGAAATCTTGCTGATTGATAGGGGATCAAATACTTATTTCACTCATTAAAATGCAAATCAATCTATAACTTTTTGAATTTTTTTTTGTTATTCTGTCTCTCACTGCTCAACTAAACCATCCATTAAAATTATAGACTGATGATTTCTTTGTCAGTGGGCAAACGTACAAAATCAGCAGGGGATCAAATATTTTTTTAAGAATGTTGGTACCCAAACACTTGTTGGTTGCCATTGACTTCCATAGTATTTTTCCATTTCATTTTTTTTTTTTCATAAAATGAAATCAATCGGGACCAGCAACAGTTTGGTTACTAACATTCTTCAAAATATCTTTACACAGGTTTGAATTCATACAGGTTTGGGACAACTTGAGGGTGAGTGAATGATGACAGAATTTTCAATTTCAGGTGAAATATCCCTTTAAGTAGGAAAGATTGGTATTTGGACAGGTCATGAAAATCTGAACAATGTGACACCTCAGAGTGCCATTTGCCAATAAACTGGCATGATTTTCTCAAGGTTTCAGAGCTCCTATAGCATCAGCCACTGATGCAGTGTCAAAATGATTAATATTAAAGGGAACAATATATTCAAATGTTACCTCTCCAAAATGCATTCCCTTCTGATAATGACCAACAACTTCTGAAAGGTCATCATTCAAAATCTATAAAACATTCAAAAGATAAATTAATAAATAAAATGTTCAGTTATTAAACAGTGATTAAAAGAATCAAGTTTAAAGCTATAACCTATTTTCCACAAATGCTTACTAATGTGTCCTGAACTGTATAACTTGCCAACCCCCAGGTTTAGTTTTTCTTTATGTTTAAACATTTATCAAGAAATATACTTTCAATGCTGACCTCACATGCTCCCCTCCGAATACAAAAGAGCTCTCTTGTGATAGTTTTACTGTACTGAATGATTTCGCCTTTAGGAAAGAAGTACATAACCGAAGTTAAAGCAAGGTCTCGTATGAAAGACTGCCCAGCTTCTGCAAAGTAAGGAATCTGCAAAGAGGGAAACAATGGAACATTTTAGCTCATTTTTAACCAGCGCTTATCATCATAATATTCTTTGACAAATGTGTAAAATGAATTTTGCCTCTCATCATTCCAGGGCCTGTGTTCACAAAACATTTTAAATTACCAATAAGAGTTCTCCTAAATAGCAGTAAAATTGTTTAGCTAAGAGTTTTTAAGCTGCTGAGACAAACTTTTAATAAGGAATAGAGAGAAAGCTTAAACTAAGAGCTTCGTTCTGGTTTAATGATTGTAAACAGTCATTAGGTCGGTCAGACTTAAAATATTTTATGTGACCAAATCTGTCAGAGTAATAAAACAATAAAAACCATCAAATAATTTGTAATGGTTTTACTGGGTATAATGGGAATTGTTTTGGTTTTAATGGTAACTGTAATGGTGCCTGTAGGTCTCTACTGGTAATTGGTCAGCTATTGGTGGCTTATTAAAACCACTAAATCTTTAATGCCCCAAAACACAATATAGGAAACCATTCTTTTATGGTTTTAATGGTTAAAAGTTGATGCTTTGTAATGTTTGTAATTGTATTTGTAGTGGAAACCGTTAGAATTTCTGTGATGTTTTGTATTTTTTTTTCAGCAGGGAGGATGGTTTGTGTTTTGGTCTTAGTGACTTAGGAGTCCTCTTCACTACTCTTAACATTCCACAGATTTGACATCCAGATCATGTCAATGGCAACATAGGTTAGACATGCCTTGATTGTGTGTTAATGGTGCCATATAAATACCTTAGTAAAACAATCCTTAGTAAAACACACATGGTTTATAATTTATGCCTAATCTCCTCCAATAAATTTCCTTTCATCACTAATATTGTCTATTGTAAATCCTGACGGTATTTTTAATGTCAAAAGACGGTTTTGTTTTTGGCATACATCTGGCTCAATGCATTTTAACTACAGAGTATGACAGGTGTAATAACTACAATAAACACACACAAATGCCACTTTTCACACATACCTTTTGAGATCGAAAAACACTGACCTGTGACAAAACCTCCCCTCTCTCTGCCATGAGGACATTCTGTTTCAGTTCAACTGGCAAGTTGTGCATTATAAACGGTCCTCCTGGAAAAGCTTCACCTCTGAAAAAAAATAAATAAATAAAAAAATAAAGCTAAATATTTAGCTAAATATCACCTTAGCCATAACCAATGATACACAGACTTATAAATATTGCAGGTAAAATGACAAAATAACATACTGATATTTGGACCACATGAGAGTCATATAATTCATGACTCTGTTCTGCAGAAAATTTTTTAAGTCATGTTGCTTCATGAAGTGACGCATTTCTGAAAAAAGATTCTGGAAAGCCACCCTAAGCAGAAAAAAAGAGCATTAATATGTGCATACATTTTCCCCACATACATAAGAATACATGGCCTTCTTTAATCAGATTAAATTTCGTATGTGTAAATCAAAAATATGTACCTCTTAGCATTTTTACCAGATAGTGTGGCAGAAAGCTGGCTAATAATATAGTTAAAAACCAGCAAGGCAATAATACCAACAACTGCTGCCATACATTGTTCAATCAAAGAGCCAGGTATAATGTCTCCATATCCTGTTAATGTAAACACATGTAAGCACCATTTGATTTGGCGATAAGACGGTTACAACGGTGTCAGTCATCGCAAGTTCAAGAGTTTTGTTCCTAGAAAATCTAGAAAAATTGTTACTAGTTCATATATTTTTAGTTATTATTATGGATCCATTACTATAAACCTAGACAGTACAGACACATTTCTAAAAATAAAGAGAAGCAAATTTTGACTGTCAGATGACAATACAAGAGAAGTATCCACTGTAGAGAAAACGTTACCCACATACTAACACACATCTGTAGAACAATGAATTATAACTGTGTATTTATTGTAAAACATTTGCATTTGCTATTGCATTTGCAATAGATGAAAACTCACTCTATTTGTCTTTTTGTATGTTTCAAAATTCAGTAGAATGGCCCAAAAATGTGCACACAGACACAAACATATGTGGTACTTACCAACACTTGTCATAGTTGTAATTGTCCAAAATACTGCAGTCATATAATGTTCAAAATAGGACTGAGTTGATTTAAGCCCTGTATTCCATGCCCATGATTCCTCCTGACATCTTAAAAGTAAATAAAAATATTGAATCAAAGTAAATGTCTATAAAATTCTATAAATATTGGTAATGTCTTCTCTGATGTACAGGCCAGCACTCTAATAAGTTACACTTACCTTTCTTCATGGCAGGCAGGCAGGTACAATAAGCCAGCACAAACATGAACAGTGAAAATCAAGAGGAAGAGGCATTTTGTTGTCCTTTCTTCAAATAGGTTCTTATGGATGTCACTTTCTTTTTGGCAGAAATACTGATAAATCTAATACCAGAAAACAACCGCTGTGTATCAGGATATCAACTCAACTACATAACTGAACCACAAATAATCCAAACACTTGTTCTCCCCTCCCAACCACAAAGGTTGTGGAAAAAAAAAAATCTATATCGAAAAATATCTAACATACCCTGCGAATCCAAATGAGTCTGTTTAGCCTGACTAGGCCTGAAATGGTCCAATGTTCAGCACCGCCGTAAGCAGAAACAATCAAATCCAAGGGTAAAGCTGCCAGGACATCATAATACAAGTTCCAAGACTTACGATAGACTTGAAATATTGCTGCTAAATCGCTTACTTGTCCTGGAAAACAACAAGAAAGATAAAGGAAGTTTCAGGCATTAAATAATAGCATTGCAGCTAATTAGTGTAGTATGGTACAATTTTCCTATTTAGTTTTCCAGTATAATACTGATAAAATAATTGAGAAGCATTTACTAAACTCCTCCACTGGCACAGAGTGAGTGCAGCTAAGTCAGAGTTGCCAATATTTAACAATTGCTAAATTAAACAGTTTACCAAGATATATTACATGTGCCTTAATTCTGAAAATAAACATGTACATTAAACATTGACCTACCACTTTTTGTAAGCAATCCAGTGCGAAGATTCACTAGTATGTCAAATGCAGCAGCAATGTAAATCAGGCAATTAAGGTAAAAGACAACCGAGTCTTCACTGAAAAGCCCTTAACAGGCAAAGACAAAAAATCATGTTAGGCAAAACCTTAAAAAGCCTAAGCACAAGTCTTGACTGTACTAGATTTAATGTACTAGAATATTTATTCAACTATTTTGAATTTACCATATATAATGAAGCTGAGGCTTGTTCTACATTTCTATTTTTGTTGTAAATAATGTTTTATGATTTTTTCTCAAAGTAAAATGAGCACATGTAATACTGTTAACCTCTCAATCAAAAATCAATGCTTTACATCAGAGGTCTCAATCTCAATTCCTGGAGGGCCGCAGCTCTGCAGAGTTTAGCTCCAACCAGCTCCAACTCACACCTGCTTGGAAGTTTCTAGTAATCCTGAAGACCTCGATTAGCTGGATCAGGTGTGTTTGATTAGGATTGGAGCTTAACTGTACAGAGCTGTGGCCCTCCGGGAATTGAGTTTAAGACCAGTGCTTTAAATCAAACAGAAACATACCTTTTGATTCCACATTGCTGGTGAAGAAAAACACCCATAGCTCCAGGAAAACTGAAACAGTTATGCACCAGAAGAAAAAGAACCTCCAGACTTTTATAAAAACACATTCAGGATGGAAAGTTCCCTTCCAAAAAGACTAGAGAAAGAGACATGGCAAGTAAATAATAAAGGGCATAACAATTCAATTTACATTCATACATACATTCACAATACTCACATTCAAATCACAGGGCTGGTATAAATCATATTCCAAGGATGCTCCAAAAATCCTCTGATCCTTTGTCTACAACAAAAGTTTTGTAGTCAAACTTAGTACATCTGTACAACTATTAGAAAACACTGATTTGGCTATTTCAAAAATAGCTAAATCACTCTGTCACTGACTTTAAGGTTGATGATCTGGTCCGTTTCAAATACAGCATTTTGTGGGACAGAGGCAACTCCATATGCACATGCTTCTTGTAGGGGATTCCTGAAATTTTTAAGACGTTTCTTAGCAGCTCTGGCAATCTCAACAGCAGCTTTAGATAAAGATACGAAACGTCATTAGTGTGCTGTAAACAAAACATCATAAATCTCAAAGCATTACAAAATGTTATTACCATCAGGGTAGTCAGCAAAGAGTAAAAGCAAATTCTTGCGTTCCAAAATGACAATTTCACATTCTGTTAACGCACACATTGTGACATTTCTAGGGATTTCATACAGCAAATGGACCTTAAAACAAACAACAAAATGAGAAATAAACAAAATAAACAACAAAAATAGCATTTATTAAATCAAAGCCACAAATCCAACACTACATCTACCATTACTTTAATTTATTTTGTCATCACTTAAAAAGAGACTATTATTGTTCAAATTATACATTTGCAGTATGAAAAGCATTTCAGACTAAAACATTTTAGTATATAACAATTAAGTATATTTTACTATAAATTAATTTCATTATATTTTAGTAAATAACACATACAAGGGGTTGGACAAAATAATGTGAGCACCCATTATTATAGGGGTTCATATAATATTTGTAGACTACAGTGAAAAACAATTATGTGATTAGACTAGTTTTAATTTATTATTCAACTCTATAATCTCTAGTGTGCACTTCAACAGCAAAGAAGATATGTGATCGAAAACTAAAAGTGCATTTTTTGTCCAATCCCTGTAGATGTGTGATACTGAGAACAAGGGTCTGAGTGTCAAACCTCTCCAAACAATGAGCCAGGTTCCAGTTTTGCAATTTCAGTCTCAGGATTATTACCAAGAACCTGACAATTAGAGCAAATGATGTTCAAAAAACCTTGCACAGACACACTAAAGTCATTGTCCTCAGTTGACCTCAAAGCTTAATATTTAGGCATACCTGAACAAGTCCTTGCTTAATGTAATACATATTTTGACGAATTTCTCCAGTGTTAACCAGAACTTGTCCAGGGCTGTATGTGCAGGTTTTTAATTTCAGCACCAAAGCCCTTTTAAAGCCATCTTCTGTTTTTCTGAACAACTTTGCCTAGAACGATAGACATCCACTTCATTTAACGTCTTTTTAATCTTATGAGCAGTTAATAAAAAACATTATTATTAATACTTTATAAAAGCAAAAAAACATTTCAGTAAACATTTTAGTATATCTTCTCAAGGGACAATACTATAAAAAATGAAACTTGGATATATTTTAGAGTAGTCAACGTGTAGCTAGTATAGCAGTATAGATTTACTGTCCTCTGAAAATAACTCATTATTGTCAAAAAAGCTGGCATCAAAAGTAAGTACACCCTAAGTGATAACAGCAGTATGTTGCTTAACCATGCAAAGCCACATGTCCTATTTATCATGTTTATATTTTTGTCTGCTTAACAGGACCATACAAAGTTGTGTATCTTGTATTAGAGCTGTTCAAATTAGGTGCTTTAAGTACAATTAACTCAAACTGACCACTGGATGTTCAACATTGCATCTCATGGCAAAGAACTCTCTGAGGATTTGAGAATTACAATTGTTGCTCTCCACAAAGATGGACAAAGGCTATTAGAGTTTCAGTAACACACTTAAACCGAGTTACACTACAGTGGTCAGGGTCATACAGAGGTTTTCCAAGATGGGTTCATCAACGAAGTTGAGCACTTGTTCTGTGCGTCAGGTGCAGAACCTGGCTTCAAAAAACAGATGCATGAGTGCTGCCAGCATTGCTTGAAAGGTTGCAGAAGTAGAAGGTCAACTTGTCAGTGCTCAGACCATACGCCGCACACTGCAACAAGTCGGTTTTCATAGGCATCGTCCCAGAAGGAAGCCTCATCTGAAGTGGGCTCACAAGAAAGCCCGCAAACAGTTTGCTGAAGACAACCAAGAGCATGAATTAATGACAACCATGTCCTGTGGTCTGATGAGACTAAGATAATCTTGTTTGGCTCAGATGATGTCCAGCATGTGTGGCGATGCCCTGGTGGTGAGTACCAAGAAAATTGGGTCTTGTCTACAGTCAAGCATGGTGGTGGTAGTATCATGGTCTGGGGCTGCATGAGTGCTGCTGGTACTGGGGAGCTGCAGTTCATTGAGGAAAACATGGATTTCATTATGTACTGTACATTCTGAAGCAGAACATGATGCTTTCCCTCCAGAAACTAGGCCGAATGGCAGTTTTCCAACATGATAATGATCCCAAACACACCACCAAGATGACAATTGCCTTGCTAAGGAAGCTGAAGGTGATGGGGTGGCCAAGTAGGTCTCTAGACCTTAATCCTATTAAGCACATGTGGGGCATCCTCAAGCGTAAGGTGGAGAAGCACCATGTTCCATGCCCAGGATGATTAAGGCAGTGAAAGATAACAATGATGCTAACACAATATATTGACACTATGGACAATTTCACTAAGGTTTCACTTAGATCCAAGTTTCATTTCTATAGTATTGTCCCTTGAGAAGATATACTAAAACAGTTGCGGAAATGTGAGGGGTGTATGCTATGCCTCGGCTAATTGATTATATGACTTACACTTTCAATCACAGTTTTGTAGCAACAACTTTCAACGTCTGAAAGCAGGACAAATGGAAGATCATCCATAAGTCCTGCAATGTCGCGGCCCCTCTGGTGGAACCAAAGATTGTGATAATGTTGGTGCACCCACTCCTGGATCTCCTCTGTTAATCCCATTTGTCTCTTTGATTAAAAAGGTAAAATAAGTATGAAATTACTAGCAGAAATGACAGAGAGATAAATAAAGTCTTCTTATCACAAACCATGTAATGAAGAATAGCCTCCACTCTATGGTAGAATCTTCCTCTTTGTGCAACCATGTTGCTTATAACTGAGCTCAAGTTAGACATGCTGATTCCAAAGGAAAGCAATCCAAGCACCATCACAAATGATGCAATTGTGGCCTCTTCCAAATTTGTGGCATGTATATCCCCATAGCTGTTCGATATATTTAATAAGACAGTATAATGAATACACCCTCTTATGACAAGCAAAGAATATATAAAGTACCGTATTTAATGGTACACTATACTACGGAAATAAAAAAGCGAATATTGCATTACAATTTTTACATACACCACCTTCAAATGCTCCATTTTAACACTTAGACTTTGTGTCTAAAATATCTGTCCACTATATCTGTCATTATGAAACTTACGGTGAAGCTGAAGTAGCGTCACATCTTTGTGACTTAAATCAGAATGAGCATAACTGATTACTTTTTTCCTGTACATTTATGAAATTTAACCTAAATAGTACACTTCAAAGTCAAAGAAAAGTATCAGATAGAGGAAGTCTTGTGTGCTGCACCCTTTTTACAATCTAGATAATAAAACACGGCGTTGATCGGTAACATACAGAGACCTCAGCTTTTACCTATACTCTATAGTTAAAAAAATTATTATAGTTAGAAAATGATAATGCATTAAATAAAAAAAAAATACTAAAAAATGATCAAATTACACTAACGCATTACTGGCCAAAACTGTAGGGCAGGGGTGTTAAAACAGACAAACAGATTGGAGAACCTGCATATAAAACTGTGTTTTATGTTACTGCTATAGTTTATGTGATTTGCATATTGCAATCTCATTTTTAAAAATATCAGTTTAAAAAAGGATAACTTGACATGTCGCACTGTGCATAGCTACATTACATTGCCAGTACTCACCCTATGGAGCACAATGTGATAGTTGACCAGTAAAGCGACGTAGCATAGAACTCCATATCTGTAACTTCTGTCGTATTGATTGAAACTGTAGAAATAGTATGCAGCATAATTAGCAATATCCAAAAACATAGTATAAGGAGATTTATGCTGCAACCCAATCAGTGTTGGGTAAGTTACTCTAAAAAAGTAAATAATTACCAGTAGCTAATTACATCTTCAACAGATTACTGTACAAATTACCTCTCCAAAACGTATTTAATTACTTATTACTAATTACTTTCTAAATCCTATATCAATACCTATGCCTGATTCACGAAGAGGGTCTTAAAAATGGCCAAAGAATTTTATTTTGCTTACTAATTTTAAGTTAAACTGTGCTTTGTTGGTAGGCTATAATGTCTACTAGAATGTTAAAAATGTTCAGTGTTTAATAAATATTTTTAAATTGTTATTCTGTAATTTTTTTTTTCTTTGAAAAGCAAGACAAAAATGTAAAAAGCAAATATTGGCTATTTAATTCATGAAATGGTGAAAAAAATGGCAAAATACATGGGGGAAAAACACGAAAACTTGTTTGGTAATGGGCCTTTGGTCCAGTGTGTAATTTTGTTCTTTATCTCTTAAAGATAATGGCCTTTTTGTGTTATTGGGAGTGAAACAAGGGGGGAAACTTACATTCTGGCAGCAGCTGCAACCAGTTTTCCGTTTTTGGGCAATACCTTTCATGACCAGCATAAACTGCTTCACACACCTGATGAAACCTGACAGAACAACAGAATATCATTACTTTTTAACTGTGCAATGTTTTCTTTATGCAATATCTTGGCATTAATAATAACAAACATTTGCCATTATTCTGTTCTAACATTTTGTGATAGAAAAAACATTGCATTCCTGATTACTAAGAGTTAATAAAGATTATTCTTCAGATCACCAAAGTGACAATCAAAAGGATCCATTGTGGAGTAGAATATTCTTAATTATCGGCCAATTATTGAACTTACCAAAGGCATGCTGAAGCTTGTATACACAGGGCCATGATGGAAAACACTTTGAAAACTGTAAGATTAATCTTGTTGGTGTCTGGTTCCTTACTGAACATGGCTAGAATCACACAAAACATGTTAGCAGGTGTATTTATCTGAATTACATAATGAATTATTTAAAGTTTAGAAATAAATGACTTACATAATATACCAAACAATCTGAACAATCTGAGACATCTATTGGCATATGCATAACGCATAAACCTCAACTGGGGGAAAGCGATTGTTATTGTTTCAAGGGGTAAAACAGACAAGACATCCAGTAAAAACCATGTCCTGAGGTATTTTTTTCTGACTTTTCTAGGGTCTGTTATAACCACTCCATGGGTTTCGTATCCAATGTAAAAGCGTGAAATGATGCTCAAAATGAAGACCAGATCAAGTGAGTATCTCGTGAAGATGATCCCTGGGACTGTAGAGTTGAAAAACATCTGGAAAAAAATTAGGAAAATGAATGATCAGTTATGAAAACTATAAACAGAAGTTACACTCTACCTAGGGCTCTACACAGTACTCTGATTACAATTCTTGGTTTTGGAATTCGAATTCCTCAACATCAATTTTACATTATTTTTGATTGTTTTTATTTAGATCTTTTTTTTTAAAGATTCAAAAAGCCCACTAATTATCATTCAAAAAAACAGAAAAGTAAGAATAAATACAAAACTAAATAAAAAATGCAATAAATAAAGGGAGAGAGTAATACAAAAATAAATGTAGGACTAAATATTAAACATTAACTGTATTTGTTTTAGTGAGTAATTTATTCCTTAATTAACATTAATTCAATTTCAGATTATTACATATATTAAATCATTTATTTTAATTTTATTTTAAATCATTTGACCCTTAATTAAATTCAAATTCAACGACTTTCCAGGTGTAACACTCTCAAATTTATTTATTTGTTTATTTAAAGGTTGTATCAGCGATTTCTAGCCTAAAAATAAAGTGTCAATTTCAGCTGACCTTTTTTCACGATCCGCTCGCTGCCTGCCCCATAAATTGTCTGTGAAAAAACCGCGTCTCTCTGGTCAGCCTAGGGTCCGAGATATGCCAAAAAAACAATCGGCACTACCAACCTTTCCACACATAAACAAACATTGTTCCAACCAATCAGCGTCAGGGGTTTGGTGTTGTGGACTTTCGCTCCGCCTCCCTCACATCCCTGCACCAGTAGGAAAGTCCACAACACCAAACCCCTGACGCTGATTGGTTGGAACAATGTTTGTTTATGTGTGGAATGTTTGGTAGTGCCGATTGTTTTTTTGGCATATCTCGGACCCTAGGCTGACCAGAGAGACGCGGTTTTTTCACAGACAATTTATGGGGCAGGCAACGAGCGGATCGTGATGAAAGGTCAGCTGAAATTGACACTTTGTTTTTCAGCCTAGAAATCGCTGATACAACCTTTAACAGGGACAGTGCATGGCCCTCAGCCATACCAGAATTAGCTAGAATTGTGCTCACATTCTGCATTTTAATACAGCCAAATTCTCAATAAATGCAATTTTTCGTTTGCAAAATTCAGCTAAAATTCAAGGACTTAATGTGGGGACACATTTCAAGTGAGAGCAAGGTTACATCATGTTACCTTGTAAGATACATTGTTACAGTTTTCATGTGTCAAACACAACTATGCAACAAAAAAAAAATGTTTTTTTTTTTTTTGCTTTTATTTTTGGCCATATGACAGAGATCTGATACTCTACTTGTTGTATTTCTGTTTTGCATAAAACTGAAGAATATTTGGTACATTTGATATTAACTTTTGGATTGAAGTATGGAAGCCCGTTTCTGCCACTGAATAAAAAAATGAAAAAGGTAATTGTGACTTTTTATCTCACAATTCTGACTTTTTTCTCGCAATTCTGACTTTTTTCTCAGAACTGTGAGATATAAATGCACTACTGTGATTTATAAAGTCAGAATGGCTAGATATAAAAAGTGGAATTGTGAGATAAAAATCTTCCAGTTCCTAGGAGGAAAAAAGAATTGCGAGTCTAACTTTATAATTGTAGATTAATATCTTCGAGAGCTGGTTATGTAGTCTTAATGGGCCACGTTTCAGTCACTATTTTATATTCACCTTGTTGTCTGAAAAAAGAAACAGTAAACTATATCAATATAGCTATGAAATATATATATATATGAAAACCATTTATTGAGAATTTGGCTGCATTAAAAGGCAGAATGTGAGCACAAAGAGGCAAGACAATACGATGCACTGACGTCATGAATATGCTCTTTAGCATATGACATCATCTAGCGACATTTAGTGACTTTCCAATGAAAAAAGTTGGCAACACTGTGCGTATCTAATGTAAATCAGCTAAGCTAGCATGCACAGGCCACAAAGTGTTGGCAAAATAACACATTAGTAGACCGGATGGAATAATATGGATTTTTTTCCAGAAAACTTTTTGTACAAAATAATATCAAGGACCTGTATCTATGTTACACTGCCCTAGAAAAGTGGGGTTTTGGACAATATTGGCATGAATCCTTTTTAATTTGTGATCATTTTGCACTCATAAGGGACAACACAAACTACGAAAACATATTTTATTACATAAACAGTTTATTCATCAAAATATCCACCGTAATCTTGGCATCCAAGCAGTCAGTTTATTCAAACATTGATATATTACTCCAGGCCTCCTGAAGGATTGCCTAAAAATGATTCGCACTATGCCGATATCGTATCTTTGCCAGGGGTGTTTCCAAAGTTTTAGAGGGCAGTGTATGTTTATTTTCAAAAACTTTCCAGGACCTTGACTTTTTTTTTTAAATTCACTTAATACAGACTTGCAAGTATTTCATGGTTTTAAAAAGGAGCCGATTCCCTTTAAAGAATCGATTCTGATTCGCGATTCGAATGCTTCGAAATAGACGAACCGATTCTTTTTTGGTGTGAAGCCATTAAAACACATAAAAACATTATCTTTTCACTACAATCTCCAGGTATTGACTCAAACTAACAGACAAATGTCTGTTAAAAACATCTTACCTCATACAGAGCGATTATTCCCGTTGCCAGACATGTTATGGAAATAAACGCATTCCACGCACGAACATTTTGCTGCTTTGGAGAATGAACAGACAGCTCATCCTCCAGCTCCCTGGACTCGTTCGGGTCTTCAGGTGTCATCTGCAATACAATCTGAGATATTATCTCTGAAACAGTAACTACACTAATGGAGATGTAATTTTAGAGCAGTAAAAAGAGAAACAATAGCTAACTGTGAACATTTGATCTAAAGTTTCCGTCCGTTTTCTGATAACGTTACCAAATTCAGCTAGCAAGTGATATCTCAAATCCTTTTAGAATTAAGTAAAAACAACATATAACATATAATATGTTTAGCTACCGTTGTAATGATATTTTATATGTAATTTACGAACTTTACTTAGCTTGTACGCTTAAAAATCCTCATTTCTTCACATTTCGATCGGCAGTGACCGTTAAATCGGTTGGAAGTTTTGATTTATTGAATTATGTGGTTGAACGTCACCGCTTACGTCACATCACGTATGTGTCGCAAACAGATTATTAAAGAAAGAATAACATATGTTGTTGTTCTTTGACTTATAAAAAAAAACTAAATTCAGAGGAAAACCTTGCACTAAATTAATTTACTAAATATTTTTACACCCCCCACCTGTGGGGAATTGTGTGAATTACACGAATACTGTTTATTTCTATGTATGTAGATTTTTTGCCCTGATTATTATTTATTTACATATTACTATATTGCTTTATTCAGTGATGCTATTGTGTGGAATATAAGTCTGTACACTTGCAAAAAAAAATTACAAGAAAAATTATTAAAGAAAGAAAACCGAAGCTACTATGTGCTGAATGTGTTCTTAATTTTCTTGTATTGAATGCTAAATTCTTCATTCATATGCAAAAATAGCTTAAATCTCCTTTATCTTTTCCCCTTTTTTCCCCTGAACTTGATTCTCTTGTTTCATTTCACTTACAAATAACCAAAAGAGTGGCAAATGTTTGATGCATTATGACATTTCTAATTTTATTTTTGTGCTTTTCTTTTCTGTATGGGTAATACCAAATTCAAAAACTACTTTAAATGTAAAGGATGGTCACACCAACTGATTTTATTTAGTTAATAGAAGTTCATTGAGAAATAAATCTATTTATGACATTTAAAAAAAAAATGACCCTATTTAAAAGTTTACATACATTTGATTATTAATAGTGTTTTTACCTGAATGTATACCTGTACAAATGAAAAATGTACACATCTCCATTTTGTTCAAAAGTTTTCACCCCCGGCTCTTCTTTTCTTCCTTCTAAAGCATCAGTGAGTGTAATAGTTGCATATGAGTCCCTCAGTTGTCCTCAGTGTGAAAAGACGGATCTCAAAAGCATACAGTCATTGTTGGAAAGAGTTCAAATACACAAAAATGCCGGAAAACCAAAAAATTTGTGAACTTTAGGATTCTCTTAGATTTTTTTCTGAAGAACAGTGAGCGGTTTAACTGTTCAGGACAAACAAGGGACTCATGAACAACTATCAAAACAAAAAAAAAAAAAAAAAAAAAAAACAGGTAACAACAGTTTTTTGTACAGGGTCAATTTTATAAATGTAACTATTATTTTCTCTTGTCGACTACATGTAAACATCTTTTATGTTAAATATCTTATTTAGGTCAGTACTAAACAAAGAAATGCATTTTGTACAATCTCTCTTAATTTGATCAAATAATATTTTACACATTCTGCAAGGAGTATGTAAACTTTTGACCTCAACTGTACTTGCCCTTTCATTAGTAGCCAATCTGAGGTTTAAATTTAGCTATTTCAATAAATTGTTATATAAACGTGCTAAATCCAACAATTATTTTATTTAGACTTGGAATGCATTATCATAACAAAAAAGTAGCCACTACATGCTAAAATTATGTACAGTGGCTGTCTGACAAAGCAGGTTATATATCACATTAGTATGTTAATACACTGCATAATCTGTTTACTCACAAACCTTAGATCAGATGCAGGTGGCTGTTTTCACAAATGTTTCTCATGAATAAATTACTATTGTAACAGGCAACAGCAATTTCAACCTCTTTTCTCATAATCATTAAAAATGATCAGACAAAACAGCATTAACACTTTGATATGAGTTGCATTCTACATTTCACACAAAACCGTACAGTTTGGGTTCATGGTGGACAGATAACAGGATCCGTGAGGCCCCACAGATGGCGTGGCTTTGTTAAGGTAAGTTTTCCTCAGGATTGTCCATGAGAGACTTTATCCAGCTGGTGCCGTTGATAAGTTTGGTGGTTGCAATAATGTACTCAGTCCCGCTATCTTCCATATGAGATAAGAACCGCAGAGCAGCGATTTCAGCGTACGTCACACCGCCAAGAAAGAAGACAAGAGTGGTTCTGTTTTCTCCTGGCTGACCTGCAAATTCAAGAGAAGGAGATTGGACTATCAATCAATTATCAACATTGACAAAATGTTGCAAACATACGCATAAGACTTTTATTCAATTTTTATTTATATAGCGGTTTTAATACTACAAATTATTCTACAGCAACTCTACTACTTAAAAAAAAAAAAAAAATCTCTAATATCCTTGGTGTATATGACTTCCTTCTTTTAGATGAATGCAACTGGAGTTATATTAAAAATTATCCTGGAAAGTCCAATAAAGTGCATCCATCCACAATAAAAAGTGCCTCACATGGCTCCGGGGGGTGAATAAAGGCTTCCTGTAGTTTATTGATGCATTTTTGTAAGAAAAATATCCATATTTAAATAGCAATGGCGTAGGATGTTGCGGTTGCAAATGCACCGGGGAGTCTTGCAAAAACCAACATTTGTTTACAGGAGCAAAGTCAGCAAAGTTTCCTTATTTTAGTTTCCTCTATGGATATTTTTTTTGCAAAAACTTTTGCCACCCCCTGGATCCGTGAGGAGCACTTCTTATTATGGATGGATGCACTTTATTGGACTTGTTTTGGACTGATGAAGAGAAACACCCACCCACTGCCACTCTAAAGCTTGGAAGTACCAGAATAATTTATGTAACTCCAATTGGATTCATCTGAAAGAAGTCATATACACTTAGGATGCCTGGAGGGTGAGTAAATTATGGGCAAATTTTATTTTCTCATACCTTTTGGCCAAATTTCAAGATTATAGCTGGACGATAATTTTTTTGTGATTATACAAGCAAACAGGCAGTTAAGATTTGCTATATAGTATATATGTGACCCTGGACCACAAAACCAGTCTTAAGTCGCTGGGGTATGTTTGTAGCAATAGCCAAAAATACATTGCATGGGTCAAAATTATTGATTTTTCTTTTATGCCAAAAATCATTAGGAAATTAAGTAAAGATCATGTTCCATGAAGATTTTTTGTAAAATTCCTACTGTAAATGTATCAAAATGTAATTTTTGATTAGTAATATGCATTGTTAAGAACCTAATTTGGACATCCTCAGATTTCAGATATTCAAATAGATGTATCTCGGCCAAATATTGTCATATCCAAACAAACCATACATCAATAGAAAGCTTATTTACTTAGCTTTCATATTATATATACATCTCAGTTTTGTAAAATTTAACCTTATGACTGGTTTTGTGGTCCAGGGTCACATATATTATTTTATGGGAATGTACTATATGTACTGTATGTGGGTGAGGTTGGATATAATATGTGACCCTGGACCACAAAACCAGTCATAAAGGTAAATTTTTCAAAATTGAGTTTTATACATGATCTGAAAGCTGTATGAATAAGCTTTCTATTGATGTATGGTTTGTTGGGAAAGGACAATATCTGGAATCTGAGGGTGCAAAAAAAAAACACCTTCAAAGTTGTCCAAATGAAGATCTTTGCAATGGATACAACAAATCAAAAATTAAGTTTTAATATACCCATGCTACTTAAGACTGTTCTTTTGTGGTCCAAGGTCACATATATATCAAGTTTATTATTAAGTTAATAGGTTTACTGATCTAGAATGAAAGTAAATAATGTCAAAGCTCACGACTTACGCTTCTTGTGAAGTCCTGTGGGAACCTGCTGTCTTTCTTCAAAGTGTGGCCCAGGCAGCATCTTCAGCACCTCCTCGATGCTCCTCCAGCCAGGACGAGCCAGTACTTGAGTCAGACGAACGCTGAGCGGCGCATAGCCACTGTACACATACGAGATGTCATTGGGGTTCTAAAAGAAAGTTAACAAGCATTAGTCATTCCTAAAAACTCAGTAACACACAAGAATTTGAACGGCTGCAAAAATGACACTTTTGTGTAATCTCATTAGCAAATATGTGTAAAATATGTACTGTTACCTATGCAAAAATATACATCTCCAAACAAATGCTACTATAAATAATTTCTCAAAACTAACTGCAAAAGTGATGCAAAACTCACTTTTACATGTTGTTTGAACATTAATGTGTTTTGGCAGTTTGTGTACACAACCACCCTACACTGATAAAAATCCACCCAGTCGTATTTTTTTAATCTTTAAAAGTAATATCCCCTTTTTAAAATCAGGTCATTCTCAGCTTCAGACAAAGGCGACTCCCACGATAGATGATTGACATGAGCGCCTTATCTTAGACCCGCCCTCATCGAGCTGAAAAAGTCTGACTCCAATCATCATTGTGTCGACAAGAAAGTCTCGAGGTGTTCTGTTGATGGATGTAATAATGAACATAGCAGTCGTCATTTACTCCCAACATCTGAGCTGCTGAAGACGCAGAGGGTTAATGTTACTTTCGTTTTTCAAAGAAAAGCACGATCCCGATCTACACATGCGTTTATGTTTGTGCGAATCATTCGTGATGCAGCTTCACCCACAGCAGAAGGTAAATATAAGGGTTTTTTTATGCATCTTTGCGAACGGCCTTTCTTAATAATGTGCTTGTTGGCAAGTTTTGCCACTAAATGCAACTAAAGTAAACATTACGGCTCATAATCCCACAGCAGAGAGGGGCAGAGCGAGCAGAGCTTATTTGCATTTAAAGGGACCATGCAATTAAATAGATTTTTTTGCAGAGCTGATTTTGACAAGGTAAAAGGGTGTTTTATGACACTACTATTGAGAATTTTTAACCAAAGTACATTATAGACTTTTCATTAGGACCCGAAAGAATCATATGAACTTGTGGAAAATGGCCATCCGATGACCCACTTTATTGCTCCCAATGTTATTTAATGGATTAATTGACTGGTGGCAGCCATATTCACTAATAACAATAACAAACCTGTTCATTGGCATCCTCCATCCACAGTTTGAGGGTTTTTCTAATTGTGGGGTAGTTGTTTCTCATGGTGCTTTGAGGTTTGAGTAACCCAACCTTTTCCAGGTTCTTGAGAGTCAGAATGTGCTTGTAACCGTAAGTCTAAACCAAAAAGACAAAAGCAATTGTATGTTTATAGCACTTCTAACTCACTTCTATGGTGTCCAGTGACTGTTGCACAACTCAGAAAGTCAGTGACTCAAATTCACCATTGAATAAATATAAACAAACCACAAAGAAATCTCCTCTGTTCTACCTGAAGGATTTCTTTCTTATAGTAGTCCAGGACTTTCTGTTTGAGGCCACTGTTGCAGACAGACTGCATGCAGACCAGCCGCAGGATTTTAATCAGTGGGTCTTTTTGTGCTATGCAGTCTTCTATATAAGTGCTGACCTGAGAGTAAAATCGCAATAAAAACACATTAAACAAAGAAATTACTAGTACCTGAAATATAACCTATTCTCAGAGAATTAAAAAAAATCCATGTTAAAATGCATTTTCCCTTCAAATTCAAAAATAATTTCAAAAATGTTTGGAGAAAGTAAGCAGACTTATATATTAAACTTGATTAGTTTCTGTTTGAACAATAATTAAAGCAGAGTTGTCCATTGTATTTAAACTCTGGACACTTTTGATCATCTGCAGTGAATGGGTGCCATCAGCACGATGAATTTGTTTCTTGCAAACATGCAGCTTTTCGCTTCACAAGATGTTAATTGATGGACTGGAGTGGATTATTGTGATGTTTTTATCAGCTGTTTGGACTCTCTTTCTGACGGCACCCATTCACTGCAGAGGATCCATTGGTGAGCAAGTGATGCAATGCTACATTTCTCCAAATCTGTTCCCATGAAGAAATAAAGTCATCTTGGATGACTTGATTGGGAGTACATTTTCAGCACATATTCATTTTTAGGAGAACTATTCCTGTTTCCACACAAAAACAGGGCATTTCTTTTAAGGTTATGCAAATCATAAGAACATGTCTATTACAAATGTAATTTCTTACATTATACTGCATTTATAATGGAATCATTAACAAAACAAAGCACCTTGTCTGTATCCACTCCAGTCATAAACTCTTGTTCGACGGTCAGATTTTCAAAGAATTCTTCTGAGGCTGAAACATGAAAAGCAAGGCAGTTTGAGAAAAAACTAAACTGATACGAAGTAAAAAAGCAAAATTAATGTGCCAGGTCTCATAAAATGATCATATACAGTCAAGCCCGAAATTATTCATACCCCTGGCAAATTCTGACTTAAAGTTACTTTTATTCAAACAGAAAGTTTTTTTGTGAAAATGACACAGGCTTCTCTCACAAGATTAGATGTGCCACTTTTTGTTCAAACGTAAATAAAAGCTAAAAAAAAAATTTTTTTCCACAATGATGCCTCTTGTACATCATCTTATTATCTTTTTGGAGAAGCCTCATTTCCGGTCAAAAAAAAACCTTGCTGTTTGAATAAAAGTAACTTTAAGTCAGAATTTGCCAGGGGTATGAATAATTTCAGGCTTACCACACTTTGTTAAAATGACCAGGAAAAACATTTACAGTACAATGAAAGTCCAGCAAGCAAGCAGGCGGATGGCTAGCCTGGCGAGCCAGACTTACATCAAGATGTTTAATTAATCAAATGTTTAATTATCAAAATAATTTTTGCTGCCGCTAGGGTGCGTCTAGATTTCTAGGCTAGGCGGATGGCATCATTAATGTTCAAATGTTCATTTCCCGTCATTAAAATCATTATTTTTGATTTTTGAAAAATAACCACAAGTCAGCTCATAAGTCACAATTTGCTGGTAATTGACAGCTTTCCACAGACCTTAGGTCGAAAATAACATAATATTTATTTAATTTCTGAATGCATGGATGCTTGGTCTCAGACTTACTTGTTATGTCTTTAATGAGTTCAGCGATGGAAGTGTGATTAGCCAGGGAGCTCCGAGCCGCCTGCATGTGAGGCAACTGGGAAACAAACTGTTTAATCTCTCCAACAGTTTTCGCATTGTGTCGCTCCTGGCACAGAGACACAAACACAAGCTTGTTTATGGCAAACACTAGCAAATCAGTCTGTTAAAAATGATTTCCAAAGGATCATGTAACACTGAAGAGTAATGATGTTGAAAATTCAGAGAAATAAATTACATTCGAACATACATTCACATAGAAAACAGTTCTTTTAAATTGTAATATTTGACAGTATTACTGTTTTACTGTATCCTTGATCAAATAAATACAAGCAATTCACTAAAATCATGGACAGTAACTATTGGAATGCTTATTTTCTTGCTATAAATATTTACAGTGTTGGGAGTAACGCATTACTAAAGTAATAATATTATAGTAGTATATTACTTGTTACAATCTCAGTAACGCAAGTTACAACAACATATTTTAACTCAGAATGGCTGCAGAGATGGATTCTACATTTGTGAGAAGGACACTCTCTCGTTATTTTCAGTTCATCAGAGAAAAGGATAAGACTGCATAGTCAGGTGCAATCTATGTGCGACACCAAACTCTCAACATGGAAAAATAGCACGAGTAACTCCTGAAAACACCTGGACTGGTGCCTAAACACTAAATTAATGGAGACAGCAGCGGAGTCGAAGAAGAGGAAAAATGCGGCGGACAAGTGCAAACAAGCAACAAAAATTACGTTTAACTAAAATTGACAAAATCTTTTTGTATTAAATCATAGTCTACAGTGCCTTGTAAAAGTATTCATAACCCTTTATTTTATTTTTTTTTTTACATTTTGTTATGTTGCTGCCTTGTGTTAAACTACTTTAAATTACTTTTTTTTCCCCACATCAATCTACACTCCCTACTCCATAATGGCAAAGCAAAAAAATAGGTTTTTAACATTTGTGCAAATCTATTAAAAATAAAAAACTGAAAACATCCCGTTGCATAAGTATTCACACCCTTTTCTGGGACACTCGAAATTTAGCTCAGGAGCATTCATATTGCTTTTAGATGTTACTACACTTGGAGTGGAGTTAAACTGTGGCAAATTCATTTGAATGAGTCTGATTTAGAAAGGCACACACCTCTCAGAAAAGGTCTAACAGCTGAAAATGCATATCAGAGCAAAAGCCAAGATAACTGCCTGTAGAGCTCAGAGACAGACTTGCGTTAAGGCGATGATCTAGAGAAGAGTTCAGAAACAAATCTGCTGCATTGAAGGTTGACAGAAGCATTCTCCATAATGGAAGATGATTGGAACAACTAGGACTCTAGAAAATGTCTGCCAGCCCCCATCCAAGCTGACAGAGATGGAGAGGTGAAAAGGTGAGGCAAAGAATGGCAGATAATTGCCAAATGCAGATGTGCAAAGCTTGTCACATCAGACCCAAAAAGACTTGAGGCTGTAAAGGTGCTTCAACTATGTACTGAGTTAAGGGTATGAATACTTATGCAATCTACTTATTTCAGTGTTTTATTTTTAATACATTTGTCAAATTTGCAAATCTGGTTTTTGCTTTGTCAATACTTTTGCAAGGCACTGTAAATGAACACAGAGACCTCAAGACTTGGCACATGATATACAATGACTAATAGTGAATATTTTTTGAGTATGAATGGGTCATTTTGAGTAGAAAATGAACTCCAGATGTTACAAAACAGCTAGGTACTTAAAGGTCCCATATCGTACACATTTCTGGAGGTTTATTTTATTTGTTGATGTCCTTAAGAATATATATTTGCGTTATAAGTGCCAAAATCCATCTCAATATATTTTTACAGCTCCTTTTTTAGGAGCTCTGTCAAGAACAGGTCGATTTTGGCCCATCTAATTAATATTCATGAGCCTCTCTTCTGATTGGCCTGTTGTTTTCTGAGTGACGCACAACCAGGCCAATCACAGGTAACTACGGTCATGTATGCTGTAAGCGTAAGCGAGCTCAGAGCAATAGAGAGAGCTGATACTCAACAGGATATTTTAGAATGATCATTAATGTTTTTTCTTTTACAAACACCGAATGCAGTAAGCTATATAACTGTTGCTTTAGTAAAGCCCCTTTCACAATGCGCGCTGATTCTGGAAAATTACGGGAACTGTGTGAACCAAAGCCAGAACCTAAAGGCAGTGTTGTAGTAATGATGCACGTTATCAAGCGACTCTTCACAACGAAA
Source organism: Garra rufa (assembly GCF_049309525.1). Taxonomy (NCBI): domain Eukaryota; kingdom Metazoa; phylum Chordata; class Actinopteri; order Cypriniformes; family Cyprinidae; genus Garra; species Garra rufa. Next base: position 6,813,906 of record NC_133365.1, on the reverse strand, counting down.
AATAACGTTACGTGCAAAGTGGAATGAAGCAGCGATCATCAGGCAGAGCCAGCTCCTCACTATCAGCGCTGAAGCACAGTTTGTTCAGGTTAGTTTCAGTTTAGTGAAACGTACGCGTCGCATTACATCTCACATTCAAACGTCACATGTCTTTATGGTTTGTGTGTAAAGCAAGCACAGATCCCGGAAAACAACTGTGAATGAACCAAATTAAACAATTCCGGAACAAATCGTGGGACACATTATGCGTGTATTTACCGGAATCGCTGTGTGAAAGAGGCTGAAGTTGACGTGCCGCTGATCTCTTATATTCATGTTGTTCTGAAGCCTGTGTAATGATCGTAGCTTGACATCTATCGACTGAACAGGGTTTTCTCCACTTGTTTTCCTGTTGTTGTTGCTCAATGGAATGGATGCTTTGTTGTCTGGGGGTTTGACAAAAGGAGGGTGGGACGTTGGTTTGTGACTGAAGGCGGTGACTTGAGTCGATCGGACGTCACATCGTTACGGAAGTCACAGCTGCTCGTGAAAATGAACAGCTACTTTGAGCAGGCTGTGTGCAGTTTACTGTGGATTGACTGTTTTGAAACTCATATGGTAGTTAGATAGCCCCTAGACCTCAGTTATCATGAAAAAAGCCAGGAAATTTTGATTTTGACGATATGGGACCTTTAACCTAACAACAAAAGCAGCCATAAAACAGTGTGAATACACCTTGAAAACAGCAAGAAATGTAACCTTATTAATGAACTATTTAATGACTTTTATTTTTAATAAAATTGTCAAATTTGCAAATCTGGTTTTTGCTTTGTCATTATTATGGTGTATGGAGTGTAAATTGATGTGGGGAAAAACTAATTTAAAGCAGTTTAACATAATGCTGCAACAAAACGTGAAAAAAGGGGTATGAATACTTTTGCAAGGCACTGTATATATATATAAAATTAATCAATACGCGAAATATTTTTCAGAGCTCGGGCCAAACACAGATTTGCTCATGTGAGGAGTATGTTTTTTATTTTTTTATTTTTTTAAGCGTGTTAATTACAAATCCTGGTTTACATAATAGTTTAGCATTTAAACACATTGCAAATATGGACACAATTAATTGGATTTATGCCGAATGAGAAAGGTAGGCTGCATGAAAACAAAGCCGTTTGCGTTCATTTTTGCTTTACCCTATGTAATTCGTTTTGGCATATATATATGTATTAGATTTTGGAAGTAACTTGCCCAACACTGTATATTTAAAATCAATCATTCTTGCGGTTTGTCTCAGCCAGTGTGCACACAAAAGCAGCACAAACCTCAAACGCAGCTGATATGACCTTGGCTTTCTTGCTGAGAGCCGCTCCCACAGCATTAAAGTTCTTGTCCCGTATTTCAGCATAAAGCTCCTCAGCTGAGTTGAGCTGCAGTTTTTTGGGCTCAGTGGGGAGATCTTTCCCACCTTCTCCCTGTTTCTTCTGTGCAAACTTCTCAGGTGGAAGCTTCACATAACCTGTCAAAGAAACCAACATATGGCAGTACAGACTACTGGGGAAAACAAGAGCTTATACAATCTTTATAGCTTTAATTTCTAAAGTATTTATTTTATGTCTGCACAAATTTGACACTCATTTACCATTAGTGATGCCGTAGATCTCATCGATTAGACCCTCATAGGTAAGTTGGGTGGCTAACGGCGTAAGCAAGTCCACATTGCGATCCAACAGGAGGAGGGTATCAAACACAGGCAGGATTTGAGTATGATTCCCTGCAAACTCTCTCTTCATCCGCAACATCATGTTGGCCACATGCTGAAAAAGACACCCGAGAGATATAAAAAAAGAGAAACAACTCAGTGCAATGTAAAACAAAACAGTGTTTTCCAAACTACTACAAATAAGTACACTTAAACGTGAAGGTTCTTTATTAGCATCAATTGTTCTATGAAGAACCTTGAACATCCATGGAACCTTTCAAATGCAGATTTTTTTTAATGTTCTTCAAAATGGATCTTTTAGGAACTGTTTACTGAAAGGTACCAAAAATAGTTCTTGTATGGCACCACTGCAAAAACACCCTTTTGGAACCTTTATTTTTAAGAGTGCACTACTGAGGAAGAACTAGATGCTAGATGGCATACAATGCATAATTTAAAAAAAAATAAAACAAAAAGTTGACAATTGCTTTTCTACTCACCCTTGCACACTCGCCTTTGCCAAAGATTTGTGGTATTGTTCCATAAAGTGCTTGCAAAGTCATGAGGCCCTTGGCAGCGTGATACAGACTTGTCTGATCATTCTCTAAATAACATTCCTTCATAATAGAAAACAGTTATGTGAACATCTCAATCTGCTCATGCATATGTCAGCTTTTTACTGCACATAAAACAAGGTCATAACCAGGCAAAAGGATATGAAAGAACACAGGTGCTTTCCTAGAGCCAAGAACAGGTCTAAAAGGTGTTTGATGTTATGAAATCACAGATTTTTGAATGAGACACTTTTGCAGCTTGACTTAAATGTTCTTTTTGGACAGGAGGTTTGAGTTCTGAAAGTCAGATTACATTTACAAAGTACATCCAGCAGTCTTTTATATGATCACTTTAACCCTACAAAGTCTACTGTAGCTTAATTGACACAAACATAAGGCCTCTAAATTAGCAACGTGATCAAAACTTTGCTGAAAAACCTGTTGCACTCAATCTACTACATACCTTCTGTTGTCTAAATGATAGTTTGAAATGTTAAGGAAGTAAAATGCCTTAAAAGGTATAATTGCAAAACATCTTTCTTTCAGTTTACTTGATTAGCCATGCATTAATTTTTTCGAAAAATCTTGTTGAAATGTGAGTATCAAATGTGACCCTGGACCACAAAACCATAAGGGTCAATTCTTTGAAATTGAGATTTATACATCTGAAAGCTGAATAAATAAGCTCTCCATTGATGTATGTTGTTAGGATAGGACCATATTTAGCGGAGATACAACTATTTGAAAATCTAAAAATCTTAGGATGTGAAAAAAAAATCCAAATATTGAGAAAATCACCATTAAATTTGTCCAAATTAAGCTCTTAGCAATGCATATTACTAATCAAAAATAAGGTTTTGATATATTTACGGTAGGAAATTTATAAAATATTTAATTTCCCAATGATTTTTCACAAAAAAATTGCTAATTCTGACCCATACAATGTATTTTTGGCCAGTGCTACAAATATACCTGTGCTACTTAAGACTGGTCCAGGGTCACAAATATCAGGCTTTTGAAGAAGGTTTATTTGCATAGGTTTATTGCATTGCATATGTTTTGTGTAAGTAGTCTGATATAAGTAGATCTCATTAAATTGCATGACAAGCTATCAAAGTTTCATCTTGCTTTTTGGCAATAAAAATATTAGTCAAAAAAAAAAAAATATTTTTTCATGTGTCAGGCTTTAATGTTATTGTATGTATTAAGAATTACCCACTATAATATGTCTTTCTAAAACTTCAAATATTCATATTTTGCACCCATAAATATTGATAGTCAAAGTCTGACTAATGTTGAATCAGAAATCCTTCAGAAAATTAGTAAGTTAAGTAAGATTGACATCCAAACACTGCCTTACTCTGAAGGAACTCTCCGACTCCATGGAAAGAAGATCTCCATCATAAGGTATGAGGTCCAGAATGTATTCGTCGATGTTTGTGAAAGAGTTCAAAACCCCTTTCTCCTTCAGCCGCTGTTCACACAGGAGACTCCGGCGAGGTACGAACAGGATGTGGAATTCCCGCGGATGTAATTTATCCTCACTGCAATGGAAACATTAGAATATAATATCATCAGCAACACTACATTACTTTCACTGACTACTGTCAGCAATCATTGCACATAATTAAAACTACCTTTTTATTTTCTCCAATCAAAATCTCTGTTATGAATGATATTGTTACAGTTGAGGTCAAAAGTTTACATACACCATACAGAATCTTAAAACTTGAATTATTTTACCAAAATAAGAGGGATCATACAACATGCATGTTACTTTTTATTTAGTACTGACCTGATATTTCACATAAAAGATGTTTCCATATAGTCCACAAGAGAAAACAATAGTTGAATTTATAAAAATGACCCTGTTCAAAAGTTTACAATCACTTGATTTTTTTAATACTGTGTTGTTACCTGAATGATCCACAGCTGTGTTTTTTTGTTTAGTGATAGTTGACCATGAGTCCCTTGTTTGTCCTGAACAGCCTGCTGTTCTTCAGAAAAATCTTCCAGGTCACACAAATTATTTGGATCTTTGGCATTTTTGTGTATTTAAACCCTTTCCAACAATGACTGTATGATTTTGAGATCCATCTTTTCACACTGAGGACAACTGAGGGACCGATATGCAACTATTACAGAAGGTTCAAACACTCACAGATGCTCCAGAAGAAAAAAAAACATGCATTTAAAGCCAGGGGTGTAAACATTTCTCTTATTTTGTCTAAATATCTTCTTTTTTTTCCATTTAGTACTGCCCTTCAGAAGCGACAGAAGATACGTTTCTCAGAAGACAAAATAAGGTTAAATTTACCCTGATCTTCAAATTTAAAAAGTTTTCACCTGGCTTTTAATGCATCATGTTTCCTTCTGGAGCAGCAGTGAGTGTTTGAACCTTCTGTAATAGTTGCATATGAGTCCTTCAGTTGTCCTCAGTGTGAAAAGATGGGTCTCAAAATCATACAGTCATTGTTGTAAAGGGTTCAAATACACAAAAAATGCTGAAAAAACTGAATTTGTGAGACCTGAAAGATTTTTCTGAAAAACAGTAGGCAGTTTAAGTGACTTTTAAACAGTTATTATTACAAATTCAATTATTATTTTCTCTTGTGGACTATCTGTAACCATCTTTTATGTAAAATATATATTTCAGGTCAGTACTATGTAAAAAAATAACATGAATTACTATGATCCCTCTTATTTTGGTCAAATAATTAACATTTTGCAGATTCTGCAAGGTGTATGTAAACTTTTGACCTCAATTGTACATTGTTTTTGTCTTTTTTGACTTACCTTGCAACATTTTCTGCAATGATGTCCATCAATTCCAACCTCGGTCGAACAAAAAAGACAATATTCTTGACGGCAGCCGATGGTATACGACCGCCTTTGAGAGTGAACATTTTCTCAACCTCATGTTCCTTTGTAAAAAATGAAATAAAGAAAATTACTTTTTGGAAAAGGGATGAACTAACCATTAAATAAAGTCATCAGTATTTTTAAAATATAAAATTAGATTTTCTGTTTTTCTTTTTGCACTCACACTAGTATATGTGTATTTTGGTACAATATGTCTCTCACCTTTAAAAGGGAATACTGAGCAATTAACCCAAAAGGTCCAGTAAGATACTCGTCCCAAACAATGGCCTGTAATATAAAAATAATTTATGAAAACATAAATTAGAGGATGATGAAATTCTAAACGTTATATGTCAACTGACAGTATAACTAAACAATGTTTGCATTAATAATACTACGCAACAACATTGACATAATGCTAGGTTTAGAGCAAACCCTGAGTAAGTGACAGGCGTGACAGCAGGAAAAGAACAAATAAAACTACTATAGTTAATATTAAAGCAGAGAGCTTTACCTTGCTTCCCGAACATTTATCTAAAAATTCTCGCAGGTCTTTTCGTGCAGCCTCTCTCAAAATATTTAGGTTTACTCTGCCGCAATACAAATGTGACGCCATGTTTGTTGAACCACAATCATATGACTTTCACGGCCTCAGGTTGTCACATGACTCGTCTTTCAAAATAAAAACCAGCAGATGTAAATTATTTTACAGTATTTTAAAATATACTTTAGTATATTCTAACATATATTTTATTATTGGTAACGTTTCGCAAAAATAATTAAGATTTAATTTACTTTTACGTACGCGTTGTCGTTGCTTGTTGCCAAGTCCACACTTTTTAAACATGTTTTCGTTGCTAGACATTCCGAGTAATTTCTTGCAAACGACGGTAGTACTCTAACACTGATATAAATATAACGCAAGATATTGTGAATTATTATAGTGTGTTATGTAATACCTAACAGTGGAGTAGTTTTATGACATTAACTTTTGATCAAATATCTGGCAACATCTCTGTCATAAGCGAATGCTTTTCTGCTCTGAAGTCCGAGTGCATTAACAGTCCAAGCGTTGAAGGCAAGTCAGTGGAAAATGCTGCGCACTGTTTTATCCCGAACTTTTCCACAAGTTTGTCGTATCTCAGCATGTCAGCATTCAACGATTCCTGCACCCAACGTTCATCCAGACGTTCACTATAACAAGGTAATGGCTCAATGCTGGGACTTGAAATTATATGTGTATTCAAACAGGTAGTAAGTGGCATGTGCATGCATGTTGCTCATATTAAAACTTATAACTTTATTAAATGTTTGCAGTCTTACTGTTGCGTTGAAAGTAGCGTAATATATTTATGATCCTCTAATGGTTCTGTCGTCGAGAGGCTATTGCATTTAATATGAAAAAAGACATTTGAAGCAGGTTAATGAACTTGGCAATTTTTCAAACCCCGCCTCCTTTGAGAAAATACCATTCCTGTTGTATCTTATCTGTTATCTTTCTGTGCTTCGTTCCTCTCTCTCTCTCTCTCTCTCTCTCTCTCTCTCTCTCTCTCTCTCTCTCTCTCTCATAAACACACACACAGACTTCATTAAAAATATCTAAAATTGTTAGAAAATAAGCATGTAAGGGGTAGGTGAAAAATATTACGCCTATTGCAAACTTCTCATTATTGCTTTCTTATTTTGACAATTAGATAATAGCCTATTTTTGTGTAGGCTATACAATAACAAGCTATTACAATTGTTATTTTACAAATTTTAAAACTCATTACCACAAGTGTCATGGATATACTCGTAGACAATCTTACATTAAACTTGTGAGGTATTACCATATATTACAGAATTGCAAAAAAGTTTTCACTTGTCTGTAACAGCTAGGATATCATTTGTTTACAAAAGGGAATGTAAAAATGTTAAAGGAGTAGTTCACTTCCAAAACACACATTTACAGATAATGTACTCACCCCTTTGTCATTCCAGATGTTCATGTCTTTCTTTATTCAGTCGTAAGGAAGATTTTTCTCCATATAGTGGACTTCTATGGTGCCCCGAGTTTGCACTTCCAAAATGCAGTTTAAATGCGGCTTTAAACAATCTCAAATGCGATTGTAAACGATCCCACTCATCCCAGCCATAATTTTTTTAAAGTACAATTTATATACTTTTTAACCTCAAATGCTTGTCTTGTCTTGCTCTGCCTGAACTTTTTTTTGTGGTTCAAGACACTTAGGATATGTTGAAAAACTCAAAATCATCATACATCGCTGTTTTACCTTCTTTGTTAAGTGTGTTTATCTTCTTTGCATGTTCACTAATTAGGGCCCGAGCACCGATGGTGTGAGGACCCTATTGGATCTGCTCCGTTTATTATTAGGGCCCGAGCACCGATGGTGTGAGGACCCTATTGGATCTGCTTCGTTTATTATTATTATTATTATTATTATTCTTCTCCAAAATGAATCGCATTTTTGAGGGCTTAGACATACCCGAAAACTCATGAAACTTCGCACACACATCAGACCTGGCGAAAATTTACGTCTGATATGGGTTGCAGAAGTGGGTGTGGCAAAATGGCTCGATAGCGCCACCTTTACACGTTCCGCGGTGTGCGCTTTCAGTTGTGATTCACGTACATGCACGAAAATCGGTACACACATCTAGCTCACCAATACCTACAAAAAAGCCTCTTGGAGCAAAATTTGACACCCAACAGGAAGTCAGTTATTTTTAATTTTCTTAGCAAAATTTGTGTAATTTTTGCCATTTTCAGGCGTCATACTTGAACGAACTCCTCCTAGAGATTTATTCGGATCAACGGCAAATTTGGTGAGTCTAATCTAAAGCCCTTTGTGACGTTAAATTGCGAAGATCTAGAGTTTTCATCGGAGGGCGTGTCCGTGGCGGCCTGGCAAATTTCGATGCTTCGCCATGAAAAAGGAAGTTGCTATAACTCAGGCATAAAATGCCCGATCTGCCCCAAACTTCACATGTGTGATAACACTCCTGACCTGATGACATCTACATGCCCATATTCAGTTTTACTCATAGCGCCACCTGCTGACACCAGGAAGTGTCATGCTGTACTCTGCAACAAACTCCTCCAAAAGATTTAATCAGATCAACACCAAAATCTGTCAGTCTAATATAAAGGCCTTAATGATGTTAAATTGCGAAGATCTTGAGTTTTCGTTGAAGGGTGTGTCCGTGGCGACCTGGCAAATTGCGTGGTCTCGCCATGGATATAAAACTTGTTATAACTTAGCCATAAAATGTCCGATTTGCCTCAAACTTCACATGTTCGATAAGAGTCCTGGCCTGAACCAATCTGAAGGCCTATATTCTATTATAATCACAGCGCCATCTGTTGGCAATAGGAAATGACTTGTACCAAACTCCTCCTAGAGATTTAATGATATCAACATTATATTTGGTCAGTCTGATCTCGAGGCCTTAGAGATGTTAAATTGTGAAGATCTTGAGTTTTCGTTAAAGGGCGTGTCCGTGGCGGCCTGACAAAGTTTGATGTTTCGCCATGGACATAAAAGTTGTTATAACTCAGCCATAAAATGTCCGATCTGCCTCAAACTTCACATGTTTGGTAAGAGTCCTGGCCTGAAGACATCTAAAGGCCAATATACAGATATTATTATAGCGCCACCTATTGGCAGCAGGATATATCATATCTTGCACTAACTCACACATACCAAGGTCAATCTGCACCAAACTTCATATGTTTGATCAAAGTGCTGGCCTGAACACATCTACATGCCAATAATCAGTTATAGGCATAGCGCCACCAGCTGGCAGCAGGAAGTTTGGCACATTTAAGTGACTTTGATCTATTTTTCCTACATTTACTGTATTAAAAGCATACTGCCCACCGTTTGCTGTGTTCCTAAAGCCACCGGTCGGCGGTGAGCCCGTGTGCGAGGGCCCGTTCATCGCTGCTTGCAGCTTTAATTATTATTATTATTATTATTCTTCTTCTTCTCCAAAATGAATCGCATTTTAGAGGACCTAAACATGCCCGAAAACTCACAAAACTTTGCACACACATCAAACCTGGCGAAAATTTACGTCTGATATGGGTTTCAGAAGTGGGTGTGGCAAAATGGCTCGACAGCGCCACCTTTAGATGTTCAGCGGTGTGCGCTTTCAGCTGTGATTCACGTACATGCACGGAAATCGGTACACACATGTAACACACCAATGCCTACAAAAAAGCCTCTTGGACCAAAATCCGGAACCCAACAGGAAGTCGGTTAATATTAATATTCTCAACAAAATTTGTGTCATTTTTGCCATTTTCAGGCGTCGTACTTGAACGAACTCCTCCTAGAGATTTATTCGGATCAACGCCAAATTTGCCGAGTCTAGTCTAAAGCCCTTTGTGACGTTAAATTGTAAAGATCTAGAGTTTTCATCAGAGGGCGTGTCCATGGCGGCCTCGCAAATTTCGATGTTTCGCCATGAAAAAGGAAGTTGCTATAACTCAGGCATACAATGTCCGATCTGTCCCAAACTTCACATGTGTGATAACACTCCTGACCTGATGACATCTACATGCCCATATTCAGTTTTACTCATAGCGCCACCTCCTGGCAACAGGAAGTGTCATGCTGTACTCTGCAACAAACTCCTCCAAGAGATTTAATCAGATCAACACCAAAATCGCTCAGTCTAATAAAAAGGCTTTAGTGATGTTAAATTGCGAAGATCTTGAGTTTTCGTTGAAGGGCGTGTCCGTGGCGGACTGACAAATTTCGAGGTCTCGCGATGGATATAAAACTTGTTATAACTCAGCCATAAAATGTCCGATTTGCCTCAAACTTCACATGTTTGATAAGAGTCCTGGCCTGAACCAATCTGAAGGCCAATATTCTATCATAATCACAGCGCCACCTGTTGGCATCAGGAAATGACTTGTACCAAACTCCTCCTAGAGATTTAATGATATCAACATTATATTTGGACAGTCTGATCTAGAGGCCTTAGAGATGTTAAATTGCGAAGATCTTGAGTTTTCGTCAAAGGGCGTGTCCGTGGTGGCCTGACAAAGTTTGATGTTTCGCCATGGACATAGAAGTTGTTATAACTCAGCCATAAAATGTCCGATCTGCCTCAAACTTCACATGTTTGATAAGAGTCCTGGCCTGAAGACATCTTAAGGCCAATATTCAGATATTATCATAGCGCCACCTATTGACAGCAGGATATATCATATCTTGAACTAACTTAAACATACCAAGGTCAATCTGCACCAAACTTCATATGTTTGATGAAAGTGCTGGCCTGAACACATCTACATGTCAATAATCAGTTATAGGCATAGCGCCACCAGCTGGCAGCAGGAGGTTTGGCACATTTAAGTGACTTTGATCTATTTTTCCTACATTTACTGTATTAAAAGCATACTGCCCACCGTTTGCTGTTTTCCTAAAGCCACCGGTCGGCAGTGAGCCCGGGTGCGAGGGCCCGTTCATCGCTGCTTGCAGCTTTAATTTTGAAATGATTTTTGAAGTTGATAGAGAAAACAAACAAACCCTAACTGTCTTGAACCGGAAAAAAAAAACAGAGTTCAGGCAGAGCAAGACAAGACGAGCATAAACGAGTTAAAAAGTATGTAAATCGTAATTAAAAATAAATAAATAAATAACCTATCATTTCTCGATAGATAAGACCCTTATTCCCAGACTGGGATTGTTTAGAGCCCTTTGAAGCTGCATTTAAATTCCATTTTGGAAGTTCAAACTCAGGGGCACCATAGAAGTCCATTATATGGAGAAAAACCCTGCAATGTTTTCCTCAAAAAACATAATTTCTTTACGACTGAAGAAAGAAAGACATGAACATCTTGGATGACAACGGGGTGAGTACATTATCTGTACATTTTTGTTCTGGAAGTGAACTTCTTCTTTAATGCATAACTTGCAAAATCCTTTTCATGCAACCTGAGGAAGTACATTTTCCAACTGACTCTAATGAAGCATTATTACCTAATTCTAAAAGCATTATCAAAATGTCACTAGAAATGTCATTTAATTAACTAAACTAATATAAAACATCATTTCTGATCTAATAATTCCCCTTTTGAACCAGTTTTCATTAATAATACTAGAATTCCTAAAGTCTAAAACATGCAGTTCTCCTTCTCCAGATCTTTGAATGGCAGATTATCTCTTATCATAAAATGTGGTTTGTTCTTCCGGATTAATGTAAACAGTTTGTGATCTGTTATCTTGAGTGTATGTTACATCAACACCTGTGTAGTAGCGTATAGTATATAGATCAATCTAGATAAGCCCTGTCAACTATCAATATTATGGAAATGTCTCCTGTCAGCCAGAAATTTTATTTTGAAACAAATGAATGACAGGAGATGAGCTTAATGGAGATGAATTTATTGTGTAAAATAGTACTTTGTAATAGTACAAGTTCTCTGTTATCCCTACTAGTCCAAATATAGGCTTTAAAATCTAGATGTTTACATCTCCATAATATATCAGTTACTCAAATCTAAGTAGCTCTGATTCAGATGAAGCTCGAAAATTCACTTTGGAAGTAAATCTTAAAAAGCTTAACTGCATTCCAATTTGAGATTTGGCAATAAAACAACAGTATTCAAAGCAGAATCTTACTTTTTTTAGTTGGGCTGCCATATATTACATTGGGCTTGCAATGCATTAATCAAAAAACTGAATATGTACATATCACAATGTGCATACTGCTAGAGTTTACAATGATAGATTTTAATATTATATGATTTTAATACTTCAAGGTCAAATTATGGTGATGCAGATAGCAGAGCATAGTGTGTTGATTTTAAGAATAATATTCAGATATTGTGTCTTAACAAACCTTCCTTTTGGCATCCTTATTTTTAAGGCCCTATATGGTTTAGTTCCAACAAATTGGAATATCAGTATGGCTTCAGGAGTAAATTGTTAAATTGTACACATTTTCAGTGGTTGGTCAAAACCCAAATGTTGCTCACTCTGCATTCAGCTGATACTTTTTTGTTTTAAAGAGAAATGTCTGAAAAACAAATAATGTTTAAACTAGAAATGTATCTTGTTTCCCAATATCAAAATAATTGCATTGGACACACCTGTCTGTAATGTTGTTTTTCCAAAGTGATCTAAATGCAGCTCCATATTCAGATTGAATTGAATAAAACCAATTTTCAGTGGTTAAAAACCAAATATTGCTCACTTTTTCATAGACAGCTTTCTGTAGTCTATTCATAAGATTCTATATTTGAATCAGTTTCATTGATATTTGGAAGAAGGGATTTTGTTCATTTTAACAGCTTCTGAAGCTACCAGAAGTTCAGATATGCAGTGTTTATTGGTATAGCATCTAAAGCATAGTCAAAGATCAAGTATAGTATCTATTCCTGGAGAGCATATTTGGCACAATCACTGATAGTACATCAAAAGGTCTTTTACACTTCAAATAATTAACCTCAGGTAAATGGGATCATGTGTAATCTTATTTTGCGTTTCACAATGTTCATACTTTACCCAGAGTTAACCATTGATAAATCCTGGCTATTCATAATCTGACATGTCGCACATATCATTTCTAAGCACTGGGTTGCTGTTATTATTTGCAGTGTCAATAGTGATGACCAGATAAACACAAAACCACATTTGGTTTTTGACCATTGAGAGTGGGTAGGATACTAAATTTGGAGCTGAACTGAGATTGTGATATCTCTGTGATTAAACCATTCAGGGCCTTAAAAATGAAGATCCAACAGATAAGTTTATTAGGAACCAGAATCTAAAATCATATTTACATAGATTTTAAAACTTTCAGCCATGCACAGTTTGGAAAAATTATATTTATGGCACTCAGGTGGGTATGGCACTCAAGACAAGTCCTATACATTTGTTTTAATAGAGGAAAAACAAAATACATTTCTAGTTTCAACATGATTTATTTTTCAGAGTTTAGACATTTCCTTTTAATTACAATAAGTATCAGCTGTACACAAAATGACCAACATTTGGTTTTCAACCATTGAAATTGGGTCATTTTTAACAATCTGGCTATGGAGCCTCATTGAGATCCCCATATCTCTAATACTGAATGATACGGGGCCTTGAAAATGAAGATTACAAATTAAATATTTATGAAGAACCAGCTTTTAAAATCATATTGTGATATATTTAATGCTTCTTGAGTTACAATCATGCAAACTTTGGAAAAAGAGTATTTATGGCACTCAGACTGGTATGTTCAATGCAGTTGTCTTGACAGAAGGAAATGAGATGCATTTCTAGTTTCAACATGATTTGTTCTTCAGACATTTCCTTTGAAATTCAATAAGTATCAGCTGTATACAAAATGACCAACATTTGGTTTTCAACCATTGAAATTGGGTCATTTTTAACAATCTGGCTATGGAGCCTCATTGAGATCCACATATCTCTAATACTGAATGATACGGGGCCTTGAAAATGAAGATTACAAATTAAATATTAATAAAAAAAAACAGATTTTAAAATCATATTGTGATATATTTAGTGCTTCTTGAGTTACAGGCATGCAAACTTTGGAAAAAGAGTATTTATGGCACTCAGACTGGTATGTTCAATGCAGTTGTCTTGACAGAAGGAAACGAGATGCATTTCTAGTTTCAACATGATTTGTTCTTCAGACATTCCCTTTGAAATACAATAAGTATCAGCTGTATACAAACTGACCAACATTTGGTTTTCAACCACTGAAATTAGGTCTTTTTAAACAATCTGGCTATGGAGCCTTATTAAGATCCCCATATCTCTGGAACTCTGGCCTTGAAAAAGAAGATTACAAATTAAATATTTATTAAAAAATCAGATTTTAAGATCATATTGTGATATATTTAATACTTCTTGAGTTACAAGCATGCAAACTATGGAAAAAGAGTATCTATAGCACTCAGACATGTATGTTCAATGCAGTTGTTTTTGACAGCAGAAAACCAATATACATTTCTAGTTTCAACATTATTGGTTCTATACTCTTCAAAAGAAAAAAGTACTAGCTGAATGTAAAGTGACCCACATTTGATTTTTGACCACTGAAATTCTGTACAGTTTAACAAGTTTACTCCTGGAACCATCCTGAAATTCCAGCATCTCTGGAACTGAACCATATAGGGTTTGAAGTCTGAACATTTGTCAAGCCAGACTATGTCAATGTGTCTCTTTACTTCTCCTTAGATTTTCATCAACAATGAGTGGCACGATGCAGTAAGCAAGAAAACCTTTCCAACCATCAATCCTGCTACTGGTGAGGTTATCTGCCATGTCGCAGAGGGCGATAAGGTGAGTGAATTTTACATTTTTGAATTGTAAATTTGATTTCAACATCCACATCTGTGCCAAATAAAAATGTCTTAAAGCAGCTGGTCTGCTGGTTGTATCTGGTAAACTCTTGGGGTTTGGGGCACTTTTCAGATGGTCAGATTAAACAGTGGTTAAACCGGTTTAGCTTAAAGGTTTGTTTTCTCTATACAACTAATTGAAAAGGGCCAAGTCTTTGGAAGCAACATGATAGCTTTGTATGAGGATTTAACCTACATTTAAGTTTCACTCCACTGACAATCAAATATAACTCAAAACAATGGCTGCAAAACTGTAAAATAATCATGACTTTTTTTTTTAGTTTTACTATAGTTTATGTGTTAATGCATGCAAGGTGTATAGAGTTGGGTTCAACAATTGCAACAGGTGCAAAAAGACAACAAGCTGCAACATGAACACCTTGCATGTAAAATGGACAGGATAAAGTAGAAGCAAGTTTAACACTTTCATTTCAGAAATATATTCAGTTATCTTCAGTGCAAATTAGAAGTAAACAAAAAGATAAGCATTTGATGTCTATATATATTAGGGATGCACCAAAATGAAAATTCTTGTCCGAAGCTGAACAAAATTAAACACTGGGCCGAAGGCCGATTACCGAACATGGTTTTACGTTGTTGTTTTTTTCAAATGTATTTTGCCAATTTTTTTCACCATTGCATAAATTTAATTGCCAACATGTGCTTTTTACAGTTTTGTCTTGCTTTAAAAAAAATGACAAAACAACAATTTAAAAATATTTACTTAACACTTAACATTTTCAACATTATAGCCTACCAACAAAGCTCAATTTAACTTAAATTGAATAAGTTAGTAAAATAATATTCTTTGACCATTTTTAAGACCCTTTTCTTGAATCAGTTAAAATAAATATATTAATAGAGCTGCTGTCATGATTGTTATCATTATTTTTGTCTTACTTTTTTATTTTATTTTACAGAACAACAGTAAAATTACAATACTAACATTTATGAATGTTGACCTTTATTTTGGCGGAAACCTGCAAGAAGACCTCAGTTCTACTTTATTTTTTTCTCCCTAATATATTCATATATATTTTACTACAAATTTCTTGTTTTAAAGGAAATAATAAAAAATGAAACTGAAACACCCCTCATTCAGTGCCATTGTAAGTGAAGTGTCATGTGATAGGGTTGAAGCATTACCATGGAAATAGGAATGTAATATGCCTCAATAATCGCATTTAAGAAGAGTCAGATGTCCTGACACGCATTAGTGAATGTCAGTGTGCGAAATAACAAAGTAAGCCTTTAACAAAAGACTTTTGGTGAGAAATATACACATAAAATAAAGTACAGTACAGATCATTCTAACCGCATCCAAACAAAGTGTTGTTGTCTTATAGACGGTGTCTTGGAGACACAAAGTTCAATTTGCAAGCAGCGATTGTAAATGTGGTGGATGAGTTATAAATCTTGTGAGGGAACTTCTCATCTGGGCAGCTGCAGACCTCCTGTTTCTCTGGCATCATTTTCCAAAACAACCCCTGCAAATACACTATTAGATAAAGCATAGGCAATATGTTTTCCCTTCCAGGTTGAGCTGCAACACATCACTGGAACAGAGCAATTCATTCATGCAAAGAAAACCTGATCTGACATACAGTCAAGCCAAAAATTCTTTATACAGTGGACTACCAGTCAAATGTAAAATTGATACAAATTTTGGACCAAAAATTTGATTTGAGACTTTGACTTGACCATGTTTTGTTACATACCTTTCTATCAAAGTTATCTGCCGTTATCAAGATGAATTTGTTCAGACACAGTTTAACTCTTACGTATTTGTCATATTTTATTACCATGTTCTAAGCTATAGTGAATAAACTGTGATAATGTGAGAAATGTTGAAGGTGTCTGAATAAATTTTGGTTTGACTGTGATTTAATTGAACATATGCTGTAATATCCAATGCAATGTGAACCAAGTATGCTGTTCAAACTGCCAAGTGTGCAGATGTGTTCCTGGTGCATTTTTGACCTTCATGACCCTAGGCACACATGTCTTATAAAGCTATCATTAAAACAGCAAAACAATGAATAAGAATAGTTCGAACTGACTACTCTTTTTTTTTTTTTTTTTTTTTTCTTCTATAAAATATAACATTTGATTATATAATGATTTTGATGAATTTATCACAAAACAAATACATATATATTCTCTGGAAGCCGGGCTGAATGAGTAAACACTGTTACTTGATTGCTAGTCTCGTGTAGCCAGACCTTCAGACTGACAGCAGAAGGTCTGGGAACCCTGGCCGCTTTGAATGGCCAAGGCCCGCTCAAAAGGGGTGTGGAAATCAGGGTTCGTACAATGTACTTAAAGTGCTTGAAGTACTTGAATTTGACTTTTCAAAGGCCTGGAAAACCCTTAAAAATTGCAATATTCCTGAAGAGGTACTTTAAAAGTGCTTGAATTATTGAAAGACAGTGTATCTAAAAACTAATTTAACTTTTTATATATCTTTTCATGCAGAATTTATGCAATTCAAAAAACAAAACACTTTTTTTTCACTAATTTCAGTTAAAACTAGTAACAAAAAAGTAACAAAAAAAAAAAAAAACACGAATAAAACATAAAACTAGCGAGCTAAGCCAGTAGTAGTACTGACAGTGGCTGAAAATGCGAAAAGAGGAACAGATTAACTGAATCAATTGAGTGAGTCATTTAAGCTGGAACCGCTCCAGTTGATTCAAACTTGTGACTCAGAATCAGTTAAACCATTGTGTCACAAAATTATTTACCGTTTCGAAATGCTGGATCACGTATCGTGAATCATTTGATTCAGATCGGGAATTCAGAGCTGATTTGCGGATCTTTTGATTCAGATCGAGACTTCAGATCTCGGATCATTTGATTCAGTTCGAGACTTCAGATCTCAAATCATTTGATTCAGATCGAGACTTCAGATCTCGGATCATTTGATTTAGATTAAAACTTTGCATATATGTGAGTCATTTGATTCAGATCGAGACTTCAGAGCTCAAATCATTTGATTCAGATCGAGACTTCAGATCTCGGATCATTTGATTCAGATCGAGACTTCAGAGCTCAAATCATTTGATTCAGATCGAGACTTCAGATCTCGGATCATTTGATTCAGATCGAGACTTCAGATCTCGGATCATTTGATTCAGATCGAGACTTCAGAGCTCAAATCATTTGATTCAGATCGAGACTTCAGAGCTCAAATCATTTGATTCAGATCGAGACTTCAGATCTCGGATCATTTGATTCAGATTAAAACTTTGCATATATGTGAGTCATTTGATTCAGATCGAGACTTCAGAGCTCAAATCATTTGATTCAGATCGAGACTTCAGATCTCGGATCATTTGATTCAGATCGAGACTTCAGATCTCAAATCATTTGATTCAGATCGAGACTTCAGATCTCGGATCATTTGATTTAGATTAAAACTTTGCATATATGTGAGTCATTTGATTCAGATCGAGACTTCAGAGCTCAAATCATTTGATTCAGATCGAGACTTCAGATCTCGGATCATTTGATTCAGATCGAGACTTCAGATCTCGGATCATTTGATTCAGATCGAGACTTCAGAGCTCAAATCATTTGATTCAGATCGAGACTTCAGATCTCGGATCATTTGATTCAGATCGAGACTTCAGAGCTCAAATCATTTGATTCAGATCGAGACTTCAGATCTCGGATCATTTGATTTAGATTAAAACTTTGCATATATGTGAGTCATTTGATTCAGATCGAGACTTCAGAGCTCAAATCATTTGATTCAGATCGAGACTTCAGATCTCGGATCATTTGATTCAGATCGAGACTTCAGATCTCGGATCATTTGATTCAGATCGAGACTTCAGATCTCGGATCATTTGATTCAGATCGAGACTTCAGATCTCGGATCATTTGATTCAGATCGAGACTTCAGATCTCGGATCATTTGATTCAGATCGAGACTTCAGATCTCGGATCATTTGATTCAGATCGAGACTTCAGATCTCGGATCATTTGATTCAGATCGAGACTTCAGATCTCGGATCATTTGATTCAGATCGAGACTTCAGATCTCGGATCATTTGATTCAGATTAAAACTTTGCATATATGTGAGTCATTTGATTCAGATCGAGACTTCAGATCTCGAATCATTTAATTCAGATTGGGACTTCGGAGCTGGTTTGTGAATCATTTAAATTAGATTAGAACTTTGCATATATGTGAATCATTTAATTCAGATCGAGACTTCAAAGCTGGTTTGTGAATCATTTAAATTAGATTAGAACTTTGCATATGTGAATCGTTTAATTCAGATCGAGACTTCAGATCTCAAATCATTTAATTCAGTTCGGGACTTCAGAGTGTTTATTGCAAATAATTTGTTTCAGATCAGGATTTCGGAGTGGTTTCAAAAATCTTTTTTTTAATTTTTTTTTTATTAATAGTAGAAAACATCAAACCATTAAGGCAGTACAGTTATAAAACTAAACAAAGAAAAAGTATACACATCTTTGATTGAAGTCTGATTTCAGCATATTAGAATGATTTCTGAAGGATTTTGTGACAGTGGAGTAATGATTCTGAAAATTCAGCTTTGCATCACAAGAAAAAAATCGATTCTAAAGTATATTAAAATAGAAAACCACTTTGGGAAAACCACTGTAATGCAACCCTAACCCTAACCCTAACAAGTCTCCTTTAAAAGCATTAAACATCTTACTGATCCCAAACTTTTTGAGCGGCAAAACCAGTCATAAGGTTAAATTTTACAAAACTGAGATGTATACATCATATGAAAGCTCAATAAATAAGCTTTCTATTGATGTATGGTTTGTTAGGATAGGACAATATTTGGCCGAGATACATCTATTTGAAAATCTGGAATCTGAGTGTGCAAATAAATCAAAATCCTGAGAAAATCACCTTTAAAGTTTTCCACATTAAGTTCTTAACAATGCATATTACTAATCAAAAATTACATTTTGATATGTTTACAGTAGGAATTTTACAAAAAATCTTCATGGAACATGATCTTTACTTAATTTCCTAATGATTTTTGGCATAAAAGAAAAATCAATAATTTTGACCCATACAATGTATTTTTGGCTATTGCTACAAATATACCCCAGCGACTTAAGACTGGTTTTGTGGTCCAGGGTCACATATATATTCTATTTAGTTCTCTGTACATGAAAACGGACAGAAACATGACTTTAAGGGATAGTTCACCCAAGAGTGAAACAGAATGTTCACAGAATTTTGGGTGAAGTATCCCTTTGTCCCAAACTGACTCCTCACCTGAGATTACTGAACAAATGTCCTCCCTGCTCTCACTGATAAACAAGAGTCTGGTTGACTTTCCTCTGCAGGAGCTGGGATTAAAAATAGCTGTGCATATTTATTCAACACATATCAAATTGCCAGCTTCAACTAAACTAACATAACCTAACAAACATTATGTAATAAGCATAACTTGATAAAGACTCTGACATAAACTCACTGAGATATCTGTTTTTTTATTTTATTTTATTTGTGCAGTGTATCTCCTGTAATGGTGCCAGTACAGAAAAATGGCCTTGATCCGATAAGGGATGGCCTAAATCGAGTCTTGAATGATGTTTTCAGTCTCCTTTGTTTTGTTTTTTTTATTATTAAACAGGCGGATGTGGATAAAGCCGTCAAGGCTGCCAGAGACGCCTTCAAACTCGGTTCTCCTTGGCGGCGTATGGATGCGTCCCGCCGCGGGCTGCTCTTGGGCCGATTAGCAGACTGCATAGAGAGAGATGCTGCCTATTTAGCTGTGAGTTACTCAAACAACCTTTGTCCTCCATAGACTTTGAGCTGATTTCTTAAATGTATGACAGAATGCTTTCAGTTTGATTCGGCAGAATGAAAGACTAAAATCAGAAAAGATCTAACTCTTGTCTTGACAAACTTTCTCATCTAGTTTAATACTGAAGTAGTAAAACTTAGAAAATGATTTTAGATTTTTTTTTTAGTTGGAGACAAAATTGCTTTTACTTCTTTGTTAGAATTTCCACAATGTTTATTTCATGGGTCCTGTCATTTTGAAGCATGTCAATAAATGTTGATTTATACTTGACCTACAATGATACCACAGTATGTCAATATTATTTGTACTGTATTTGATTTCAACAGGAGCTAGAGACTCTTGACAATGGAAAACCATATGCGGTCTCCTATACTGTGGACGTGCCCATGGTGGCCAAATGCCTGAGGTGAACTTTATGTCCTTATGATTTTGTCCTGCATAGTGTTTGCTAGTTGAAACAGAAATTGATGCAAGACATTTCCCTAATATAATTAATTTTAGTCTAATGAAACTGCGTAATCACTGGTTTATTTATTCTTTTATCAGTACAAATATCAGTACTTATCACATTTTAGCAGTTTTACAGATTTCAGCATTATAAAAAACTGGATTTAAATTTAAGATTTAGTAGTTTAGTAGTTCACTTTCAGAACAAAAATTTACAGATAATGTACTCACCCCCTTGTCATCCAAGATAATCATGTCTTTCTTTCTTCAGTCGTAAGGAAATAGTTTTTTGAGTAAAACATTTCAGGATTTCTCTCCATATAATGGACTTCTATGGTGCCCCAGAGTTTGAACTTCCAAAATGCAGCTTCAAAGGGCTCTAAACGATCACAGTCGAGGAAAAAGGGGTCTTATCTAGCTAAATGATGACTTATTTTCTAAAAAATTACAATTTATATACTTTTTAACCTCAAATGCTTGTCTTGTTTAGCTCAGCAAGACGAGCATTTGAGATTAAAAAGTATAAATGTTTTTAGAAAATAACTGATCATTTCGCTAGATAAGACCCTTCTTCCTCGGTTGGGATCATTTAGAGCCATTTGAAGCTGCATTTTAACTGCATTTTGGAAGTTCAAACTCGGGGGCACCATAGAAGTCCATTATATGGAGAAAAATCCTGAAATGTAAATTCTTGTTCTGAAAGTGAACTACTCCTTTAACTTAAACCAATAAACTCAAGGTGATGCATATTTTTTAGTTTTACAAACAGGATTTCTGTTATAGAACTAATGAAATGTGTTTTAAAAACACAGTAACCCCATTTATATATATCATCATGTATAAAATCCGAGTGGATTCAGTATTATACATTTGGCTGCATTTATTTGATCAAAAATACAGAAAAAAGTATTATTGCAAAATGTTATTACAGCATAAAATATTTGTTTGTTTTTAAAATATACTTTAAAGTAGAATTTATTCCTATGATGCAAAGCTGAATTTTCATCAGCGGTTTCTCCGGTCTTAAGTGTCACATGATCCTTCAGAAATCATTCTAATATGCTGATTTATTATTAATTACTCACTGTAATATGAGTGCAAAACATGTTTTATTGCCTCAACACTTTTATTATTGCATCATCAACAGTAGAAAACAAAATACGTTATTGAAGAAAATACTTATTAATCAAAACAATGTAATATAAACCAATTGAACGCTTCCTTTATAGTAGTCAAATTGACCCTTGTGCATTTCTGACCCCATAACCAACCCCTAAACCCGCCCATCCCTAACATTTAACAAAAGCTTTTAATCATTAAATAACGCCTTTTAAAATATTGGTGGATTTTCAAGACGTGCATGATCATATGAATTGACATTTGAGAGCATTAATAAGTAATGATCCATTAAGCATTATATAATGTTTGGTAGTGATTTATTAATGAAGATTTTAATCATTGTTTTTTAGATTATCAAGAAGTGCATGATCAAATGCATTGAAAGTTTAATAACAATATGCATATCAATTTACATGAAATAATGATCTGGTAATTATTAAGTAATGTTTAATCAACAAGCATTAACAAGCACATCATCTCATATTTCTAGCTATTTCAATCAATTTTAACTAATGATCGGTTGAGCATTGTATGATGTTTGTTAATGGTTTATTAACAAAAGTTATTATAAAGTGTTATTACTTTGAAAAAGTGAGTACTTAAATCAAATCAAATATATGCACATTGTTAATAATAAACTTGTTTTTTGTGCAGAAATCATTTATTGTTTTGTTAATGTATGACTGACAAATATGCATCACATGAACCTCATTAGTTTGTGAAAACTGATAGGAAATGTGGGAAATGGATTCAATCAGAAGCTCAGAACAGTTGGTTGGTTGGTCTACAGGTATTTCGCTGGCTGGGCAGACAAATGGGAGGGGAAGACCATTCCCATTGATGGAGATTACTTCTGCTACACCAAACATGAGCCCATTGGAGTGTGTGGCCAAATTATCCCTGTAAGTAAATGCTTTTGGGATTTTAAAATTGAATATGTATTTGCTGAGTGATATAATATTTTCTCTCTCTTTCACGCTTTACTCCAGTGGAACTTCCCAATGTTGATGCAGGCGTGGAAACTCGGTCCTGCTTTGGCCACAGGAAACACAGTGGTGATGAAGGTGGCAGAGCAGACGCCTCTTACTGCCCTCTACGTTGCTAGTCTGATTGAAGAGGTGAACGGCTTATACACAGTATAATATGTGACCATGGACCACAAAACCAGTCATAAGGTTACATTTTACAAAACTGAGATATATACATCATATGAAAGCTCAATAAATAAGCTTTCTATTGATGTATGGTTTGTTAGGATAGGACAATATTTGGCCGAGATACATCTATTTGAAAATCTGGAATCTAAGGGTGCAAAAAAATCTAAATACTGAGAAAATCACCTTTAAAGTTGTCCAAATTAAGTTCTTAACAATGCATATTACTAATCAAAAATTACGTTTTGATAGGTTTACATTAGGAATTTTACAAAAAATCTTAATGGAACATGATCTTTGCTTAATTTCCTAATGATTTTTGACATAAAAGAAAAATCAATAATTTTGACCCATACAATGTATTTTGGCTATTGCTACAAATATACCCCAGTGACTTAAGACTGGGTTTGTGGTCCAGGGTCACACATGTGCACTTAAAATAATACATTGAATAGATTTTTTTTTTATTGTTATGTACAGTAAGGGAGACAATATTTGATCCCCTGGTGATTTTGTATGTTTGCCAAATGATGAAGAAATAATCAGGCTATAATTTTAATGGTAGGATTATTTAAACAGTGAGAGACAGAATAACAACAAAAAAATCAGGAAAGACGCATTTCAAAAAGGTTATAAATAAACAAGGGAGTGCTCCTAATCTCAGCTTGTTAACTGTATAAAAGACACCTTTCCACAAAAGCAGTCAATCAATTAGATTCCAAACTCTCCACCATGGCCAAGACCAAAGAGCTGTCCAAGGATGTCAGGGACAAGATTGTAGACCTACACAAGGCTGGAATGGACTACAAAACCATCACCAAGCATCTTGGTGAGAAGGTGACAACAGTTGGTGTGATTGCACAAAATAAACATAAAATAACTGTCAATCTCCCTCAGTCTGGGGCAAGATCTCACCTCGTGGAGTTTCAATGATCATGAGAACGGTGAGGAATCAGCCCAGAACTACACAGGAGGATCTTGTCAATGATCTCAAGACAGCTAGGACTATAGTCACCAAGAAAACAATTGGTAACACACTACGCCATAAGGACTGAAATCCTGCAGCGCCAGCAAGGTGGGGCTCAAGAAAGCACATCTGAAGTTTGCCAATCAACATCTGAATGATTCAGAGAAGAACTTGTGGTCAGATGAGACCAAAATCAAGCTCTTTGGCATCAACTCAACTCACCGTGTTTGGAGGAGGAGGAATGCTGCCTATGACCCCAAGAACACCATCCCCACCGTCAAACATGGAGGTGGAAGCATTATGCTTTGGGGGTGTTTTTCTACTAAGGGACAGGACAACTGCACCACATCAAAAGGACGATGGACGGGGGCATGTACTGTCAAATTTTGGGTGAGAACATCCTTCCTTCATTGAAAAAGGGTCGTGGATGGGTATTCCAGCATGACAGTGACCCAAAACACATGGCCAAGGTAACAAAGGAGTGACTCAAGAAGAAGCACATTGCGGTCCTGGAGTGGCCTAGAGTGGTCTCCAGACCTTAATCCCATAGAAAGTCTGTGAAGGGAGCTGAAGGTTTGAGTTGCCAAACGTCAGCCTCGAAACCTTAATGACTTGTAGAGGATCTGCAAAGAAGAGTCCCTCCTGAGACATGTGCAAACCTGGTAGAGTTTTGCACCAAGTACTAAGTCATGTTTTTACCTATTTCACTCATTAAAATGTAAATCAACTTTTTTTGAAATGCATTTTTTTTTTTGTTATTCTGTCTCTTACTTTTCAAAAATACCTACCATTTAAAATCATAGACTGATAATTTTCTTTTTTTTTTTTTTTGTTGATGAATATTAACACTTTCAGAACAAAAATGTACAGATAATTTACTCACCCCCAAGATGTTTATTCAGTTGCCAATTTTTTTTACGACTTTGCCAACAAGGCAAGTTCAAACTCGTGGGCACCATAGAAGTCCACTATATGGAGAGAAATCATTTCTTTACAACTGAAGATATAAAGGACATGAACATCTTGGATGACAAATGGTGAGTAAATAATCTGTGCATTTTTGTTGAAGTGAACTACTCCTTTAAGCGATTTCAGAACCAGTAGTGCTAAAATGCAACTCACTTGTGGATTTTTAGCCTACAAAAATACATCATCCCTGCATCTATTTAGACAGGGTCTATATGTGCATTTGATCACTGTCAATTTACTTACTCACCTGATCACCATCTTAACTGGTTGTAGGTGGGTTTTCCTCCTGGTGTCGTCAACATTGTCCCAGGATTGGGTCCCACAGCAGGGGCAGCCATTGCGTCTCACATGGATGTGGACAAAGTAGCATTCACTGGATCCACTGATGTAAGAGGATTTTCTTCACTAATAGATATTTCTAGGATAAATACAGTAGTGTGCACAGGTCTTTCAGTGCTCCAGAAAACTGCATAACTGATAAAATAAAACAGAAAGCACCAAAACCTTGAACATTTTAGTTACCTGGACTTTTAACGGACAGACAAAAACCTCTCAGGCGTCATTTAAAATATCTTCATTTGTGTTTCAAAAACGAAGGAAAGTCTTATAGGTTTGAAACAACTTGAGGGTAAGTAAATCATAACAGGATATACATTTTTTGTGAACTTTTTTTATTAATATCAACAGGTGGGAAAAATGTCCTCAAAATCTTGGTTCTGTGCAGTGAAGATGCAACATACGACTATTTTTTTTAACTGTATGTTTATATTAATCAAACAATACTATTGACAAAAAATGATCTATTAACTTTTTTGTTCATTACTGCCATTTACATGAATAATTACTCGTAAATAAAAACCTGAAGCAGTGTTTATTTGTTATTTGAGCTATTGATACTGATCTATTCGAATGCTAAGAATTGAATCATTTTCATTTCAGTGCATCAATAGTTTCTCCTTTTTTACAGACAAGGTTTAAGCCTTCTCCCACACTAAAATGCATGACCAAACAGGCTGAACTGAAAATATGTCTTAAAATATTTCAGCGGCATTGTTTTGTCTCAAGATGCAATGTTTATTTTGTTCCTTAGGCACGTTTATAAAAGTCCTGATTGAACTATGGCCTAATCCTGGGTTAATCTAAGCCCTGTCTGTGAAACCAGGCCTATAAATAATACTATAATACTATAATAGCTTATTCACTGCGGCTGAATATTGCTGTGATAACAGAGTATTGAGTTTTGTGAACTTTTGTTATTGCGGCAACCCTAGGCTTTAGTATTATATTTTGTAATTTACAGTAGATATGTTTTGTCTGTTAACTTCTTGTAGGTGGGTCACCTCATCCTGAAAGCCTCAAGTACCAGTAATCTGAAGAAGGTCACACTGGAGCTGGGAGGAAAGAGTCCAAACATCATTCTGTCAGATGCTAATAGTGAGTTCATCCTTCCATCCTGACACCTGCAGCATTTAATTAAACTATTTGTGCTTTGTATCTCGGTGGCAACTTAAAAGGAATGATATTTTATAATTTTCTTTAAGGCGAGACTCTGCTGGTGAATAGGGTAAAAAAAATAACTAATAGTTATCACCTTACTTATTAGGTTGATTAATTCCATTGATAATTGCAAACATTTTTTGTATTACAAGTTTTCTAAAATGTTAGGTTTTAATATGCAAATGAGACATTATTTAATGAAATATGCGCTAATTTGCATACATTTCTAGGACAAAAATCTAAACACTGGATGAAAATTCTTAGAACAGGCAGAAAACGATATATTTTTTTAATAAAATAAAATGTTGTATAAAATCAAGCAAATTATATATGAACAAATCCCTCTGTAAAAACCTTCAGGATATAGACGGGTAAAAGAATATAAAGTTTGGTGTGTGTAAGTGCTACTGAAGTGGAGATTTATGGCTCAGTGAAGGAGAAAAAACTCTTGGCCTTAAAAAAATGTATCTCATTTTGTCACATTATTCAGAAAATTCTTAAAACAGGGAGGAAACAATATATTTTTGACATTTTGGGGGGGAATAAAATGTTGTATAAAATCAAGCTAATTATATATGAACAAATCCCTCTGTAAAAACCTTCAGGATATAGACTGGAATACAAATGTAAAGTTTGGTGTGTGTAAGTGCTACTGAAGTGGAGATGTGTAGGAGAAAAAACTCTTGGCCTTTAAAAATATGTATTGTAATTGAAACCTATTGACACAAATAGATAAAGTGCTATAAAAGAAACACTTCACAGTGTCTTTTAGATGTTTTCTTTCCACTAGTCTGAAAAAAACACTTTAGGAAAAACAGAAAAGCCCAGAATCTCAAACTTGACAACTTGTTTTTGCCTGCATTGTCTCCCCTTAAGGTGTAATGTTACTAATATAATG
Source organism: Garra rufa (assembly GCF_049309525.1). Taxonomy (NCBI): domain Eukaryota; kingdom Metazoa; phylum Chordata; class Actinopteri; order Cypriniformes; family Cyprinidae; genus Garra; species Garra rufa. The sequence goes on along the minus strand of NC_133365.1, from coordinate 6,786,572 downwards.
CTATACTTTATATTAATGGTATACATAGTATATTATGTTCTTTGCACTTAAAGTGCCAGCATGTCCCACAGGCGATACAGACAGCCTGAGAGCAGATATACAGTAAATAAACATACTTTGTTCACCACTAACAGAATAGTTGACACACTGTCAACAGTTTACAATACAAACAATCAGACACACGAGAACCTCATCCTTTAAAACGCAGACCACACTGACGGGGACAACCACAAACAAAGCTTTCAATCACCAAATGACAAATAACTGACAAACAAACATCAATCACCAAGCAGCAATAAATGCAGCTACAGTATAAACAGATGCAGTTAACAGTGGAACAAAAATGATAATCTGAATAATTAATTAACGTCAAATAGAATTCCTTAGAAACAGTAGGACACAAAATAAGATATTTAGAAAATGCTAAATCAAAGTTTGACACCAGTGACTTTAATTGTATGGATGAGAAACACTAAGACCTTTCTCCAAATACATTCTTTTGTGTTCAACAGAAGAAAAAAAATCATACAGATTTGGAACAGGGCGTCCGCGGGTCCTTAAAAAGACTTAAAATGTCTAAAATAACGTTTTCCTAACAAAAGGCCTTAAAAAGTCTTAAAATGTCTTAAATCCAAACTCGATGGGTCTTAAATATTTTTGGTCACATTACCGCTAAAATATCTCCAGTCTGACGGAACTAATGATTGTTTACAGTCACTGGACAGAATGAAGATTCCCCCAAACATTTCTTATTTGTAAATTGATAAATGTATTTAAAATGTATCCTATAACATTATTTATTGCACTTGTGTCAATTATTTAGTCTGCCTGGTGACAGCCCTATAGGATTTCTTATTTTAAATTAAAGGCGATGCATACATTTAAAAAGTAAAAAAATAGGCCTTTATAAAGGTTAATAAAAGAATATGCTGATATAAGTATGTAAAAGTTGAACACTGATGAAAACATTGCTTATAAAAATATTTTTGTGTGGAATATTGTCTGCTGATATGGAAAGTTCATTGTATATTGTAGTAATAAATATAAGTAATGACATTTTAGTTTTGAAATTAATTTTCTTTTTACATCAAACACATTAGAATATAAACATTACATATACTGTATGTATGTAATATAGGCCCGGTTTCACAGACAAGGCTTAAGCTAAAATGTAAGTCTGAGCTGTTTGAACTGAATGAAACTTGCACTGACTGATCTTAAAATATATCGGTGTCTTTGTTTTGTCTCAAGATGCACACCAGTAATGTTTTTTTCTAAGCATGTTTATAAAAATTAATTAAATATCCTAATTGAACTATCTGCTAATCCTGGCTTAGTCTAAGCCCTGTCTGTGAAACCGGGCCATAATGTATATTTCCATTACAGGTTTAGGTCTAACATTTCATTTAAGGCGGTATTAAAAAGGTCTTAAAAAGTCCTAAATTTCACTTGTTCATATCTGTAGAAACCCTGTGGAATGATATAATTTAAAAATAAAATGTGATTCCTCATGTCATGACCCTTTTATAACAGTAGATCAGTAGCTGTGTTTCCATTACCCTTTAAATTGCACAAATTGAAAATCAGCCTAATGAAAACGTGTCAAATGTGCAAAAACTCCCATATATTGCCAAAAAGTTCTAATTCGAGAAAAGGGAATATTCGCAAAACAGCAATGGAAACATTTTTTTCTCATTTACAGGTTGCACTTGATTAAACATAGCCAAAATCCCACAAAAATCCATTGCCGTGACTTATTGCGAAAGGAAAAATGTTTCAGTCGCATAACATTGGTTAATGGAAACGCCGTCATTTCGCGATACTTTTTAATCCACATTTATAAAATAGCGCCAAAGCTTTGCACAAATCTGTAATGGAAACACAGCTAGTGTGTTGATCATTCTAATGAAAGTGTATTTGCGTTTGCAGTGGAGGAGGCAGTGGAGCAGTCCCATCTTGCTCTGTTCTTCAACCAAGGCCAGTGCTGTTGTGCAGGCACCCGCACATTTGTACAGGAGAGTGTCTACGATGAGTTTGTAGAGAGGAGCGTAGAGAGAGCTAACAGGAGGATTGTGGGAGATCCCTTTGACTTGAAAACAGAGCAGGGACCCCAGGTACAGTTCAGTTATCAACAGACATGTAACTAATGCACAAATCCCTCAATCAGCATCCATTAGTCTTTCCTGTCTTTACTGAAGGTGGATGAGAAGCAGTTCCAGAAGGTTCTTGGCTATATCAGCAGCGGGAAGCGTGAGGGCGCTAGGCTCATGTGCGGCGGCGGAGCGGCAGCTGACCGCGGTTACTTCATCCAGCCGACCGTCTTCGGGGATGTTAAAGATGACATGACGATTGCTCGCGAGGAGGTGTGTGTGCTTCAATTATTGAACACATTACTAAGCAGGGCTCTAGAATGCGACCTAATTTCTCAATGGTGCGACTTAAAAAAAATCTACCAGCCATTCGAGGGCAAAATTTGTTTTTGTTTTTAATTAAGAATGTTAAGTTAAGGCCTGATCCGTCCGAAAATCTTAATCCATTCTCTGACATGGAGCTATCAACCTTTCAGGTTATGTCAAACCTTGGTCTGGAGATGTCATTAGATAATGAGCCACATACAATCAAGTCCTAGTCTGAGAAATTTTAAGTTTACATTTCAGCTCAGTGAAGCACTTTAAGCACCAACACTTTTTCAGTAAGTTACCTTTCTTGTAGAATTATGCTTCAAATAAGGAACTTTATGTTGACCAGATTGTTAATCATGTACAAGTCAATATTGCCTATATGGACAGCACTTAAAAAAAGTGAACTTGTAAAACTGTGCTGGTGCACCTAAGAAATAAAAAGTTAGTCCAGAGCCCTGCTAAGAACCCTTTCCATTCACTCTCAGAAAACTTATGTGAGCTACTGGCTCTATCTTTTGCTATTTTTAACACAACTCAGAATAAAAAACTTTAAAAAAGTAAAATAAGTAAAATAAAAAAGTAAAATACAGATGCGATGCCACATTTTTGGTTTTTGGTTGGCTTTTTTTTAGGCTTCAATGATTTCCTAGCGATAAGAAGAGGAGAAAAGAATGGGAAGATGCCTGTAGATGTACCTATAAGCTCTTTTAGTAGCTGTGGTCATCGTATCAGTATTTTATGTTCCCAGTTGTGTATTCGAGTGCAACCGTTTCATGCAATTAAAATAATAGCCCCCATAGCCCAAAATATGTATATAATATGGATTTTTTAAATAATGAAAATATTTAATGGGTTTTCTACTATATGTTGTTGTTTTTTTTTTACTTTTTTATTTTATTTAGTTTTTTAGCTTTATGTCATAATTTATAATTTTTATGTCAGTTTCGGTTTAAGTACATCAAGTGCGCGTGCATACTTCATCAAATGCAGTACAAACTTGGCGTTACACAAATTTTGTGTGTTTTCTTTGAGACCTACCTCAAAGCAGCTATATTTTTATATTTTGAATTAATAAAAAATGCCATTTCACATTGTTTAACTTGCCATGATATAATAATGTGGCATAGACTAAATTCTAAACAGAGACAGGTGAATGGATGCATGTATATTATATGAGGTTTATTTCTATATGTGACCCTGGACCACAAAACCAGTCATAAGGTTAAATTTGACAAAACTGAGATATATACATCATATGAAAGCTCAATAAATAAGCTTTCTATTGATGTATAGTTTGTTAGGATAGGACAATATTTGGCCGAGATACATCTATTTGAAAATCTGGAATCTGAGGGTGCAAAAAAATCAAAATACTGAGAAAATCACCTTTAAAGTTGTCCAAATTAAGTTCTTTACAATGCATATTACTAATCAAAAATTACATTTTGATAGGTTTACAGTAGGAATTTTACAAAAAAATCTTAATGTAACATGATCTTTACTTAATTTCCTAATGATTTTTGATATAAAAGAAAAATCTATAATTTTGACCCATACAATGTATTTTTGGCTATTGCTACAAATATACCCCAGCGACTTAAGACTGGTTTTGTGGTCCAGGGTCACATATAAATTTGATTATGAAAGTTTTACATACAGTAAAAGAATATAACATGCTGTTCCCTTTCTTTTGTGTCAGATCTTTGGACCTGTGATGCAAATTCTGAAGTTTAAAACTTTAGAGGAAGTGATCGAGAGAGCCAACGACAGCAAATACGGCCTTGCGGCTGCTGTTTTTACCCAAGACATTGACAAAGCAAATTACGTATCCAACAGCCTGCGCGCTGGCACTGTGTGGTGAGCCTGTGATGTGCTTCATTATTTTAAGGGAATTGAAGATATGCACCGTTTACAGCTCGGTCATTTGCGGTCAACTGTACTGTGCTGTAATAGGACTGTCCTTTGCTTGTTTTCTCTACATAATCCATTCACAATCAAAGAAAAGTTTTGTTTGTCTAAGTGGACCAAATGTCCATGTAGTTTAAAAAAAAAAGTAGTATAAAGGGTAAATCGGCTAAATATGAACCAGTCATTGCTATGATTGACAGTAATAACCAGATGAAACATCTGACAAGTAGATGTCAAAAAAGAGCTGTGCATTAAATGATTCAGACTAAATTCAGAGTAACAACACTAACGCAAGTAACAAGTTTGTGTTGGTTAAATGTAGGCTATTCAATAGCTTTTGAGTGCATTATTCAATTCTTATACCATGGTGGTTGAGGAGAGATCCCCCATATGATTGTAAAGCGCTTTGGGTGTACGGCAATACACAATGAAAGCGCTATATAAATCCATCATTCATTCATTCATTCATTAATATTTAACTTATTTAATTTGTTGTGAGCTATATATAAGTATTTACAAATTTCACCCTTGTTGGCTGTTTGTGACTGATCTTATTTATTTATTTAATGACTTTCTGCACTTGCTATACTATATACTTCAGTGCAGCAAAATTACTACAATTTATTATACTAGTAATTTTATAATAAATCATAAAGCAAGACGTTTTGGAAAAAAAAAACTAGGGAGTTGAAATGGCAGCTGCAGCCAATGATTGATCCTCTGCTGCCATCTTCTGGTTATATGGGTCATTTCATGTCATTTTCATCTTAAAAAGACATTTTCCGTGAAAAGACATTTTTTTTTCCATGTTGTCTTTATGAATAAAAAGTGAATCTTTGAGGTGAATTTTGTTGCACAGCTGTAGAGTTGAAAAATAATTAAGGCTTTAAAAAATTACAAGATTTAAAAAATGTGTTCATGACTATGAAGGCAAGTTACTGATTATCAAGAATACGATTAAGATGTCCTAGAAGAGAAGTATCACTAGCTAGCTAATGTTATCCTAAACACCTTATGATAATGTTTAGCTGTCAGCATTTAAATGATATGTTGTTAAATAATATGAAACTGAATGTTCATGCCGTTATTATTATTTACGATGTTGCAATTATTATTTTTCTCAGTTTCTGATGAGAACAAGGCAGTAGAGGAGTCTCAAGAGTGTCCACCTATATATAGCACACATAAAATGAGCTTCAGCTGAAGTTTAGGAGCTGGCTCTCATTATGCGGAATGGTCAATTGGATATCTTGGATATTGGTATCAGACATCTTTGTTTTCTGACATGTGGTTTGTGCTTGTCTTTTTTTGTTATTAGGATTAACTGCTATGACGTGTTCGCAGTTCAGGCTCCATTTGGAGGATTCAAGGCCTCTGGAATCGGGCGTGAATTGGGAGAGTATGGACTAGACACCTACACAGAGGTCAAAACGGTAAGCTTCTGCCATCAGATATATAAAAAGTCATTATAGAAAGTCATTATTCATAATTAACTATAAATGTGATACTTGTATCTGTCTTATAATCTCCATTTGATTTCTCACAGTGATTGATTGCTTTTAGAGTTGCATGTTAAATTTTTTTTATTATTATTTACTAACTGTTTTTCTCCACAGGTTATAACTAAGGTCCCTCAGAAAAATTCGTAAACGGAGGAATTCATTTAAAGAAGTCGTCATTGAATTACAAGAGTCGTGCCAGGCATTATTGAAAGTACATTACTCTGATTCTCGTTCTTTAACATGAATTATGTGCTAATGTGTACTGAAAAATAATCTACGTTTAGTACAAATGTGTATTGTGTACTGACTTCATTCTGTTCAATTCAAGCGTTATATAGACAGCATAATTACTACAGTTATTTGCATGCATGGGCTGATTTGTGTAATAAATGCTTTGGATATTTTACGTTCATTTCATTCTTATTCATTTATTCTCAATGCTTAGAAATATTTGTCCTTTTCTGATATTTTTTGTAATGACATACACGTACAGAAGAAAATAAATATTAAACATTAAGTATTGTCCGTGGTGATTTTGCATCATTTATTATTAGATATGATTGCACACCTGAAAAAGCAAATTGTATTGTGTTGATTTTTATAATGCAATTTTTTCAGTTTTTGTGTTGGTTATATATACCTAGATTGTGAAATATGTAACCCATAAATATATCAGTTTGAAATTCAAAAATATTTAGCAAAACAGCAATGGAAATGGCTTTTTCGCATTTACAGGTCACATTCGATTAAATATACCCAAAATCCCACTAAAATCTGTTGCCATGACTTATCATTATCAAAAATTACGCTTCGGTCGCATAACATCGGTTAACTGAAACGCCGTCATTTCGTAATACTAGGCACGTTTCCATTACAGATTTGTGCAAAACTTTGGCTATATTTTATAAATGTATTGTGAAATGATGCCCTTTCCATTAACCGATGTTATGTGACTAAAACTCAATTTTTTTCCTCTGGCGATAAGTCATTGCAATGGATTTTGGCTATATTTAATCGAATGTGATCTGTAAATGGTTTAAAAAAAAAATGTTTCCATTGCTATTTTGCAAAATTTCCCCCTTTTTTTTTTTTTTGCCTGAAAAACCACCTCATGAAAGCGTAAAAAACTTTTTGGCGATATATGGGAGTTTTTGCGCAATTTAAAGGGTTATGGAAACGCAGTTACTGTCAAATTATTTTTATCGATAAAATCCCAGAAAATATTGAGACGATTTTTTTTGTCGCACACCCCAGCAAAAGAGGTGCGTTTCCATTACAGATTTGCGCAATACTTTGGTGCTATTTTATAAATGTTGAATAAAGTATTGCGAAAGGACGCCGTTTCCATTAACCGATGTAATGTGACTCAACCTATTTTTTTCCTCTAGCGATAAGTCACGGCAACAGATTTTGGGCTGTTTAGTCGAAAGTGGCCTGTAAATGCAAAAAAAAACCTTTTTTGCGATGTATGGGAGTTTTTGCGCAATTGACGCGTTTCCATTAGGCGTATTTCCAATTCGCAGTTTGATTTTGCGCAATTTAAGGGGTAACGGAAACGCAGCTATTTATAAAATAGCGCCAAAGTTTTGCACAAATCTGTGATGGAAACGCAGCTACTGTCTAATTATTTTATCGATAAAAAGAAAATATTGAGATTATTTTTTTGTCAATATCGCACACCCCTAGTATTGACCAAGGCTGTATCCGAAATCGCCCCCATCCCCTCAGATAGGGCACTATTTGAGCGGACAGCCATTTTTAGTGGTGAAACCAAAGTGGACGCTCTGGAGTCCACTCATTTAATCCCACAATGCACCGCAAGAACGAGTGTATAACTGATGTACACTCAATGGCTAGAGATAACCCATAATGCACTGTGAGAGTCGCACGCCAGTTGAATTCCCGCCTCTCACCAGAAGATGGCGACCGCAGCGGAATCATCCATCCGTTCATTTTACAACGCGTTCGTCCACGCCATAATACAGCGTACAACACAAGTACAAATTAGTTTTTAAATTGATTATTAAATTAACTAAGGTTAAAGTTAAAGACAAATCCTTTAAATTCAGTTAATTTTAAAAGTTAATTTTAATCCCTGGGTATACAGGAGAGGTGTCAGTGTATAGTTATAACGTAATACATGAAGTAACTGGCACTACTTATTGAAAAAGTAACTCAAAAATTTACAGATAATGTACTCACCCCCTTGTCATCCAAGATGTTCATGTCTTTCTTTCTTCAGTCGTAAGTAAATTGTTTTTTGTTGAAAACATTTCAGGATTTCTCTCCGTATAATAGACTTCTATGGTGCCCCCGAGTTTGAACTTTCAAAATGCAGCTTAATTACAGGCTCTAAATGATCCCAGCCAAGGAAGAAGTGTCTTATCTAGCAAAACAATCGGTTATTTTCTAAAAACATTTACAATTTATATACTTTTTAATCTCTAAACAGAGTACAAACAGAGCTAGACAAGACAAGCATTTGAGGTTAAAAAGTATATAAATTTTAATTTATTTTTAGAAAACAGCCAATAGTTTTTGCTAGATAAGACCCTTCCTCCTCAGCTGGGATCATTTAGAGCTCTTTGAAGCTGCATTTTGGAAGTTCAAACTCGGGGGCACCATAGAAGTCCATTATAAGGAGAGAAATCCTGAAATGTTTTCCTCAAAAAACATAATTTCCTTACGACTAAAGAAAGAAAGACATGAATATCTTGGATGACAAGGTGGTGAGTACATAATGTGTAAATTTTTGTTCTGAAAGTGAACTACTCCTTTAACAGTATATGCCTTACCTGGGAAAAGTAATCTAACCTCGCGTTACTTGTAATGCGTCACCACTGTTTATTTGCGGATCTAAATGTACTACTTTGGAAGTTTTAATGATAATTATTACATTTCTAATCGACCTAATGATTTGAAGCAAGACACAAAGCCCTCATTATTCCCATTGATGAGCGGCCTGACTGAGCTCCTCTGCATTAGGTGGCGGAATGCAGCGCATCGCTGCTAGCAGAATGTGGCGAATAATAAAGAAGAACAATCTCCCCAGCTTCGGATCAAAGGTAGCGCTAGCACCTTAGCAAACAAACCTAAGATAGTATTTGATCTCTGGTGCTTCCCAAAACACTGCTAATCGCTGAACGCTGGGTAGGCGAGCGAAAATCGTAGAATCAAAGAGATCGCGTCCGCATGTAATGCGATGAACGCGAGAATTAGCATCTGCTGTGAACGCGAGCCTCAGAGCTAGCCGCTGCTGCTGCCGATAACGGGCAGCCGACAAGCAATTACGCTTTCATTGTCCTTCATCTAGTTTGTTGCTTACTTGTCAAGAACAGCGTAAAGCTGTTGGCAAACAGCGGCTGGAGGGACAGTAACTTCCAAAGTGGCTAGTCTGCGCTAACGCTACTTTAGCATGAGAAATGCATGTGTAAGATGTTAGCCGAGCTCGTATAGCCTCAGAAACTCGCGTCTCTATTTCTTTCCCACTGAGTTTGACAGTCTTGCATTGAATGCCAGCTACGCATCCAGCAAGGAAAGGCGCTGGTGTTCCAAAGTTGATCGGACAGCATGGAAATTGTACATAAGAAGGCTTCTTAGCGCTTAGACCTCGTTTAACGTCAAGATTTAGGTAAGATCAGACCTGTACGAGCCTGTTGAAGCCAAAGAGTGAAGATCAGCGAGCGTCTCAGTCAACATCATGTCTGAGGACACCAGCGTGGACAGATTTATTAAGGTAAGCTGGCTAACTAAACAACAAAAGTCAATAGTTAAGCGACTAAGCTTGTGTTTACATTTCTGTAACTTCTCATATCATAACTTCCATGAAGTGACAACTATCTTAAAAACGTATGTCTGTGCATTATCCTACTATAAAAATGAGTTAAAAATATGATATGATTTTATCTGTGTATAACGTTACCTTAACGTGTCCTGTAATAAAAAAATCAGTTTTTGGTGCCAAAACAATTAGTTTAACGTTAGTAACAGGGCGAACATTGTGTTATATTACTGTGGAATATTACAGTATATTTAATAATGAAGTCATCCGAGGTCAATCTCACTATAATACATAAATGAGACACGTGATGGCGCCATTTGTTTTTAAATGAAAAGGGTTTTTAATAATTTGAATTTGTAACAAATAACGAGCTGGTGCAAATATATTAGAATTTGCTACAAAACAATGAATGAAATGAAGGTACACAGAGGGGGAAAAGTAAAAATGTGTAATAATACTGTTGACTACAGAGTAATAACAATGAATTTTGCTTGTAATTACACATAATTTACTGTAATTACTATAGTAAGTACATGTGACATATGTGACAATAACAAAGTGTTAAACAGGTCACTGTGTGTATTACAAAGAAAGAGCAAAAAACAAAACCGTAGCAGATTATGGGGCCATTATGAACAGACAAACTGTTTTGCCATTCATAATAAACACCATGATGACAAAAAAAATGCATTCAAAGTTGTGAACTGTACCTCTAAATAAAACTTTTACTAAGTCAAAAAAAATATAAAAATATATATATATATAAACACAATGATGTTGTAATGGTTTCTTTGTAATATACATGAAATCAGCAAAACATTTTCTCTGTGCAAAAGTAAAATTAGGCTTCAAAAGATCTCTCTCTGGTTTTGTGGATAATGCTATTTCCACAACAAACACAGGATTTTAACATTTCCCAAATAGACAGAGCCAGTGTTGCAACATAAGAAGTACAGGACGGTTTGTTCTGTAATATTATTAGGTTATTGAAACTGGTTTAAAAAAAACACGATATCGCAATATGAGATTTAATCTAAAAATAGATGATGAACACACCAAGAACATTCTAGTTGAATTTCTAAGAATTTAGATAAAAATAAAGTCCAGTTTGTGCAGTGGTTTGTTGAATGTTGTTCCAGTGATGACCAGAATTATTAGAACACCAGATAAAAATGGTTTTAGGTCAGTTATTTCTATCTTTTGCTGTAGTGTGTCAGTAGGAAATATCAGTTTACATTTCCAAACATTAATTTTGCCAATAATTGTAATAATCCAGTGAGATTTTTGTTTGCACAAGGAGTCTGACAACAGCCACACAGCAATCTGATCTGATCTGGTCATCGTCCAGTCCATCTGGAATGACATGAAGAAACAGAACAGAGACAGACTAAATCCAGAAGGACTGTGGCAATGTCTCCAAGATGCTGCAAAGTTACAGTACTGTTAAAAGTTTTAGGCATGTGTGTAAAAATGCTGTCAAAAATAATGTCACAAATAGATTTTCTTTATCAATAACTACTATTATGATTTCATTATTATCTAAATGAAATCAACATTTGGTGTGAGCATCCTTTGCGTTTAAAGCAGCTTTTGCCTTAGGTGCACTTGCACATAGTTTTTAAGTAGGTTGCAGACTCTTTGTGCGAAACAAAAATCTCCCTGGATTATTACAATTGATGGCAAAATGAATGTTTGGAAATGTAAACAGATATTTTCTACTGAGACACTACAGCAAAAGATAGAAATAACTGACCTAAAACCATGTTTAGCTGGTGAAAATACAAGTGTTCTAATAAATTTGGTTACCACTGTAAATCAACACATATAGTAATTACTATTACGTTACAATTTAGTAATTTTAAATTAAAGCCAAGACACCACAGGAGAATAACTAACAGATCTCACAATGCATTCTCCAGTTGATTAATCAGAATACATTAAGACAATTGCTAAGTATTGGAATAGATAGTGTAATAAACCCTTAAATATGTATTTGGGATGTTTTATGAATGACATAGAAAATCTCATAGTGCCTTAAAAAGGTGGTTTCAGCTGAATATTCCACTCAGAATATTGAAATATACAAGTTGCAAGTAGGCTTGCCACGATAGACGGTGTTGACGGTGTTACCGGTTTTAAGACGCAACACCGGTGACATCACTTTTCCACCGTGACACCGTCTCCACTTTTTTTTTTTTTTTAAGTATTCGTTTTTTTATTAAATATTTATTTGAATTGAATGGAAAATATTATTCTAAATAATTTACTTAAGACGAGAGCATGCAATATAATTAAAAACTGAACATAGCTACAATGCGTCATATTTCATTTATCACGTGAGGAGTTCGCGCTTACATATAATAAACAGCGTAAAAGTTAAGCATGTTTGGCCGAGCACGGGGCACTCCCCCTGCCCAGGGAGAGGGATGCTGAAAACAAGAGATGATGAAGGTAAGACTGCTTGGCTATTTAAAGGGATTCTCTTGTAGTGCTTGATACGGAGTGTGATTGCTGATGGTGAATTGGCCGTGTTAATTATCTGTGCGAGGAGTCGAATTTACAGAAAGAGAATGGCGGACGATTTAGTGTCCAAAAGCACCTGTTTGGCAATATTTTGGGTCCAAAGTTTTTTTTTTTTTTTTTTAGTTTCGTTGTCGTCCATTAAAACAATTGACGCCGAATTGCCAATTCCCGCAAAACTGAAAGTGAAAGTATAATACGCACGCATTTATAAGCTATTTAAAAGCAGAAAAAGAGCAAACCCCCACCCCCACGGTGATACCGGTATTACCGGTGTTGTCACGTGCCGATTAACCGGTGGGGAAATTTCCTCATCGTCACAACCCTAGTTGCAAGACAAAGCATGACTGATTTAAGTAAATGTTTTTTTTATCGTTAATTTTACCTGACGCAGTATAAGCATTTATGCTGACAACAGGAACAGTGAATGCTGAATTCAGTACAATAGCAGTACATTTGACTACACTGTCTGTAATTAAATTTTTCACCTACGTTTCAATTTAGTTGAAGTATTGAGTCTGACATTTCGTTTTAAATACATGTTCTTACTTCTGCATTTTGTGTTGACTTGTTGTGTCATAACTCTGAAAATTACTAGTCATAGATGCTGTAACCTTAGCCTTTAGATATGCTTTTAAGCTTTGTCAGTGTTATGCGTCTCATGATGCACAGTGCAGAACATTTCAAAACAGACCAAGTAATCAATTACAATTACATGTACAGTCGTTTTGCATACTGTTTTGGTCAAGCTGGTGAAGGAGTGAATCGAATAAAATGTGAATGCTCTGTATGTTCTTGTTATAGGAGACATCCATCCTGGAAGAGTATAACATCAACTGGACACAGAAGCTGGGAGCTGGGATCAGTGGTCCTGTGAGGTACAGTACGCTCTTATGACTATTAAATTATTACGGATTAATCTGTTCAGCAAGGTCTTTTCTCAGTCATTGTTGTATTGCATTGTGTTGCATGTTTTGAATACAACTAAACATTTAATATCATTTTTCCAAGACATATCAATGGGAGATATAGTCACAATTGATATGCATTCATTTTTTTTTTGTTAATTAGTCTGACATACTATTATAAAGTTAGAAAATCTCATTGTTTTGCATTACAAGCTGTCAAAATTTCAGCTTTCTTTTTGTCCATATGTGACCCTGGTAGCACAGATACTTATATATATATATATATGTATATATTTGTAGAAATAGCCAACAATACATTGTATGGGTCAAAATTATCGATTTTTCTTTTATGCCAAAAATCATTAGGATATTAAGTAAAGATCATGTTCCATGAAGATATTTTGTAAATTTCCTACCGTAAATATATCAAAACTTAATTTTTGATTAGTGATATGCATTGCTACTTTAAAGGCAATTTTTTTCCAATATTCTGATTTCTTTGCACCCTCAGATTCCAGATTTTCAAATAGTAGTATCTCGGCCAAACCATGCATCCGTGGAATGCATATTTATCAGCTTTCAGATGATGTATAATAATAAAAAAATAATAATATTATATGAGCCATTAAAACCTTATGTATCAAATATGTGACCTTGGACCACAAAACCAGTCTTAAGTCGCTGGGGTATATTTGTAGCAATAGCCAAAAATACATAGTATGGGTCAAAATTATTGATTTTTCTTTTATGCCAAAAATCATTAGGAAATTAAGTAAAGATCATGTTACATGAAGATTTTTTGTAAAATTCCTACTGTAAATATATCAAAATGTAATGTTTGATTAGTAAAATGCATTGTTAAGAACTTAATTTGGACAACTTTAAAGGTGATTTTCTCAGTATTTTGATTTTTTTGCACCCTCAGATTCCAGATTTTCAAATAGATGTATCTCGGACAAATATTGTCCTATACATAACAAACCATACATCAAAAGAAAGCTTATTTATTGAGCTTTCATATGATGTATACACAAAACCTTATGACTGTTTTGTGGTCCAGGGTCACATATGATACTCAACAAAGACACATATGCATACTTTTTTCAATACACTTTTCAATAAACCGTTCCATTTAAAACAATAGATATTTTTTCTATTATATTTCAGACTTTACAGAGTTAAAGTCAGTTGCTGAAGTGCATTCATATTGCAAATTGTTGTTATTTTTTCTCCAGGGTATGTGTGAGAAAGTCAACACAAGAACGATTTGCCCTAAAGATCTTGATCGACAGACCCAAAGCTCGCAATGAGGTAATGTGCGCTGTGTGCGTGGTTTGCTTTCTGTTATTTTAAATAGGGATGCTCCAAACCACCTTTCTCACTACCGATACCTGGGGTCCAGTATTGCCGATACCAATCCAATACCAGTGTAGTTTTTTCTTTTAAATCATATAATGGAAACACTGAATGATCTTCAGGACTCTACAAAGCATTTCCAACTGAAAACTACTTAGGAGCACCATGTGTGACTGACCTGATCAGCAATTTGTGTTTAAGCTGAGGGGAGCTTCATAGGTTTCTAGGTGTTTTTGCAACGTTGAGTAATGTATCACAGACATATCTCACCAATCCTTTCACAAAAGTGTAGACGGAGTGTAAATAAGCGATTGACTGTGCAGTGTAGAGAGCTTGATTGATTATATTGGAACTTGGTGAGACTGCGATGAACTAAGATAAGTGGCAGCTTTTTAATGATTTTTAAGGGAGTTTGTAAATGAGATACTGATTTAATACAACAGTTAAAAAACAAGAAGTTAATATTAAATTACTTACATTGCCTGACTATAACACTATTGCATGATTTTGCTCTATTTGGTCATCCAAAATGGTCTGAAACAAGTCACAACTGAGCCGCTGCGCATCTTCATTCAAACACAGCGTTGTTTTGTTTATGAATGAACAAGCATTTTTAAACGAATCTATTGAGTCAATAATTGAATTTCTCATTCATAAGGACACTTTATTTCTGAATGAATCATCTGTTTGAACAAATCAAATGAATGAATGATTCAGTAATGAAACCAGTGACTATTTAAATCTTTTAATATTTCTGTATTCAAAATATCTCAACATGAATTTATGAATTTGATTGCACTCATGCCATGCCTCATTAAATATGAAAATACACCTACAAACCACTTTTGTGTTCTTCTTCTAGTACAAATAAATTTTGTTAATACTAATTTCATTTGATTGGTAACTAATTCTTATTCTACTTGTTCTTATTCTGTTGTTTTAAATAGAAATTAAAAGATGGACATATTTTAATAACGTTGCCAAAAATGCCATTGTAAAGGTAAAACCAAAATCCCCCTGTAAATCACTTTAAGGAGTCAAAAATCACCTTGTAATGGGAAGGCAAATTTTTGATCAGATTTTTTTATTATTGATTAGAAGGTGCTCCTGAAATTTTTAATGTGCTCCTAAATTTTTGAAGTTCGGATGCTGAATGGAGAGTGACTGACTTCAATGTAAAAACCTTTATTGTGCTTTTTATTGCTTTTATGCTTTTTGTGTGGCTTAACAGTAATAAAATATTTGATCCAGCTAAGAGCCGATACCTGAAATGCGTATTGGATTGGTGCATCCATAATTTTAAGAGCATCTCTTTCATTTGGTGTTGTAGATTAATGAGTTCGAATGTCAGACTTCACAGAACGTCCGCCGTTTTAAATTCTCTGCTGTGTTTTTATTTGCAGGTTAGGCTTCATATGATGTGTGCCTGTCACCCCAACATTGTGAAAATAATGGAGGTGTATGCCAACAGTGTTCAGTTTCCTCACGAATCCAGTCCGAGGTAGTGGAGTTCAGCAGCACCAGTGCAAACAACATGTGCTGTACAAAGAAAACCTTTCTAATGCTTTAGCTACCGAAACATGTAAGGAATCTGCTGTTTTCTGTTCTTCTCTCTGACAGGGCAAGGTTACTGATTGTCATGGAAATGATGGAAGGTGGCGAGTTGTTCCACAGAATCAGCCAGCACAAGCACTTTACAGAGAAGATGGCCAGCCAGGTCACTAAACAGGTACAGCTCAGGTTTGTCTGGGTTGCATCAGAACAAATGAGTGCTTACACTACAAATGTGATGTGGTCAGATTCATTTCTGACTACCTCCTTATTTGGATTCAAGGATTAGGTCTGAATTCGCATTTAGCAATGATCGAGTGTGAACATATCACTCAAGATGAATCTTAATAGCAGGTGTAAGTGGAAAACGATTGGTTGTGATTAATCAGTTCAAAATAAAAGTTTGTTTACATGCTATGTGTGTGTACTGTGCATATGTATTATGTATATATAAATACACACACGTGTATGTTTTTAAAAAAAAATTGTGTAAACGCTGTCATTTATATTATATATAAAAAATATTTGACATATAAATCTAACATATTTTTCCTTCATATATACATATAAGTGTGTATATTTATATATACATAATAAATATACAGAGTACACACACAGTATAGTATGGTGAAATTTCATGCTTTTGAAAATGATTTTGATAGTTGCATTAAGTTTTTTTTTTTTAGTTAAAAATGAAGTTAACAAACACTACCAGTCAGAAGTTTTTGAACAGTAAGATTTTTCTTAGTTTTTTTTTTAACTCACCAAGCCTGCATTGATTTGATCCAAAGTTTAGAAAGAACTGTATAATTTTGAAATATTTTTGCTATTTAAAATAACTGTTTTCTGTTTGAATATATTTTAAAATGTAATTTATTTCTGTGATTTCAAAGCTGAGTTTTTAGCATCATTACTCCAGTCTTCAGTGTCACATGATCCTTCAGAAATCATCCTAATATCCTGATTTGCTGCTCAAAAAACATTTATGTTGAAAACAGCTGAGTAGAATATTTTCAGGTTTCTTTGAAGAATATAAAGTTCAGAAGAACAGCATTTATCTGAAATAGAAATCTTTTGTAACATTATAAATGGTTTAATCATCACTTTTGATCAATTTAAAGCATTCTTGCTAAATAAAAACAAGTATTAATTTCTGTAATATTTGTAATAACTTTTAAATGGTATAGTGTATAATGTTACAAAAGCTTTTTATTTCAGATAAATGCTGAACTTTGGATCTTTCTATTCATTAAAAAATCCTGAAAAAAATGTACTCAACTGTTTTAAATATTGATAATAATAATAATAATAATGTTTCTTCAATAGCAAATCAGCATATTAGAACGATTTCTGAAGGATCATGTGACACTGAAGACTGGAGTAATGATGCTGAAAATATAGCTTTGATCAAAGGAATAAATTACATTTTAACACATATTCAAATATAGACCATGTTTTTTTAATACAGTAAAAATATTTCGAATTTGTTCGGTTTTTGCTGTATTTTGGATCAAATGAATGCAAGCTTGGTGAGCAGAAGAGACTTCTTTAAAAAACATTAAAAATCTTTTGACTTGTAGAGTACTTGTGGACTTATTCTGATTAATATATCTGTTAATAAAATATTTTGTTTTAATTTGAAATGAATGATAGCAAAACTATGCAATGCTTGACACACATTAAAATAAAACATAAGCCCTTTAAACAACTCATGTTAATACACTATTACAAATAGTCTGTATTCGTTTTTAGTAGATGTATTGAATTTATAATAAGTTGAAAAGTAATGTAAACATCAAAACTATACCGGGGATTTAAAAGGCAACGCAATTGTAGAAATTACCCATGTAGTATATACATATAAGTAGTTTGAATAAACTTTGATCATTCTTTTTTACAGATAAGCCTTGCATTACAACACTGTCATTCATTAAATATTGCACATCGAGACCTGAAACCAGAGAACCTGCTCTTCAAGGACAATTCACTGGTGAGATCTGACACCTGAATTATATTTATTCCATTCATTACAATGCAAATAAGGTGTTAGATCAGGAATAGCCTTGGTCAGTTGTGGTCCAGATCTCCCATAATGCTTTAAAAAAAAAATACAAATGCTATGTATTAAATGCATATTTAATATCAAGTCAAGTCACCTTTATTTATGTGGCGCTTTTAACAATACAGGTTGTGTCAAAGCAACTCACAGTATTAAACAGCACAACAGTGTTTCCTTAATGCAGTATTGTAAACAATCAATTTTCAGTTGAAGTGTTTGTAACACATAATTATTGCTTTCTACTGTAATGATGCATTATACAATATTATATGGTTGGTCAAAACTGAAAGATGTTGATAAAGATAACTCTACATGTAACGCATTCCAGAATACATGTATTGTTTTAAAAATTCTAAATTATCTCCAACTTTAGAGTCTTTCTGAATGAAGCAAGTGTTATGTCAGAAATCAGTATTGACATAGTTATATTTTGAATCATGTTTTGTCTATGCTCCATCCAGGATGCTCCTGTAAAACTGTGTGATTTTGGTTTTGCCAAAATCGACCAAGGTGATTTAATGACCCCACAGTTCACTCCATACTATGTAGCACCGCAGGTAAGACCTCACTGACTATTTAGAGATGATTGTTTATAAAGGCATAGTTCCCTCAGAAATGAAAATGTGATGTTTATCTGCTTACCCCAGGGCATCCAAGATGTAGGTGACTTTGTTTCTTCAGTAGAACACAAACGAAGATTTTAAACTCAAACTGTTGCAGTCTGATAGTCATATAATGGCAGTCAATGGTTACCAAATTTTTGAGAGTCAAAAAAACATACACAGACAAACCCGAATTAAACCCTGCGGCTCGTGACGATACATTGAGGTCTTAAGACACATAACGGTCAGTCTGTGCAAGAAACTGAACAGTATTTATATTATTATTTACCTCTGATCCACCGCAACGTTAAACAGTTTTTTGCACAGACCGATCGTTTTGTGTGTTAAGACCTCAATGTATCGTCACAAGCCACAGGGTTTAATTCGGTTTTGTCTGTGTATGTTTTTTACTCTTAAAGATTTGGTAACCATTGACTGCCATTATATGACTATCAGACTGCAACGGTTTGAGTTAAAAATCTTCGTTTGTGTTCTACTGAAGAAACAAAGTCACCTACAATTTTGATTGCCTTGGGGGTAAGCAGATAAACATCACATTTTCATTTTTGGGTGAACTATCCCTTTAATTCTTTATATCATGAAAAATAAAATTTTATTTTCTTGGTAATAAAGCGACAAAACAACAGAACTAAACTTTTAATCAATTTAGTTAATAAATGTCTTGAACTGAATAGTCAAGCTCAAGGAAAAGCCAACAAGTGTCCATGGTCATGGTGCTCCATCGATTATTCTAGTTCTGGGAAATAATGATAAAATGATGAAAATTATAAAAATTACTATGCGTTTCCAAACTTTTAGACTGGTAGTGTGATATGGCCCCTTTAAGGGGAGACACTGCAGGCAAAAACAGTTTTTTCATGCCCCTGTCAAGTTTGAGATTTTGGTGTTTCATAAAGTGTTTTTTCAGACTAGTGGAAAGAAAACACCCAAAAGACACTGTTAAGTGTTTCTTTTATAGCACTTTATCTATTTGAGTCAATAGATTTCAACTGCAATCCATATTTTAAAGGACGTTTTCTCAAAATTAGTTTTTTCTTCTACGCTGAGCCATAAATCTCCACTTCAGTAGCACTTACACACAGTCTATTAATGAAGGTTTTCACAGAGGGAATTGTTCATATATAATTTGCTTGATTTTATACAACATTTTATTCCCCCAAAAATGCTAAAAAAAATTCATTGTTTTTAATTCAAAGTTTTTTTCTGAATTATGGCGTGACAAAATGAGATACCCAAAATTTCTTCTGTCTGTAAAAACATTTGACAGTAATATGTCAAAAGAATTCAACAAGAATTTTTAATTTAAAAAAATGCATTAAATAATGCCTTTATTTGCATATTTAAACCTAACATTTTAGAAAACTTGTAATACAAAAAATGTTTGCAATTCTCAATGTAATCAATTAACTGGCAAATTTTTGTACTCTATTCAAAAAAGATATGTGGTCCTTTTTTTGGTCCTTTTTGCAATGTTTATTTTGTTCCTCTTGGGGTTGTGATGATGTTAAATGAAAACATGCATCTTGCCAGTAACACATGAAATCTTTGATCAATCCAAAACTTTTTTTAATGTGATTAATGTGACAAATGTGAACTCTCTTCAATAGGTGCTGGAGGCACAAAGACGCCACCAGAAAGAGAAGTCTGGAATCATACCTACCTCACCCACACCGTACACATACAGCAAGGTAAACCTTATGTTACTTAGTGTTATGGCATGTCCTTTTGAACAAAATCCATCCTGTTGTCATCTATTTGTCATTTTCACAGTGCAAATATTCAATTTCTTATTCTTCTTCTACGGTCACAAGAATAAGTTTTTGAACCCTTTGAAAATATTTGCATTTATTACTCATACATTTTGGTCTGTATGCATGAAAGGGACTTGATTTTCCCTTTCAATCTCTGCAATAATTAATACTTTTGGACGGACAGAAATATACACACATTGAATTTTTTCCAACTGTAGTTAACCCAAGTCGTCCTCCAAAAAGGCATAAGTTCTCCCAAAAGTTCATGCTTTTGGAATGCAGTTTCATTTTCAGCCTTGTCACAAGACGTCCGGACTGAAGGCTAACTGGGAAGTCAATGCATTCCTTCTTTCTTCCTTTTCTTTTCCAATCTTCAGAGCTGTGACCTATGGTCTTTGGGGGTGATCGTCTACGTCATGCTCTGCGGATATCCTCCGTTTTACTCCAAACACCACAGCCGCACCATCCCAAAAGACATGCGCAAAAAAATCATGACTGGCACCTTTGACTTCCCAGAGGAGGAGTGGAGTCAGATATCTGAAATGGCCAAGGACATTGTCCGCAAGTGAGTTTCTTTCCATTTACTTTCTTTTTAAGCCAAACATACTTACTTTCTTGTATTGCCATGTATTGATTGTGTCTTTATCAGCCCCTTGATGTGTTTCGTAAAAGTTGTGAAACATTACAGAAGTTGAAAAATGTACAGATAATGTACTCGCCCCCTTGTCATCCTAGATGTTCATGTCTTTCTTTCTTTCTGTCTTTCTTTCTTTCTTCAGTCATAAAGAAATTGTTTTTTGAGGAAAACATTTTAACAATGCATTTTAAATGTGGCTTCAAATGATCCCGAATGCAGTTGTAAATGATCCCAGCCGAGGAAGAAGGGTCTTGTCTACCGTAACAATCGGTTATTATTATTTTTTTATTTATTTTTCATTAAAAGGTATATACTTTTTAACCTCAAATGCTCATCTTGTCTTGCTCTGCTTGAACTCTGTTTTTTTCCGGTTTAAGGGGAGACACTGCTGTCAAAAACACAGTTTTTTCATGCACCTATCAAGTTTGAAATTTTGGGCTTTTTAGAAAGAGGTTTTTTTTTTTCAGACTAGTGGGGAAAAAACATCCAAAAGACACTGTTAAGTGTTTCTTTTACAGCACTTTATCTATTTGTGTCAATAGATTTCAATTACAATCCATAATTTAAAGGCTGTTTTCTCAAAAGGAGTTTTTCATCCTACACTGAGCCATAAATCTCCATGTCAGTAGCACTTACACACACCAAACTTTACATTTTTATTCTTGTCTATATACTGAAGTTTTTTACAGAGGGATTTGTTCATATATAATTTGCTTGAGTTTATACATTTTATTTCCAAAAAAGTGTAAAAAAAATATTGTTTTCTGCCTTTTCTAAGTATTTAGACTTCTTTCTGCAAAAACATTTGACTCTAATATGTCAAAAAAATTAAGCGAGAATTTTAAAACTGACTCATCCAGTGTTTAGATTTTTGTTCTAGAAATGTACGCAAATTAGCGCATATTTCATTAAATAATGCCTCATTTGCACATTAAAACCTAACATTTTTAGAAAACTTGTAATACAAAAAATGTTTGCAATTATCAATGTAATCAATCAACTGGGTAATTAAGGGGATAACTATTAGTTAATTTTTTTACCCTATTCACAAGCAGTGTCTCGCCTTAAAACAGTTAGGGTATGTCAAAAAACTCCTATCTTATTTTCTCCCTCAGCTTCAAAAATCATTTCAAAATCATCCTACATCGCTGCAGAAGTACTGACCCAGTGTTTGCAAAGTGAACATGTAAAGAAGGTCAAACACCCTTAACAAAAAAGGTAAAACGACGATGTAGTATTTTGAAGTTGAGGGAGAAAATGAAATGGAAAAAACGGAGTTCAGGCAGAGCAAGACAAGACGAGCGTTTGAGGTTATAAATTGTAATTAAAAAAAAAAATAAAAATAAATAAATAAAAACCTTCCTCGGCTGGGATCATTTGAAGCCACGTTTTGGAAGTTTAAAATCCTGAAATGTTTTCCTCAAAAACCATAATTTCTTTACAACTGAAGAAAGACAGACATGAACATCTCGGATGACAAAGGGCTGGATCGATTATTTGTAAATTTTTGTTCTCTTTTAAGCTGAGTTTTAAAATCTTTGTTGCCAGGTTTGACGTAATTTGCTCTAGTTTAGAGTTCACATTTTACATTTATGCATTTAGCAGACACTTTTATTCAAAGCACCTAAGATTGACAACTATTAACCACCGTTAACCGACTAGTAAAAAATACTATGTAAATTTAGTGTAAACCAATGCATTTGTTGCTCAGATCTAACATAGAGTATTTTGTCACATTAAGGCTACTTAAAGTAAAGCCGGAGGAGAGACTAACCATAGAGGGAGTGTTAGCTCATCCCTGGCTCAACTGCACTGAGGCGCTGGACAATGTGCTTCCCTCAGCTCAAATGATGATGGACAAGGTGAGCTCCAACCACAGACAATCCTGCCAGTGTTTAATGCACTCATTGCAGAGTTTATACTGTTTCAGTACTGTTTAGTGGAACTTCAGCATCTTATCTTTGGCTTTGGTGCGAGTTGAAGCTACACTATGTTACTTTTGGCAAGCAGCGGCATCATATACTGGGTAAAATGGACATCAATTGTCTTGTACAGAAGCTAGAAAATGAGCTGCTCAGCGACATCTATTGATATTTCTTTATATTTGTCGTCTTTGACTACTTTGTGAAAGCAATGGTGTTTCCACCCAGTGGATGTGCCAGTTACTGCAAACTATTTCAGACACATGAGTAGATGATGCACTCAGACACACAAATGTCTGTGTATCAAGAAAAGTGATGATACTAAATCCCATTACACAGACCATTTTTTTGCATTGCACAAAATACAAACTGTCACTCAATATATGTGGTGCACTTCTAGTGACATTTGATTCTGTTGCAATAGACTTCCAGGTCATTTCTGCTTTGTTCTAACTATAGAGCATAGGTATTTTTGCCTCACTTAAATAATGCTCAACAATACTGAAATCCATTTCAAGCCTGTCATTGCCTTAGTCATTTGCTGTGCCTATTGAGAATTTTGTCAAAGCTTTGGTATTTGCTTGATTTGTTTCCCCCCCCCCCCCCCCCCCACAGCTGAATGCTGTGAAGTAGGGATGCACCGATACGAATCGGCTGATCATGCTTGCGCGTTTTGTCAGTAAAGCCGGTTCTGTAATCAGCGGTAAATGCCATCAGGTGCGTGATTTCACGTTGAGCCGTATATACTACACACAGCCGTTGTTTACCGACGAGCTGTGCAAATCAATGTTCATTATCAGTGTGAATGTGCGCAGCTCATCAGTGAACAACGGCTGTGTGTAGTATATACGGCTCAACGTGAAATCACGCACCTGATGGAATTTACCGCTGATTACAGAACTGGCTTTACTGACAAAACGCGCAAGTGATCAGCCGATAAGGATCGGTGCATCCCTACTGTGAAGGGAGTGGAAGTGTGTAATATGTTTGTGCATGTAACTGGTATTTTCTAAATATTTTATTTTTTATTGTGCCAGGATTTCATATTTATATTTATATAGTGCTTTAACAATACAGATTGTTTCAAAGTAGATTAATATAAGGGACATTCTACAGAATTGGTGCAAAATACAAATACAAGCATTTAAGTATTCAAATCTTAGATGTTTACTAAGATCCTTCTTTTATGTATTGAAACCTACAATAATATTTAAAATATCCGTAAGCATATATAAAATCATCATTTATTGGGTACTTTCAATTGGGAGATAGCTGTCCCGTACCCTAACCCCTAAATTTTGACTTATGAAAATATCTAAATAATTTCAGTTTTTTTTTCGATTTTTTTTTTAAAGTGAAGTAAAAAAATATATATATATATATATATATATATTTTTTTTTTTGTAAATTCTGAAACTTTTTATGAAACACTGTAAAGTGTCCCACTTTTTTTCTGCAATTAAGCACACCTTTTTTTTTTTTTTTTTTTTTTTTTAGTTATTACATAACATTTAGTTTTTATGTGTGTACCACTAAAATTGTCACAAAACAGTCATGACTGAAACGTTGAATCTGTTTTATTTTTTGGTGTTATTGAATTATTTGTTGTTTTTATCGTTTCAGTAGGGACAAAAGGGACAAAAAACACAATTCTCATATTCAGGGGAAATAAACAATTTTAGTATGTTTTAGTAGTGTTTTAGTATGCAAGTTAAAATTCTGTAATGTGATGTGGTCGCTACTAAAGCATTACTGTCACTACCGAAACATGGGATGTTTTGTCAAAAATAAAGTGTACTGAATTATCAACTAAGATGTTATGATAGTGTTCAGTTCAATGTAAATATTTAGACTAATTAATCCTTAACTTTGAAATCAGTATGCTCAACTTTTTTTTCGAAGAAAATTAGATTTAAAATAAAACATCTTATAAATTACTTAAAAATGTAATTGTTATTGATTTACCTCTGAAAAATCCTTAATATAATAGCAAAAATACATATTTACGATGTAAATCTTAATAGGTCAATAACCCTTCTAATTAAATTTCTATATTACTGTGTTTCAGTAGTGACAACTTTGGGAAGAGGACAAATATTTCAAAACTTTCTGAAAACACAAAATGAGAATTAACTGCACAATTACTAGAAACCTTGAATATTATAAAATTTGCATACATACAAATATGTTTCCAAGCATGTCTTTGAAACAATTCTGTAGAATGGTTTATAAATAAACAGCAAAATACCACTGATAATGATGCAAAATTAAAAGATTATGAAAAGTTGGTTTAGTTCAAGTGTCATTGTCAGTGCACTTCAACAAATTCATTATTATATATCAATTTAGATTTAATCCAGTACAAGTTTTAGTGTTACAAAGCTTGCACAAAGAAACATAAAATGTGCCCCACGGTGCAGCATGTGTAAAAATATGAAACCACTTCTTTATAAACACTGTTGCTGTATGTGCATAATAAAAGTAAAACAAAAAATTCTATATTGTTATATTGTTCATTCAGGCAGTTGTGGCTGGAATCCAACAGGCCCATGCTGAACAGCTGGCCACCATGAGGATCCAGGACCTCAATCTCAGTCTGAAGCCGCTCAACTCGGTCAACAACCCTATTTTGAGAAAGAGAAAGCTGCTTGGGTGAGTCTCCTCCCTTTGATTTTCAGCTTTTCAGTTAATTGACAATATTGTGCTCCTTGGTACTTATTTGACAGTGGTTTACCTGCTGGGGAAGCCTATTGTTAACAGAATGCACTTATGGATGTGTGTTGGATTTCTGCCTCTTGCAGCACCAAACCCAGCGATGAACTTTTCATCAATGATCCAGAAAACGAGACGGAGGACACCAACGTGGCTCTGGAAAAATTACGGGATGTAATCGCACAGTGTATCTTACCGCAGGCTGGTACGTATAGTAGGGGTGTGAGAAAAAAAATTGATTCTCAGATGCATCGCAATTCTCTCTTTAATGATTATGAATCGATTCTAAATTTTTCAAAATCGATTCTGTGCGCGCTAGAGACGCGGCGGGCTTCATTGCACAGAATTTGCACTGAGACACGTGTGCATTGCTTGACACTGTGTGCTTCCACTCGCCCTGTTTTACTACTTTCATCATAAATGCTTTCATTTATGATCAAACATTTAGGTGAGATAAATCTGTGTTCTTGAAAAATGTCTAAAAGAAGCTCTGCTCCACCCCTCAAATAAAAAAAACTGATCAAATGCCTAAAAATCCTGATTGGGGTTTCACTATAAATTATTCTACATGATAAAAAGAAGGCTTTAACCTCTTAAGCTCTTTGGCATATTTTGGATATTGGCATACCTGAATTTAAAACAGTCCCCCAATCACATACATTGGAGTAACTTTATAAAAATGGTCTTATTTCATAGAAAATACCCTAAATTTTAACACATGGGTGGAATAAATTAAAAAAATGTTATTGTATTTTTTTCATAATTTTATGATGAACAGAAAAAAAATCAAATTCCAAACTGTTTGGCACATTGTCCTCCAAAAAGGTTCTTTTGATTTCACTCGGTGCCAGGTAAAATTAGGGCTGTGCAATTAATTGAAATTCAGTTTCGATTTCGATTTCTGCTTCAAACGATCATGAAAATGCAGAAATCGAGATGAAACGATTATTGCGCCCCATTCTGCCCCCATACTAGCGGTGCGCTTTTGCTCCTCAATAAAAGCTTAATTTCACATGCAAATCAGCTAAATCATAAAACGGGACGTGCTTGATTTATTAATGTTTCTTTGATGTTTTAAAGCTGTTCTGTGTATGCGCTCAGAGACGGAGCAGAACACAGACATGTAAAGTTATCTTTTAGCTCAAGGTGCGCGCCTAAACGGTCAAATACACAAAAATATTCATGTAAACCCTGGTCAGTTATGTCTTAAATGATCATAAACGATTGAGAATTAAAATGCATGTGTAACAGTATGTTGGGTCCGTGTGGCAAATAATATTCCTTCTGCCGTCTCTGTGCTTAATTTAATAAAACATAAAAATACAAAGAGAAAAGTCACTCACTGCTCTTGAATGAAGGAGTTTTGTAGTTTTAGTAAGAAACAAAGCATGTTTACAGTTTCATTTAATTTATTTAAATTTTTTAATAAACACTTTTTTATTTGTATCTTTTTTTCTGCATAATCGTGTTAAATAATCGTGATTACAACATTGACTAAAATAATCGTGAGTATGATTTTTGCCAAAATCAAGCAGCCCTAGGTAAAATCCTGATCGGAGCAGCCCTAATCGACACTAGTCATATTTACCACAGCAGTCTGGAAATGCAGTTTTATGGAATCACACACATATTGTGAACAGCCTAAAACGGCAATAAACTATTCCAGAAATGCTTGTTTTGGATGTGTAGCCTTCATAAAAAATTACGAAATGCATTTGACCATCTAAACTATAGTCATGTAGGCATTACTTCATCAACTTGTGAAATCTTTTTGTTGTTTTTACAGGTGACAATGAAGATGAGAAGCTTAATGAAGTTATGCATGAAGCATGGCGATTCAATCGCGATTGCAAGCTTCTTCGAGATGGATTGCAAGGGTTAAGTTGGGATGGTACGTCTTATTTTACTGAGGTTGATAGTAGAATGACATCCAACTTTTTATGTCTGAATCTATGAATTTGAGGTGAGAGCAAATGCTCAAATGCTTTAAAAAAGATAAAGATTGACGCTTGTTATTTGAATCCATGGATTTTTAATTAGTTATAATAACCAGTGTTGGGACATTACAAGTAACACAAGTTACGTAATAATGTTACTTTTTTCAAGTAACCAGTAAAGTAACGCATTACTTTTTAACTGACGAGAAAATATGAGTTACTTTTTCAAATAAGTAACGGCAGTTACTTTTTCCCCCATTTAATGAAAAGCTCTCCTATGTTGAGTAAGATGCTACTTTAGTTCTAGAATAAATGTGAACATGCATTAATTCAGATACAGTGTTCCTCAAAATAAATAAAAACTGTGAAATTCAATGCAAACCTGCAATAATTATATATGTTAAATAATACAAATATCCTTTATGTATTTAATGTCATTTTATTAACCGATGTCTTTGATGTTGACCTTCGATGATCCAATTCATCCGTACTAATAAGCAAAAATTACTCAAGATAATCTAACATTTGTTTGCCTTTTTTATTATTGCTGAAGAGTTGACTTTTTTCTTCTGTGGTCTACTGTACAGACGTCAATTTACTTTTCTCTAAGCCTGAGGCTTTTGGTGTAAAAATGCTTTTACATTTGCCAAAAAATAGAACTTTTTATATTAAAAACAAACAAGCAAACCCTGCCCAGATTTAAAAAGTAACGCAAAAGTAACGTAACGCATTACTTTCCATAAAAAGTAACTAAGTAACGTAATTAGTTCCTTTTTTTAGGGAGTAACTCAATATTGCAATGCATTACTTTTAAAAGTAACTTTCCCCAACACTGATAACTTCAGATGGTATCATTACTGTATTTTATGTTGGTTATATATTTTTATATGTCATAATGCTTTTGGCCTTGACTCTTTCATGACAGGATGGACATAAAATTAAGACTAGAATTGCATTTCATGAAGGAAATACTAGTTGCATAGAAGCAAAACGACAGGGTTACAGTTTCAGGTTGGTTCTGTGTAAATGAAACACAGCATCAGTGCTTTAGCTCAAAATCTCAATTACATTTCTTTACGATTTTAAGTGCTACAGTTGGTTACTTGTGATTGAAATATTTTAACTTTTAAAGTGAACAAAGATGAAAACAGGACAATTGCCAAACCCATACTTGGCAATAAGGAAAGTAAGTAGCAGAAGGATTTCGAGTTAAATTAAATGATTTTCAACTGTAAAGAACCTTTTCTGCATTTGAAAGGTTCCAAGGATGTTCAAGAATCTTCATAGAACCATTGATGCTAATAAGAACCTTTATTTTGAAAAAGTTGTTTCACACTATCACGGGAAAAAGACAAGCTGTAAGTATTGAAAACGTTATTGCATCATTTTGATCACGTATATCAACCTGGTGTTTTTCTTTCTTCACAGGTAGATCATTTTCAGACAGAGTCGATCGCTTAAAGCTGGCTGAAATCGTCAAACAGGCCATTGAAGAAAAGACTAATTTACAGGACTCCCAATAGCAAGTGCTGAAATTTTAATCCCTTTTGTACCGTTCATTATAATTGTCATTAGGCATATGATTGCAGAACATGTTTTTGTATTAAATTGCAGGCCTTTTTCCATGGTCATGCTGTAGTCTGTTGTAAATCTCTAGCTGAAACCAAGTTGTTGTTGGTATGATTTGTTTTCACTACAGACTGCAGTAAAGAAACGTGTTTTAAAGAAATCGCAGCGTTTTCATTTCTGAAAATAACGCCAAATAGGTGGGAAATATCTATATTAGATGACACTTTGTAATTCCTCAGCTCAGTTTGTTGAACTGAATCAAAACATGCTGTCACTTAATTAAAAGCAGTTCATTTTATGCATTAAAAATAGCTGTATACTATAGTAATGCACAGACAGAAGTATATATAAATGGATGAGTTAATCTTAATCCTGAAATGTTTACCTGTTGACTGTTAGGTGGCGCTACCAGCAAATTCATGCTGTATTTTCAGAGTATGCTTAAAGAAGATCACAACATGCTGTAGGAATAAAATAACCTTTTGTAAATCTGAATGAGATCACACTCTTTATGATAAAAGGATTTGTGTTTGTTTGTACATTCTGGGTTGTTTTTGTATTCTTTTTTTTAAAACCCGTATAAAATTCTATCCATTTTTATCTTGACTGTACCTGTGGAGTCTCTGTGACTCCAGATGGCTGTTTGACTGAAACTAAAATGTGAAGAAACTTTATCTGTATTATACAGTACATCAGAAAGACTGTTTGTTATTAACTGATATTGAAGTTTAGCTCCAACCCTAATCAAACACACCTAAACAAGCTAATCAAGGTCTTCAGGATTGCTAAAAAAGTTACAGGCAGGTGAGTTTGATAAAGGTTAAAGCTGCAGGAAAGTGACTTACAGAGGGTAAGAGTTGAGAACACTTATAAATAAAGGTTCTTCTTCACATCAATGGTTCTATGAAGATTCATGAACATCCATGCAACCTTTCAAATGCAGAAAAGGTTCTTTAGATTTTTTTAAATGTTCTTCAAAATGGTTATTTTAGGAACTGCAATGCATTGCTTCTGAAAGGCAGCACTAAATGGACAATTGAGAGACTCAAACACAGCTATTTTACATTCACTGATGCTCCAGAAGGAAATACAATGCATCTTAATGCATTGTATTTCCTCCTGGAGCATCAGTAAATGTTAAATAGTTGTTTGAGTCCCTCAATTGTCCTTAGTGTGAAAAGATGGATTTCAAAATGATAGTCACTGCTGGAAAGGGTTCAAATTTGCAAAAGACACTGGAAAACTGAAGAATCTGCATAACCTGAAGGATTTTTCTGAGGAACAGTGCTCAGTTTAACTGTTCAGAACAAACAAGGGACTCATGAGCAACCATCGCAAAACTAAAAACAGTTGTAGATCATCCAGGTAACCACACACAAAATTAAGAACCAAGGGTCTTGTGGACTGTATGTTAACATCTTTTTCATGTAAAATATCTTACTCAGGACAGTACTAAATAAAAACATGCATTTTGTATGAACTCTTTTATTTTGTTAAAATTATTCAGATTGCAAGGGGTTCCCAAACTGTGGCATGAAACTGATTGACTTGAAACTGGCCTTCTTTGTCTTCTCTGGTATGTGTTACGAACCGCTGTTAATTAGCACACAGAAATGCTTCCTATATCTATGCATGCATTGAAAATGAATTAAAACATCAGACAACATCTCTTTCCCCCAGGCACAAGAGTATATTGAGCAAACTCAATGGCAAGTACTGTGCAAAGCCAGCTATGATGTGGTCACAAGAGATCCTCCTGCTTGAGATGTTGTGCGGCGATTATGATTATGATCCATGTCTGGTAGAAGGTATGAAGTCTAAGAGCTGGGTAGATTACTTACAAATTGTAATCCTTTAATGATCACAGATTACATGATGAAAACTAGTTAGTAATGTATTCTAGGTTATTCATCATAGGTAGTGTTTTCTAATTCATTTTAGATTATTTTTGACCTATATTTATATTTAAAAAAAAAAAATATATAGGATTTGACAATTCCTTTCTATGTCTTACGCTTATACCCTAGATTCTGCTCGCTCTTTTTGCTGATTCCTATGATTTCGTGTCTTGTCCAGTTACTTTACACGTTTTTTACCTAGTCTCCCAATTCCAGTTTTGCTGAGTTTGCCATCAGATCTGTGCAAGCCTGTTATGGCCAGTGAATAATGGACTGCCTAAGTTTATTTGAAGGACAATAAATTTGACTCTGGGTCCTGTTGTCGTGACAAAAATGAATAAACATTACATTACACCAGGGTTTCCCAAACTGGGCTCAGTGTAAAAACGGCATTGGGTTTATGAGATGATAAAAAGCTAATAATAAAATCATAAAAATGTAAAATGCATTATTTAAAAATGTAACACTATTTTATTTTTTTACCTGCATGTCAATTTGACCATTAACTGACATCAGAGAACTCTTAAATATGCAAATGCATTGTTAGATTTTGAAATATTAACTTCCTCAGAGTTATTTAATGTCACAAGGGTTTGACTGACAAAAAACATTTGTGAAACCCTGCATTTACATTTAGACATTTAGCAGATGCTTTTATCCAAAGCAACTTGCAAAAGAGGACAATTGAAGCAATTAAAAACAACAAAAGAGCAATAACATTTAAGTGCTATGACACGTCTCATTTCGCCTAATGTAGTACACATATTAAGGTTGTTTTTTAATTATATAATAAATACATAAAAAAATTGATGGTGCAGAGCCAGTGGTGGTTTTGTAGGCAAACATTAATGCCTTGCATTACATGAACAAACAATAAAAATGAGAACAACATTACACTACCACTACCTGTAAAATAGAATTTGCATTTGTCTTGTGCTTTTGGCAATTTTTAAAAAAATGTTTACTAACCACATGCACATTAATCGTTCTTTTTGTTTTTTCATTTTATTCCTAAAAGCCTATTTAGCAGTGTTTCACACCTTAATGTCATTTAGCTCCTCCCTTTTCTGTAGTACTAAATGCTGTAACTGCATGTCACTCCTCCACTGTGAAGAAGAGGCATGGACAGCTTGAAAGCAGTCACTTCCCCATTGGACTGAACAATGTTTTAGGAAGACCTTTTTCCTTCAAATAAGACTAAAGGTTTCTGAAAGAGGTAAGCTAATGTTGTTTATTATTGCATATACACGAGTGTGTCTTCAAATGTTTAAGCAATACTATAAGGAGAGTGCTGTGTTTAAGAAATTATAGACTTTTCTGTGTGTATTTAGTAATTTCTTCAATGTGCCTGGTACACTGCAGAAATGATGTTACACTTTATTTTAAAGTGACATTACAGTTTAATTACACAAGTACTGAGTAATAATAATAAAATACATGCACTTAGGGCTTGGTTTAGGATTAGTTGCATGTAACTATGCATAATTTACTGTTATTAGTATAGTAAAATAGAGTGTTACCAAAATGTCTTCTTAATAAGGTCTATTTTTAATTAATTTATATATATATATATATATTTCTTTCTTTCTTTAAAATTCATGAAACAGGGTAAGGTTTTTATGCAAATTATGTTTTATGCAACAGCAGATTTAACCGATTATTTAAGTATAAACTAGTTTAAAAACAAATGAAAACATTTTAGATATAACAGGATTTTTGCAGTGTAACAGGTAAATAATAGTAAATGATCTTTTTAATTCCTCATCCTGATGAAATAAGGGTGTAGAAAGAGTTATCATTTCAATGCAATTCATTTTAACTATAAAAAAAGTAAATGGAGGCGAGTAAATTGAACAAAAAGCTGTATGTTTTACAAACTCTCCAAATAGCATAGTGAAGGTTAACATATTATGAAAATTGAATATGCTTTGTTGTGTTTGTATTTCAGGTTATAAAGGCATGGTGACACATGCAAGTCCAATGGCAGAAAGCAACAGGACCACTGAGGTTGCAGAACTCATCTTGTGCAATAATAAAACAAACATTTATGATTGCAATCAATCAGATCCTATGGGCTCTCAAAGCCCAATCCCGCTGACGGACGCCTGGCTGGTGCCAGTGTTTTTCACTCTTATTATGATTGTAGGCTTGGTGGGTAATTCATTGGTCATCTATGTAGTCGTCAAAAACCAGCAGATGAAAACGGTTACAAACCTCTACATAGGTATAAAAGATTCTTTGTTTCTCAGAATATCATATTTGCTTACTTGAAGTTGTTTTAGTGAACAGTCTTTGTTTCTCTTCAGTTAATCTTGCCACCACAGATATACTTTTCCTGGTTTGTTGTGTTCCTTTCACTGCCACTTTGTACACTCTTCCTAGCTGGATATTTGGGGACTTCATGTGTCGCCTGGTCAATTACCTGCAACAGGTGAGAGCATTTTTACTCTGTATAATGTTTCTAGAGGAGAAAAAGAAAAAATGTGCATGCATGAAATGTCATACTTTCAGACCTATAAGATAATTCATTACAAATAGAGAACAACAGATTTGACCCCACACACATTTACTGTAACTGTTACTGTGATTATAAGTGATTTTTATGAACTGAGATTGTGAACCAGGCTTTCTCATCCAACATCAGTTTAATTTCACAAATGCTCTACTAAATGAACAGGCAAGAAATCATACAAAACACTCCTAAATCCTGTGGAAAGCCTTCCCATAAGCTGTTATAGCTGCAAAATGGGGAAAAAAACTCCATAATAACATCTATGTATTTAGAATGCAATGTTATTAAAGTCCCTGTTGGTGTAATGGTCAGCGGCCCCAATACTTATCCATATATTGCACTTGTCCATATATTGTAATTTTGAAAAGGTGCTTAATTACATGGGTTGAATGGCTACAAATGCATCTAAACAGCTACGTTATAGTGGTAATTCCACCAAATTGCTGCCTTTTGCATCCCTAAGAAATAATCAAACATAGATTTAATAATATAGCTGCAGAAGAGACGTTTAGGTGTGAGAATGAGCTCACAAAAGCATGGCTTGGATTTTAGACAGATTAGCATTCTAAGATAATTTAATAATAAAGTAGTTTATGTTGACCTGATAGCTGAAGAGCCACATTAGAACGAATGGGAACCGGTTAGCATGCTAACCAATGAGCATGAACACTAGGTGGCGCTTTGTTCCAACTTATCAGGTACCTCCGGTACAAGCTGTTGATGATCCCTACCAATTTTTGTGCAGATTTGTCAAATGGTTCAAAAAATATTTCAAGTTATGTCAAATTTCAAAATGGCGAACACATGGTTGAGCTGATCCTGGCAAAATTGATATCCTGAGATTCGGCATGATCCAAGTAATCCACAGACACCAATATGATTTTCTGACTAACTGTTCAAAAGTTATAAGCAAAAATGTGCATTTTTTTGTATCTCACGACCCATAGGTGGCGCTGTTCCCAACTTTGGCACGGACCCTCAGAGCATGGTGTTGATGAAGCATACCAAGTTTCATTTTAATTGATCAAAGTTTGGCCAAGATATAGCCTCTGAACCAATTTTGGGTCAACCTTGTTAACTTTACAACATAACTTTTGAACAAATATGAATATAAACAAATTTGTTTAGTCGTTACTGTGCAGCTCGGTCCAAAGATAATCTGAGCCAAGTTTAGGAAGAATTGGATCAATTTTCAGGGAGGAGTAGCGAAAAAACTGAATGCTGAGTTATTACCATTTAAATGTTGGATTTTTTGAACTAGTGGTGGCGCTAGTTGGTTCTAGAGACCCCTAATTTAGATCACTATTCATGGTCATCACTACAAGTGTGCCAAATTTCATCATTTTCCTATGTTCCGTTCATAGGGCTGCCTAAATAAGATGAAAATAATAAGAAAGCATACAGATACAATAGGGGCTACAGCCCTTCGTGTTACTTGGATACTTAAAAAATATTGATTAAACGTATTTTATTTGTCATTTTTTTCCATTTGGAAAAGGCACTGATTTTGTGGAATGATCCATAGGCTACTTACACTATTCTGAATGTGGAATATGGTTATTGTCTCTTTTTAAGCAGTGTCTTTGAATGAATTGACAGGTAACCGCACAGGCAACCTGCATCACTTTGTCTGCGATGAGTGTTGATCGTTTTTACGTGACCGTCTACCCACTCCAGTCCCTCCGGCATCGAACACCACAGATGGCTCTGTCTGTATGCACCACTATTTGGATATGTATGAAAATCATTCCAATCAGTTTAAGTAGAATCATAATTTTATCTGACAGATATTCATCTTTTCAGAGTTGTACACTTTTAAAAATAATGGTTCCAATAAAGGATTTTTTAATGCCATAGAAAGGCCATTTTTGTTCCTAAAAAGAACCATTCAGTAACAGTTCTTAAAAGAACCATTTTTTTCTTAGTGTGAAGAACATTTTAATAATCTAAAGAACCCTTTTTCACTATAAACAACCTTTTGTGGAATGTAAAGATTGCATAAATGTTAAAGGTCCTTCACTGAATTAAGATGCCAATAAAGAACCTTTATTTTTAAGATGCAACTTTGCATTTAGCTTTTTCTTTGCTACTGCACCCATTTTGGTTAGAATTGTTTTTTATACTCATAGATTTTATTGGATGTAATCAAGTAAATGATTATATTGTCTATTCACGCAGGTTCGTTGCTGCTGTCAGTGCCTATAGCGTTGTATCAGCACACAGAGTCTTCATTCTGGTTCGGTCTGCAGACGTACTGCACTGAGGCCTTTCCCTCTCTCATT
Source organism: Garra rufa (assembly GCF_049309525.1). Taxonomy (NCBI): domain Eukaryota; kingdom Metazoa; phylum Chordata; class Actinopteri; order Cypriniformes; family Cyprinidae; genus Garra; species Garra rufa. The sequence goes on along the minus strand of NC_133365.1, from coordinate 6,750,742 downwards.
CATAAGAGGGCTTACATTCTTTACTCCTTCTTGGCTGTTTACCTGCTGCCTCTGATCACCATCTGCATGTGTTACACCTTCATGCTGAAACGCATGGCTCAAGCCACGGTGGAACCTATCAATGGCTGCAACCAGGTAAAGTTGTCATTGCATTATGGAGGTCTTTTTATTTTATTCTAATACTTTAGCAATTAAACATGCATAGGTTATTATGATATCATCCCAAACTAGGCTATATTTAGAATTGAAGCCAATCTTAAAGTAAAATTTCAGAGAGGTATTTAAAGCACAGGTGCCACCCAACAGCCAGCACAACTTTGACTTTCATTATTATTGGGTGAAACATCTCCAGAAAAAAATAAAATCTTTTCTGACAGATCCTAAATAACCCATTTTACCCTTGATATAATAGCCCTGCCTTCTTTTTGTATGCAAAACTGAGAAAACATTTTGGTTTCCAAAGAACTTTTTAGTTATTGGTTCTTAACGGAATCACGTGAAGAACATTTTGATAACGCAAATAACTGAAAAAGTTAGGAAAGTTTAAGTTTATGAAAATATAAAAAGTGAAAATTAAAATATTAATATTTTTTTATAAAGTAAATATTTTTACAAAACTCTCAAACTGCTAGAAAATCAAAACCAAAAATCTGAACAAGTTGTGTTCTAAATTTGAGGTTGATATCTCAAAAAAATTAGCTTTCAGTAAGATTATGTTTGGCTGCAGTTCCACACTTTTCCATTGGATGACCATCAAACCCCATTAGTAACCATAGAAAAGCACCACCACAGCATTTCAGTATATTTAAGTTTTAACTAATTTTTCATGATTTCATATGTGCATCACTATTTAAAAATAAAGGACTCTGATGAGTACTCTTCTTGTAAATTAATACAATACACTTGGAATCCGAAATCTGAGGGTGCAAAAAAAAAAAAATCCAAATATTGAGAAAATCGCCTTTAAAGTTGTCCGAATGAACTTCTTAGCAATGCATATTACAAATTAAAAATTAAGTTTCGATATATTTACGGTAGGAAATTTTGAAGTATTTTTGGCTATTGCTACAAATATACCTGTGCTACTTACACCAAAAGAGCCATTAGGTGAGCAGTTCTTAAAAGAATATTTTTTCTTAATGTGAAAAATATACTCTAAAGAACCTTTTATGTTTTTAAGCTTTCAACAATATATAGTTTGTCCAGATCACTTTAGGTTTAAACTAAGAAATGACCTTTAAAACATGTAATTACCAGTTGGCTCGTGATAGTTAACAGGTTAAACAATTTTTTTTTATTAGTCTGAAGAATATTTTAAAAATCTAATATGATTTTGCACTTATCATTTTTCATTATTAACATCAACAATTAACCCTTAACAGTAAGTTTCCATGGATGTTAATGGTTCTTCATAAAACCATTGATGTTCAGAGCTGGGTAGGTTACTTACAAACTGTAATCCGTTACTGATTCACATTCATATTGTTATGATTATGAACGATGAATTGCTGCACTAAACCCTTTCTCTTTTAAGACGAAATGTGACCCTGGACTACAAAACCCGTCACAAGGGTCAATTTGTTTAAATTAAGATTTTTACATCATCTAAAAGCTGAATAATAAGCTTTCCGTTGATGTATGGTTTGTTAGGATAGGACAATATTTGGCTGGAGATACAACTATTTGAAAATTTAGAATCTAAAAATCAAATATTAAGAAAATCGCCTTTAAAGTTGTCCAAATGAAGTTCTTAGCAATGCATATTACTCATAAAAAATTAAGTTTTGATACATTTCATTTACAAAATATCTTCACAGAACATGATCTTTACTTATTATCCTAATGATTTTTGGCGTAAAAGAAAAATCGATAATGCTGACTCATACAATTGGCAAGTGTTGCTTAAGACTGGTTTTGTATTTCAGAGTCACATATTGTATATAAAACCACAATGAAGCCTCAAATTTGCTCTGTTTTCCAGCTGCAGACTCCAGCAGAGCGTGTTGAAGCAGTGCGGACCAGAGTCTCCAGGATGGTGGTTGTAATGGTGCTGCTGTTTCTGCTCTGCTGGGGTCCGATCCAGATCCTCATTCTCTTACAGGCGTTCTGTCCTGAAGACGTGAGTCACAGCTATACGCTCTACAAACTGAAGATCTGGGCTCACTGCATGTCCTACTCCAATTCCTCCATAAACCCCGTCATCTACGCCTTCATGGGAGCCAACTTCAGAAAGGCCTTCAGAAGTGTGTTCCCTTTGATCTTCAAAAGGAACGCGAGAACCACCGAGCCTCTGCCCACCTATAACAGAGAGATGAACTTTCTTTCATCCTGACCTCTGGTTATGCATAATTATACCTTTGAAAGATGAAATCAATAATTCTTCATGAAGATGCTATCAGACCAAAGCTAACTGGAACATTCAGTGATCAGTTTATTCTTTAAAAAAAAAAAAAAAAAAAAAAAACGTATGCACTTGTGAAAAAAAAATACACTTTCGCATTCGTTTTATAAAATAATTTTTTATGGATGTATTGTACTTTAAAGTGGAATGTTTTCAGACACTTAATTGCATGTTTATTGCAGTTAAGTGAAACTTTATTTTTATTAAATGCGATAAGCTGATATTTAAGGTGAAACACTGCAGGCAAAAACACTGTTTTTTCATGCACCTGTCAAGTTTGAGATTTTGGGCTTTTTTGTGTGTTTTTTAAAGACTACTGGACAAAAAACATCCAAAAGACACTGTTAAGTGTTTCTTTTATAGCACTTTATCTATTTGTGTCAATAGATTTCAATTACAATGCATATTTTGAAAGGCCGTTTTCTCAAAATGAGTTTTTTTCTCCTACACTGAGCCATAAATCTCCACTTCAGTAACAGTTAAACACACCGACATTTACATTTTTATTCACATTTCATTACCAAAAAAAAGAAAAATTTAGTTTTCTGCCTGTTCTAAGTATTTTCTGAATTGACAAAATGAGATACCCCAAATATATGTCAAAAAAATTAACAAGAATTTTGAAACTGACTTCATCCAAAGCAATTCTTTGTTAACTGCAGCTCATTGCTCATGCACTCTATAATTATTTAATAACACAATAGTAAACTAAAAAAGCATATAGAATAAATTAAATAAAATTGCCAAACAATAATGTCTTGAATTTTAAAATCCATTTAATTTCTCCTTGCATTTCTCTTGAGGTGCTCTTCTGAAAACCTGCTTTTTTTCCTGAAAAAGCTGTGTTGCATGTGTTTCAGTGAGTTGAACATATACATGTGTATGTCTACAACAGACTTTAAATGTCATTACAGGTAAAATAATCATCAAACAGTTTACTTTTTATTAACTTTACTGAATATTTACTGAAATGCTAGTGTCTTGTTTGCCATTTATTTACACATAGATGTACACATTTATACACATTTATTAGCATAATGCTGATGTAAATTGCACCAGATTTGACTGGTCATTCTCTGCAGTCCTTCCCTGGTCACAATGAAAAAGTAGGCAATTTCTCCAAACTGTAAATAATCTAGTTATAAAAGCAAATCACATAAACCAATCCCATAGATGCATACAAATAAAATAGGCCTATACAAAACAGCAGTCATGGGTTTATCTAAAAGCATTTTTTTTCCCTCAATTGGATGTTGTACAACCCCTGTGGTTAAAAAATACACAAAACAGCACTCTTTATTTGTTAGTTTCGTTTTGGAGTATATCTCTCACTATTAACGGTAGGTGGCGATGTCCGCTTCCAGTTTCCGAGCCGCATCGAGTAACGTAGAAGAAGAGTTCAAGTTCAACATTTGACAGCTGCTCGCAGGTAACTGATCGTATTATTACTCATATTTGACCACTTTTTGCAGTTATAGCAAACTAATAAAGCTCGTCAGTAAATTGAAGCTATATCTTTTATAATGTAGCGTAAACTGTCGATAAATACACTGCCTTTGTCGCGGTTTTCAGACAATACACAGTTGTGAAGTGTTGTTAATGTACTAAAAAAGAGATATCAAATACATTTTACAGTCACAAAGCTCTTTTGTGTAGTACAGACAGTCTTTTTAAAGAATCCCAACCCAAGACCAAGGTTTTAAAGGTAAATCAGTGAAAATATGTCTTTCTAGTATCAACATCCTGTAGTAACTGATGTAATCTGGGTTGGAATCTGACTTTATTTACAATTGCAAACATTTTTTGTATTACAAGTTTTCTAAAATGTTAGGTTTTAATATGAAAACGAGCCAATATTTTAGGGAATATCCGCTAATTTGCATACATTTCTAGTGCAAAAATCTAAACACTGTAAGTCAGTTTCAAAATTCTTAATTTTTTTTTATATATTAAAGTTTTTACAGAAGGAATTTTGTCTGTATCTCATTTTTTGTCACTCCATAATACGTAGAACAGGCAGAAAACTATATATTTTTACAGGAATAAAATGTTGAATAAAATCATGCAAATTATATATGAACAAAAACCTTCAAGATATAGACAGGAATAAAAATGTAAAGTTTGGTGTGTGTAAGTGCTACTGAAGTGGAGATTTATGACTCAGTGTAGGAGAAAAAACTCATTTTGTAAAAACTGGATTTAAAAATTTGAATTGTAATTAACATCTATTGACACAAATAGATAAAGTGCTATAAAAGAAACACTTTTAACAGTGACTTTTGGATGTTTTCTTTCCACTAGTCTTGAAAAACACTTTATGAAACACCAAAAAGCCCAAAATCTCAAACTTGACAGGTGCATGAAAAATCTGTTTTTGCCTGCAGTGTCTCCCCGTAATGCACCTAATGTTGTTAATAACAAGGAATTGAATATATTTTCCTACTCTTTTTATTTTTACATGAGCATGGTACATTATCCTATAAATGTATGTGTTAAGTAAAAAGTCAAAAGTAATCAAAAGTAGTCTGATTATGTTACCTAAAATGTGTAATGCAGTGGTTTCAACACTACATGTTTTCCATGTCTCCAAAGGTGAGACACTGCAAGTGAATAGGGTAAAAAAAACTAATAGTCGTCACCTTACTTACTCAGTTGATTGATTACATTGATGATTGCAAACATTTTTTGTATTATAAGTTTTCTAAAATGTTACGTTTAAATATTCAATTGAGCCATTATTTAATGAAATATGTGCTAATTTGCATACATTTCTAGGACAAAAATCTAAACACTGGATGAAGTCAGTTTCAAAATTCTTGTTACATTTTATTTTTATTTTTTATATTACAGTCAAAAGTTTTTACAGAAGGAATTTTGGGTATCTAATTTTTGTCATGCCATGATTCGGAAAACACTATATTTTCACAATTGTTGGGGCATAAAATGTTATATATAATCAAGCTAATTATATATGAACAAATCCATTTGTAAAAACCTTCAGGATATAGACAAGATTAAAAATGTAAAGTTAGGTGTGTGTAGGTGCTACTAAGGTGGAGATTTATGGCTCAGTGTAGGAGAAAAAACTCATTTTGTAAAAACTGGATTTAAAAATATGAATTGTAATTAACATCTATTGACACAAATAAAACAAAAGAGAGATGCAAAATGTGCAATGTTGGTTAGGGTACAAATTATTGCATTATTAACACTTGCACCTTTTTCCTAGATATTCACACAATGCCGGGCAGAGCAGGTGGACTCGGCGGCTTCGCTCAGATAACAGACTGTCTGTACATTGGAAACAGCAAAACTGCAAGCGACTCTTCGGTCCTACAGTCTCTCAACATCACATGCGTTATTAACGCAACTCAGGACGCAAGCAGCACCAACATTCCCACTATTGATTACATGCACGTGCCCATCTCCGATGATCCTGAATCCAGACTCTCTGACTATTTTGACACAGTTGCTGATAAGATACAGCATGTGAGTGATGAACACGGCCGTGTGCTGCTGCACTGTAACGCAGGCGTCAGTCGCTCCGCCACACTGTGTCTGGCGTATCTGATGAAACACCACTGCCTGACGCTAGCGGAGGCGCACACGCTGATCAAATCACGCAGACCCATAGTGAGACCCAACAGTGGCTTTTGGAGGCAGCTGATCGAGTATGAGAGCAAAGTACATGGCAAGAATACAGTCAGTTTGATAAACTCAGCTGTCGGACTCATTCCAGATTTGTATGAGAGAGAAACAAGAGGCTTGATTCCACTTTAGAAAATGAAATATTGGTCTAAACCCTTGAGATCTTCATCTTTGAGATCTTTGTATGAGCATATTTTTTGTCTGATTTGAGTTTTTCCGTATAATGAAGTTTTTGATGTTGTGCAATAAAACGCCACAAGATGGCAGAAGGCTTCTTAGTAGGGCACATGTAGAAATCCTGTGGCTTCCAAAAATATTTTTACTCCTAAACCACAGTTAAAAATAAAGGAACATTTAATAAATATAGCTGCAAGCAGCAATTAAGAGGCCAAGCACAAAGAAGGCAAGATAAGTCATGTCAGCATGTCTGGCAGCATCAGACCAACTAAATCATTAAAGACATATGATTAAAAGATTTTTCACTGCTGACCAGTGGGTGTTGCTGTTATAAAATTGATGTGACATATTTTGTGTCAATATCTTTGCAGAGATACAGCCTCAAACAGTCATTTTGGCATCACGCCTCAGATTTGTTGCAGCGCTTTACAAATACATAAAAAACCTTTTTATCAACACAGTCTGAAGATGATCTGACTTGGTTTTGGTGAAAATCAGAAAAACAGTCTAGGACGAGTTTGAAAAATAGGTTTTCAACATAAATCTAAATGGCAGACAGAACATTCAACCAGCTATGGCAAAATTGGTATCTTTGTTCTTGGCATGACCCAAAGAATATTTAATTACAATAGGCTAATGCAATCAAAAACTCTTGGCATTTTTGGAAGTTTCATAATTAATGGTTAATGAATGGTTTATCTGTTACCAAATTGATGTGCTGTGTTCGGTGTGTTCTACAAGTTTGGTGTCAATAACACAAAGCTTTGCTGAGATACAGTCTCAGATGCAGTTTGGCACGATTGCAGAAAATTAATTGATGTTTAAACAATTACCTTTTCGTATATTGACACAAAATCCATAACTTTTTGCCAGCATGGTCTGAAGATGATGTGAGCCAAATTTGGTGAAAATCGGACCAATGGTCTAGGAGGAGTTTGAAAAAGTAGATTTTCAACATAAATCAAAATGGCGGACAGGAAGTTCAGCTGACTATGGCAAAATTGAAATCTATGTTCTCGGCATGACCCAAAAAATATATTGAGACCAATTTCATCACAATAGGCTAATACATTCAAAAGATTTTAGCATAAAACACAGAATCTAAAGAGGCCAGTTTTGTGATTTTTTTTTATTTTGGTGTTCCTTTGAATAATTTCATTTCATAACTTTTCCGCATGTGGTTCTATGGGCTGCCATAGAAACAGAATAAGAAATATTTTAATAAAAAACGGATACACAAGGTGCTTTCTCACCTTTGGTTTTTGACCCTAATAAATAAATAAAATTAGCTAAAATTAACAACTGGAGTTATATTAAAAAATATCCTTGCTCTTCCAAGCTTTATAATGGCAGTGAATGGCTGTTGAGATTTTTCAGCCCAATAAAGTGCATCCATCCATCATAAAAAGTTCTCCACACAGCTTCACGCGGTTAATAAAGGCCTTCTGAAGTAAATCGATGTATTTGTCTTAGAAAAATATCCATATTTAAAACTTAATAAACCCTAATCTCTCGCTTCCACTAACTGTTGTATGCTCGATCATGAGAAGAGGAGGGTTTTCCTGTGAAGTTTGTGCACTTTATTGGATTTCAAAATCTCAATGGCCATTCCCTGCAATTATAAGCTTGGAAGAGACAGGACATTTTTTAATATTACTGACTGTATTCGTCTGAAAGAAGAAAGACATATACAGCTAGGATGGGTGAGAAAATTTTCAAATATTCATTTTTTAAATAATTTTGGGGTAACCTATCCCTTTACATAACAAACTAGTAGCATTTATTTTAAGAAATAACAAGCTTTTTGAACAAAACGGTTCACAAATATATGGTTGTCTTTTTAAATTCTAAAACAGAAATATTCTGTATATGTTCAAAATGAAGACAAACATTATTGTGACACTGTATGGTCATCAGAAATTAGTGCAACATGTTTTTGGTTAATGTGACTGGTTTTTCTTCTTAGGGCATCCGTGTGAAGTTGAGGAGAACTGACTTTAATATCTTTACAGATGATGGTTTAAAAAGTGAGGTTAGTGCTGAGACAGCTCTAGCATCTGTTGATGTTATCTGGTTCAGTATTTTTTTTCATCCAGATTTTTTAGTTTGGCTTCAGTGTTCAAATACTTTTGGGCCAGAGTATTATGAAAGATTGTTGTGGTTTAAACAAGAATGTTTTTATTGCCAACAATATCCTTCAATGAAGTTCTTATGTAAGTACTGAAAAGCAAATACCTCCAATAAAAAAAAGAAAAAAAGTGGTCTGTCTACTCCAAGAGTTTATTGCATTGAGAGTGAAAATATTTCATGATTCCTAACCCCAAACAATGTTCAGTCAGTACTTACCAACAACAGACATTCAGTTTGGAGAACATAATGATTTACTAATAGCACATTTGATATAATTGTTTTCTATTTGAATATGTTGTAAACTGTAATTTTGTCACAACTACATGTGAAATGATTCGGACAGAGAACGTAGATGAACTCAAAAGTCACAACAGGAAGGTAGACATCGACGAGACTGGACCACAAATGCTGAACTGAATGAAACTTATAAGGGTATAAAATGAGACACATGATGAAACAATTCAACTAATAATGACTAAATAAGGACAGGAACAGGGTAACCATATATGGGCACATGAGGGAGAAACCAACACAGTCCAGGGGTGTTTTTAGCATAATTTCTCCAGTCTTTATACTCACATTCTTCAGAAATCATTCTGATATGCTAATATATGGTCTCATGCAATCAGATACATGTTTTTATTGTAATCATAATACACTCTCCTCAAAAGCAAATGAATGAGGACAGTTTCTGAAGTTAGTAAGAACAGGTCCTTCTCAAAAAATTAGCATATTGTGATAAAGTTCATTATTTTCTGTAATGTACTGATAAACATTAGACTTTCATATATGTTAGATTCATTACACACAACTGAAGTAGTTCAAGCCTTTTATTGTTTTAATATTGATGATTTTGGCAAACAGCTCATGAAAACCCAAAGTTCCTATTTCAAAAAATTAGCATATCATGAAAAGGTTCTCTAAGCGAGCTATTAACCTAATCATCTGAATCAACTAATTAACTCTAAACACCTGCAAAAGATTCCTGAGGCTTTTAAAAACTCCCAGCCTGGTTCATTGCTCAAAACCGCAATCATGGGTAAGACTGCCGACCTGAGTGCTGTCCAGAAGGCCATCATTGACACCCTCAAGCAAGAGGGTAAGACACAGAAAGAAATTTCTGAACGAATAGGCTGTTCCCAGAGTGCTGTATCAAGGCACCTCAGTGGGAAGTCTGTGGGAAGGAAAAAGTGTGGCAGAAAACGCTGCACAACGAGAAGAGGTGACCGGACCCTGAGGAAGATTGTGGAGAAGGACCGATTCCAGACCTTGGGGGACCTGCGGAAGCAGTGGACTGAGTCTGGAGTAGAAACATCCAGAGCCACCGTGTACAGGCGCCAGGTCAAGCCACTTTTGAAGCAGAAACAGCGGCAGAAGCGCCTGACCTGGGCTACAGAGAAGCAGCACTGGACTGTTGCTCAGTGGTCCAAAGTACTTTTTTCGGATGAAAGCAAATTTTGCATGTCATTCGGAAATCAAGGTGCCAGAGTCTGGAGGAAGACTGGGGAGAGGGAAATGCCAAAATGCCTGAAGTCCAGTGTCAAGTACCCACAGTCAGTGATGGTCTGGGCTGCCATGTCAGCTGCTGGTGTTGGTCCACTGTGTTTTATCAAGGGCAGGGTCAATGCAGCTAGCTATCAGGAGATTTTGGAGCACTTCATGCTTCCATCTGCTGAAAAGCTTTATGGAGATGAAGATTTCATTTTTCAGCACGACCTGGCACCTGCTCACAGTGCCAAAACCACTGGTAAATGGTTTACTGACCATGGTATTACTGTGCTCAATTGGCCTGCCAACTGTCCTGACCTGAACCCCATAGAGAATCTGTGGGATATTGTGAAGAGAAAGTTGAGAGACGCAAGACCCAACACTCTGGATGAGCTTAAGGCCGCTATCGAAGCATCCTGGGCCTCCATAACACCTCAGCAGTGCCACAGGCTGATTGCCTCCATGCCACGCCGCATTGAAGCAGTCATTTCAGCAAAAGGATTCCCGACCAAGTATTGAGTGCTTAACTGAACATAATTATTTGAAGGTTGACTTTTTTTGTATTAAAAACACTTTTCTTTTATTGGTCGGATGAAATATGCTAATTTTTTGAGATTTTGGGGAATTTGGGGTTTTCATGAGCTGTATGCCAAAATCATCAATATTAAAACAATAAAAGGCTTGAACTACTTCAGTTGTGTGTAATGAATCTAAAATATATGAAAGTCTAATGTTTATCAGTACATTACAGAAAATAATGAACTTTATCACCATATGCTAATTTTCTGAGAAGGACCTGTATAACATGTCCTTTGCTATGGGGACCTACATAAATGGGAGAAATAAAAGTTGGTGTATGAACATTAATAAACTGATGTAATTATATAAGTAGAATGTTTTTTCTAGGCACTGGAATGTGTGTATTACCAGCAGCATTTTCACAGAGACACGTGTTGGAAACTCACACACCCTGTCGCTGAATATTTGATATGTGGCAATAGTGAGACTGGCATGAAGATTGTTTCCGTGTTTAAAGGTTTTATTTATTTATTTATTTAAAATTGATGTGGTCACGTGCTCTGGGCATTGTTCAAATATTCCATACCTGTCCTGGAAATGTCAGAAAGTCCAGCCTGTGAGGCTTCAGGGGTTTCCCTAGTTCCTGAATCTATGAATATCAAGTCTACACAGTACTTTTCTATTGTCTTGTCCCGAGGCAAAAACACACACACAAATGAAAGTTATGCAGTGAAAGTTATGTAACTGTTTGGCATTGTTCTGGGGTGCTAAAAGATAATGTATAACTCCATATCAAATTTTACATTTAAAATATAACTGAGCTCATAGAGAGACCTGTGCATTTAATAATGTGCTTCATAGCAAATATTCAGATAGTGATACCTGAAATAGTAAAAATAGCAATGGTTTCTGGCCATCCAGTACATTTTATTTTATTGTTCATACTGCTTCTTCATATTGCAGCTATGCCTGAAGGCAACAGCAGGTTAAGCTGTGTATCGTGACAAGTATTTCAGTAGAAACTGAAAAGGGAAGAGAGAAAAGGGGGTTTTATATTGCTATTTCATTCAAACTCATCTGTTTTCAATTCGAAACATCACAATAATGCCCCACTGCCTGATGCCAAATAAAACCGCTGTCTGTAACATCTTTACCCTTTGTATTATATACTTAATTATTTTAAGATATGAATTAAAGATATTAAATTACACCATTGTTATTCCGCCTCTCCCCCACATGTTTGTTTATTTATTTATTCTATATATTTTTTCTTGTCTTTTCCTTTTTTCTTTTCTGTTTACCCCTTGTTTTCTTTCTTCTTTGCTCCCTTTCACTTTATTAGTAGTATTTTTTTCTCCTTTTCTTTCTTCATTTTCGCTCCCTTTTGCTTTACAGTAAATGTATCAACTATAATTACAATTACTTGAAATATTTTTTATACTTTAATGATAATAATAATACATAATATATAATATATATATATATATGTGCACCAACACTGCACATAATTACAACTTAAATTTAATTTTCTTGTTTAAAACTCCTTTCTTGCCTTAGCTTGTTTGTTTATGCATTTATTTACAGTACCATTTCTCTATACTGTTAATCCTACTTTGTGTAATCTAGTTCTAAAGCAAATAAAAAATATTTGAAGATATGCAAATCTTGGTATCTTATTTTTCGAACATGTGCTGAAATTCAAGAAAACTCAAAAAAAAAAGAACTGAAATACAGACTCAATCTCGATGTTGCCTCCAAACAGAGGTTCTCTGTATGGATAAACCCTGTGGTCTGGTTAATGCCCACAGTACATTTGGATCATTTACCTGGAAGAGATGAGGCATCAGATCACACGGATACTAGATTAAAGTCTCCGTTAAAGGATTATTTCACCCCAAGATAAAAATTACCAAAAAGCATTGCATCACTTGCTCACCAATGGATCCTTTGCAGTGAATGGGTGCCGTCAGAATGAGCGTCCAAACAGCGGATAAAAGCATCACAATAATCCACAAGTAATCCACACCACTCCAGTGCATCAATTAACATCTTGTGAAGAGAAACGTTGCATGTTTATAAGAAACAAATCCATCGAGATGTTTTTAAAATAGTCCATAATTCATAATCACGCTTCCTTCAGTGGTCTCTCACATCAAAATCAACAAACATATTTGTTTTGGACTGTTTTTGGTGATTGATTTGTACATATTTCTCTCTTGATTCAAACAGGACACAACTTTTTCACTCGAGAAAGCAATATTATGGAGTATGGTATTGTATTTTAGCTGGTAGCAATAGTTTGATGTTAAAAACATCTTAATAATACATTTACTGTTGAAGACACAAATTTTGGATGGTTTGACTGGGAGTAAATGTTCTGAAAATTTTAATTTGTGGGTGATTTTTTTTTTGAGAACTGTGAGAAAGGTAACTAGAGTTCATGAACTGAGAAAAACGTGTATAGCAGTCAACCATATCAAACACAAAAGAAGCCATCACTCAAACAAAAGAGTTAGTTAAGGGACTGAACGTATACATGTACAATAGATTAGGGTCAGCAAGATTTGTTCATGTTTTTGAAAGTGTATTCTGTTCACCAGGGCTGCATTCCTTTGATCAAAAATACAATTGAATAGTAATAATGTTTAATATTATAGCAATTTAAAATAGTTGTTTTCTATGTATATATTTTTTATATTACGTGATTTATTCCTTTGATCAAAGCTAAATTTTCAGCATCATTACTCAAGCCTTCAGTGTCACAAGATCATTTAGAAATCATTCTAATATACTGATTTTGAATAAACTTTTCAGATTATTATCAATGTTGAAAACGGTTTGTGGAAACCATGATGCATTTTACTTTTCAGGATTCTATGATGAATAGAAAGTTCAAAAGAGCAGCATATAATTGAAATATGAACCTTTTTAACATTATAAAAGTCACTTTTAATCAAATTAATACATCCATTTCTTAAAAAAAACAAACATTTTTGAACTAGTATGCACATAAAGTTGAAAATCATGTGTTATTTTAATGTGTTTTAATGAATAGGACCTCCATCTCACTGAACTGTAAAACAACTGTAAACACTGAACTATTCCCTCACCTCCACGTGTGACACAGTTGCTGATAGGACGCAATGACGTAAACTGTATTAGAAAGCTCTTATAGGCAGTCCTTGTGTTGATTGTTCTCAGGCATACTGTCATTAATGAAGCAGGACATTGGCTGATGATGCACTCTCTGACGCTGATGTGAACTGACAGAAATGTGCAAATGTCAAGCACACAGCTAACTATTCCCACTAACTGGAAAAGACAGAAAGTGAACATGGTTCAAGATTACAAAGGAATACTGAGCAGTTAGAATGGAAACATTCATATTTATGGAAACTGGACTCCGATTAAAAACTGATCTGTGTAGATCTAGTGCATCTAATTCATATATTTTACAAATTCAATGTCTGTACACTGTAAAAAAAAAAAAAAAGAAAAAAAGTTGTTTCAACTTAAAAAAGTAAGTATTCGTGCTGCCCTAAAAAAGTTTGTTTACTCAACTCAAATATCCATGTTTTCATGTAGTACAACTTAATATTTCATGTTGACTTAACTTAAAATTTTAAGGCAGCATGAACACTTACTTTTTCAAGTTGAATCAACTTTTTTTTTTACAGTGTATCACCATGTCAAACTTCTAGGTTATTCTTGCTAAACAGTACTTTTAATAACCCTTTTGAAAAATAAGTGTGTTCAAGTATTAGTATACTTAATTTAAACAAAAATAGGAAAGTATACTTTCAGCCTACATTTTATGTGTGCTTTATATACTTCTCAGAAATATGCTTAAAATTACATTTAGGTATACTTGGCTTATACTTAGAAAAAGTCTAAATATACTTGAGCTCTACTTGTGCTCTGAGAATCAGTGTGTTCATTGTTACATGCACTATCACAAACCTACTGTACAGAATTTCCAAAACACAAGTGAGGAAGAAACCGAAACAACAGATGCTTTCACATCTAACACAATCGTCAGACATAAAACAGCATCAAAACCATAGATATGTAAAACTGTGTAACGTTATGGAATGAAATGTCGACCCATGAAGAGGTAATAATGACTGTCAACTCTGCGTTTTGATTATCATCAATAGTGTTTTTTTTTATTTTTAGCTTTTTGTTCAGAAATGTGTTTATTTATTTAAACTTACCAACACTCAAGTGTTTATAAAAAAAAGAATGCATGAAGCTAGAATAAAATGTTTTGGTTTACAAGCAGATACCCTGTTCTTTCTTTTGATGTTTTGTATGTTTAGATATTCATAGCAAATATATATACAAACTAATATCTAAATAGGGACATAGTCGTATACTTAAAGTATGATGTAAAGTTCACTTAAAGAAAACTTATGAGTATACTTGCAGTATAAATCTACTAATCTAGTAGTTTACTGAGACTATACTTCAAAGTGCATTAAAAAGTACACTATCAGTATACCTATAAGTTCACTTTTAGCTTTAAGTATACTTGCAGTACAAACTACATGTAAACTAGTTGTGTACTCCAAGTTTACTACTGTTATACTTAAAAGTACACTTTTATATAATAGAAAGTGGGCCAATTTAGTCTCAAGGAGTAATGAAATTGTACAATTAAAAGTAAACTACTGGTACATTGATATTTGTATACTTACTACATAAAGTATACTCAGTGTTTGGGGGTAATGCATTACAAGTAACGCATTAAAGTTACATACATGTAATAATATTACTTTTTCCAAGTAACTTGTAAAGTAACGTATTACTTTTTAATTGACAAGAAAATATCTGAGTTACTTTTTCAAATTAAGTAACGCAAGATACTTTCCCCCATTTATTGATTAAATTTACTTTTCTCTAAGTCTGAGGCTTTTGGTGTGAAAAGGCTTTTACATTTGACAAAAATAGAACTTTTTATATTAAAAACAAACAATCAAGCCCTTCACAGATTTAAAAATTAACACAAAAGTAACGAAATGCAACTAAGTAATGTATTTAGTTACTTTTTTTAGGGAGTAACTCAATATTGTAATGCATTACTTTTAAAATTAACTTTCCCCAACACTGAGTATACTTAAAAATATCCTACTTGAAGTTTACTTAAATAGCTTCTTTTTGGTGAGGGAACTCATGACAAGCATAAATGATTGTTTCAGGATATCATTTAAAAAGGACACAGTAAGCTGATAGGCATAACTAATATATAGCTTAATAAAATAACACTACAGCTAGTAGGAATTTTTCCTTTTGCCTAAATTGCCTGATGTGCTCGAGCTCAAATCCATAATAGATGCTGACAGTCATCACAACACAAGGCATTTTAAATGGCACTGTCACGCATAGTTTCACGCATAATTGGAGTCCTTGCTAATAAATACAGACGATTGACCGAGTCAAAACAATGCGCCAGTATTTTGTCATGCCCTGGGAAACACTCTTTTGCTTTGAGCGCTGAATATACATTGAAACAAGACGAATGCGTGACGCAATTAGAGCCCAACCAATCAAAACCGCTGTGGGATAAAGTGGGCGGGGCGAGCTGTTTATTATTTACAGTACTGGAATTCGAAAGCAGTGCACATTGTTACTCCAGAGTCTCCTGAATACATTTGTATTATTTTTGGCATGTTCTGGCAGCAATTATAAACTTGTTACAACTGTTATTTGCTGTTGTTACATAAGGACGGATTTCGAAAAGGATACAGGGTTAATATTGTATTGATCAATAAGAAAGCTATTTATTGCAAAATGGACGTTTTTGGAGAAAATAAGACACAGATGAACACCACCATTCCGACTGAAAACTGGACATCTGTAAGTCATTTTACAAAGTTTTTACTACAACTATCGCATGTCTCATTGTTAAACTATGCTGCAGACACACACATGGAGACTCTTGTGCAGTGGGAACAACATATTTTCTTTAAAATATCACCTTTAAATGACAAAATGATCGCGGTGTTAAAACATTTGAGAAGTAATGATAAATTCAAGAAGACTAAATTCTTATTTAGGAAGATAATGATTTACTAACTTCCGTACTCACATTTCCAGACGCTTAATCTGGGTCATGCATTGTCATAATCAACATGCATTGTCATAAACTTTTATTGTCAACCATATTAAACACAAAAGAAGATATTACTCATACAAAAGAGTTAGTTAAGGGTCTGAATTTGCAAGGGACTGAATTTATACATGTGCAATAGATTAGGATCAGCAAAATTTGTTAAAGTGTTTGAAAGAAGCGTCTTCTGTTCATCAAGGCTGCATTCATTTATAGAATAGTAATAGTAATAATGTTAAATATTAAAGCAATTTAAAATAGTTGTTTTCTATGTAAATATATGTTAAAATGTGATTTATTCCTGTGATCAAAGCTTTTTTAGCATCATTACTTCAGCCTTCGGTTTCACATGATCCGTCAGAAATCACTTTTACTCATAGAAATAGGCTACTTATTTTATTATATACTTAAAGTATACTTAAAAGTGTACTTTTATATACTAGAAAGTGGGCCAATTTAGTCCCAAGGAGTACTGAAATAGTACACTTAAAAGTATACTACTAGTACACTGATATTTGTATACTTACTACATAAAGTATACTTTAAAATATACTTGAACTTAAAAAATATAAATAATCCTTCAGAAATCACTTATACTTATAAAAATAGGCTACTTTTTTATGTTTCATGTTTTACATGTTTAAAATAAATAGAGACATACTGAAAAACTATTCTTATTTTCTTTTCTTTTCTAGATATACTCTATAGTTCGATGGATTCAAATAACAATGGCCGTCTTAAGGTATCTATTCATTCATTTTACTATAATGTTGAGGTCATTTAATAAAGAAACATGTGTTATTTAGTGTTCATGACTGATATATTTATTATTAATTTGCCTCTCAGCATCATAGGTGCTGGCTCCATAATCTTTTATGCCATTTGTAAAGGACTAGTTAGAAAGCCAGAGGTAAGCTTTCATCTTCTATATAGCTACTGTGATTTATTAATAACGTAACTTTGAGCGCTGAAACAAACCTCTGTTTCAGGTGCTGCCGTTATTATTGCTAAGTTTAACAGACCTGCTGTTAGCTTTGAGTTGGATGTGTGGAGGTCTTCTCTTCACCCAGCACTGTGACTCTTACACCACCTGCTACAACCTGCACATAGTGGAACAGGTACAAAACCGACACAATATCATGCAGATATTGTAGATACTTCCTCTTTGTGCTCTGTATATGCCATGTTTAGCATCACACTTCCACTTCTACAAATAAAGCCACATTGCACAGGAGCAGTCATGTTCGACTGATGGTTAAAAGAATAAATTTGCAGAAAATGCAATCCTCAGGCCATCCAAGATGAAGATGAGATTGTTTCTTCAGATTTGGAGAAATGCAAATGAAATGACTTGCTCATTGGAGCCTCTGTAGTGAATGGGTGCCGTCAGAATGCGTCTCCAAACAGCTGATAAAAACATCACAATAATCCACAAGTAATCCACTCCAGTCCATCAGATAACATCATGAAAAGCCAAAAGCTTTGTGTTCGTAAGAAACAAATCCATCATTAAGACATTTTTAACTCAAAACCATTGCTTACTAGTTAAAAAAAAAAGTTAAAATTTGAATCAGGAAAGAAATATGCACAGATCAAGAACCGCTTACAAGCCAAAATAGTCTAAAACTGTTTTAAACAAATATTTTAGATACATTTTAATGTGAGAGGACAACAGGAGATGGACTTTTTCACTAGAGGAGGTGTTATTATGGATAATGGACTAGTATTTTGGCCAGAGATGACAGTTTAAAGTTAAAATGTCTTAAAGGGGTCATCGGACGCCCATTTTCCTTGACTTCATATGATTTTTTAGGGTCTTAATGAAAAGTCTATATAATTTGGTTAAAAATTCTCAATAGTAGTGTAAAAAAAACACCTTTTTACCTTGTCAAAATCAGCTCTGCAAAAATCAACTAATTTCATTGCATAGTCCTTTAAATGCAAATAAGCTCTGCTTGCCCCGCCCCTCTCTGCTGTGGGATTATGAGCTGTAATGTTTACTTCAGCCACATTTAGCTGCGTTTAGTGGCGAAACTTGCCAACAAGCACATTATTAAGAAAGGCTGTTTGCAAAGATGCATAAAAAACCCTTATGCTCACTTCTGCGGTGGGTGAAGCTGCATCAGGAACGAGTTGCATTAACTAGATTGTTGACTGTTACGAAGAATAAATTTGCAGAAAATTTAATCCTCAGGCCATCCAAGATATAGAGTTTGTTTCTTCAGATTTGGAGAAATGCAAATGAAATGACTTGCTCATTGGATCCTCTGTAGTGAATGGGTGCCGTCAGAATGCGTCTCCAAACAGCTGATAAAAACATCACAATAATCCACAAGTAATCCACACCACTCCAGTCCAGTCCATCAGATAACATCATGAAAAGCAAAAGGTTTGTTTGTAAGAAACAAATTTATTATTAAAACATTTTAACTCCAAAACGTTTCTACCTAGTAAAAAAAAAAGTCTCGTCTGAATCAGGAGAGAAATATGTCAGAGATCAAGAACCGTTTACAAGCCAAAATAGCTGTTCTAAACAAATATTTTAGGTGGATTTTGATGTGAGAAGACAACAAGAGATGGACTTTTTCACTAGAGGAAGTGTTATTATGGATAATGGACTAGTATTTTGGCCAGAGGTGACAGTTTAAAGTTAAAATGTCTTAAAGGGGTCATCGAATGCCCATTTTCCACAAGTTCAAATAATTCTTTAGTTATATTGTAGACTTTTAATGAAAAGTCTACAATATACTTGGGTTAAAAATTCTCAGTAGTAGTGTAAAAAAACACCTTTTTACCTTGTCAAAATCAGCTCTGCAAAAAAATCAACTCATTTTATTGCATGATCCTTTAAATGTTTAAATGCAAACATGCAACTTTTGGTTCTCAAGATGTTAATTGATGGACTAGAGTGGTGTGGATTATTGTGATGTTTTTATCAGCTGTTAAGACTCTCATTCTGACGGCACCCATTGACTGCAAAGGATGCATTGGTGAAAAGTGATGGAATGACACATTTTTCCAAATCTGTTCTCATGAAGAAACAAACTTATTTCCCTCTTAGATAGTCTAAGTGTACATTTTTTGTGACTGAAAATTACTTTTCAAATTTTTTTTTTTTTTGGATTTTAATGGTAGTAATATGGTTTCTTGGACATGTACCATGGTATTAGTATCACCGGAGTACAATACAAATATTGTAATTATTCAGTATGATACTAGCAGTTGATACATTTTTTTTAAATAATGGGATTTCAGAAAAGTTGAAGATAAAGTCTTTAGCCCATACATTTTTGTTTGACTGCCATTTAAATAATATGTGCTACAAAAAGAAAGGGAGGGACCATTTTAGGACTGGGCTTCACTCCCGCATCCTGCCAACGCACTGCAGGCCTAAACATGTGTCTCTCATTACTGAAGCCTGTTTGTTTGGCATTAGCTAAAAATTCACAGAGAAGAGAATCATGTGTGCTTGGGCAGTTTCACTTCAAAAACAAGTTGTTCTCAGCTCACACATTAAAAACCAGTCCGCTCCAAAGCGCAAAACAAACATGGAACTGGGATGAGTCTGAAAAGGAAGTGGAGCAGCAAATGTAATTCATATTCTTTGCCCAGATATAATTAGTTCTGCCCCACTTTTAAAGTCTGCACATGTTGGTTTCTAACAACGGATTGTTGTGGATGTGAACGTCACGGCTCAGAAATGTGTGAAGCCAAATTACAGGTCTATAGTTTTTAATTACTTTGGTTTGCAGAGACTTTTATGGCAGGTATTGCACTCACAAATCCTCTTGATTAGCTTTATTATAAGATATGCTGTCATAAAAAATGCTGTGGTGATTTTGGTTCGTCTCTCCTTCTCGACTGTATCCAGCTGTTAAAATCATACTACTGACATCATTTTTATATAATCTAAAGAATGGAATCAATTTATGGAATTTAACTCATTTTAATAACCTTTAGTCACTGTAATATTCCATTACAAAAAGTGACATTGCATAAAACTCCTTATAAGTAAATAATCTCCAATTTCTCTATTGTTATAAATTTGTAGTGATGGCTGCATTTGTGAAGCTCATCTATTTAACATAAAAGTAAGAATCATTGGTTAAACAACAATTTAAACCTCTGCTATTTGTGGGAAAATGCCCAGGTTTTGACTTTTGTAACTATTCGGCAATCATCCATGTGGAGAAAACGCCCTGAGGTTTGGAAAACCCTGCCTGAGCTCATGTGACACACTCACTGATGACTCAAACCTGAGTTTATTACAAACGTTGACTTTTTTTAGACTTTAGAAACAATTAAATGACTAATCAAAACGGCCTGCTTTTATAAGTTCACGTTTTCCTCAACCTCAAGAATATTGTTTCATTGCAGGAAGCCCCTGCATTGTGAAATACGTCAAACTAAAACTATATTGTTATTTTCTTAATTTTAATCGTGTTAAAACTCGTATTAATCTAGGACAAAAAACTCATTCTGAAACTAAACTGTTATAGCATTCAGCAATGTAAGATCAGCTAAAGTGAGTACAAGTGACCAAGTCAAAGCCATAGTTCCTCCAAAAATGACAATTCTGCAATTCCTGCATGTAAAAATACTAGTTTTATAGTGTTTTAAGGTGCTGTTTTGTCATTCACCTTTGCATTAGCTGTGTGTATTTCTCTCACAGTGTAAACGCTGTATTGCAATGAATGCATCACAGTGCTCTACTTTAGCCTGCTGACGTATTTCATTGTGCATTTTTAAATACTGTGAATTTTGTACATAGTTTTATGACTGTTACAATCAGGCAATACACACCCTGATCAAATATAACTAACAGCCCCTGCAGTCAGCTGAGCTCACTTCAAACAGAAAGGAAAACCGTGTTGGCATGTTGGCATTTCTAGAAGAAAGATATGCTATCTTTAACATACATTTCTCAATCCTGGAATGTCATTCAGCGACTTTGCTTTGACACGCATTTCTATAAAGGTGTTTTCCAACCCTGGTCCTGAAGTGAAAAAGAGGTGTGATTAAATGTATTTAAATAATAATATAAATAATAGTTTGTAAAACTTAAGTTAATACGTGGTAACGATATGTACAAACAGTATAAATTAAGATAGTAGCTTAACATTTCACCTACCTGACTGGAAATGATAAGAACAAACACGAATGTTGTCAAGATTCTTGCTCTGGAAATCCTGGTTCAGTTTGACCAACCACAAAAACCACATCCTCAGGCAAATAGGGAAATCTGATTATTTTCCGTCAATTGGTTCTTTCGGACAATTTGTTTAAATGAACAGCTTCAATTCACTAGTTTGCATTTTATGAATCACCAAGGACCACAGTTTTGGCTAAACAAAATTGTTACTGTTATCTTGGATGGCCTAAGGATGAGTAAAGTAAAGGAGTGGTTCACTTTCAGAACATTAATTTACAGGTAATGTACTCCAAGATGTTCATGTCTTTCTTTTTTCAGTCTTAAAGAAATTGTGTTTTTTGAGTAAAACATTTCAGGATTTCTCTCCATATAATGGACTTCTATGGTGCCCCCAAGTTTGAACTTCTAAAATGCAGCTTTAAAGGGCTCTAAATGGAAAAAAGAGTCTTATCTAGCAAAACGATGGGTTATTTTCTAAAAAGAAAAATGACAATTTATATACTTTTTAACCTCAAATGCTCATCTTGTCTTGTCCAGCTCAACAAGACGAGCGTTTGAGAGTAAAAAGTATATAAGCTATAAATGTTTTTAGAAAATAACCGATTGTTTCGCCAGATAAGACCCTTCTTCCTCGGCTGGGGTCATTTAGAGCCCTTTGAAGCTGCATTTAAACTGCATTTTGGAAGTTCAAACTCGGGGCACCATAGAAGTCCACTATATGGAAAGAAATCCTGAAATGTTTTCCTCAAAAAACACCATTTCTTTACGACTGAAGAAAGAAAGACATGAACATCTTGGATGACAAGGTATCTGTAAATACTTGTTCTGAAAGTGAACTACTCCATTAACAGCAGAATTTCAATTTATCCCTTTAAGTGGGTTAAAAAGCTCTCTGAAAAACAGCTATTTGTATTTAATATAAATTTAACCTATAATAAATTAATCTAATTACAATTAACATGCAGTTTAATGTCTGAAAACATTACATTTAGTTCACTCTAAATAATCAGGTCTGTAAGTCTCCACTAACAAACTGTTGACTGAATCAAGTGTTTAATAAGAGAGACACAAAGTTAAGTCAAGGCTCTCAGGATCAGGATTGGGAAGCACTGCGATCCCAAACAGACAAATAGCAATGTGTGAGCTGTGGCTTAGAGTATTGCAACAACACAGAATGTGGATGTGAAGTGTACCTAAAATATCTTAACCTTGGTTAACTTCTCCCTTTGACTTTCACATCCTGCAGACGCTCTACATGGCCTCGTTCTTCTACACGCTACACTATGTTTGGGTGCTCTACACCGGACTGATGGGGAAGTACAGGAGACTCAACGGTTACCCAGTTGAGGTAATCACCATTATGATGGCATACAATAGTCTGCATATAAACGCTGACAATGCTGACTAGCTTGTTTATTTCAGAATCCAACAAACACAAGAAGCTGCAGATGTTTCGGTCCTGTACTGTCATGGTAAGAACATCACTAACACAAAATATCATGCAAACTGATTAAATATTGATGAAGCTACAAAATGCGTGTGGTAAATTAAATGGGTTTGATTTAAATGCCACAAGTACTGTATAAAAGCAGATATATAGGTGTAGGATATAGATATAGGTTCATTTTACCCCACATTTACAGTAAAGGGCCTTCATGGGGAATGTGGTATAGATGTACACTGTAAAAAAAAAACATGATTTGTTGAGTAAACTTAAAATAATTTGTTAACCTGCTGACTTAAATTTCTTAAAAAGTCGAATGAATTCAAATGTCTAAGTTGTCACTTAGTACAACATTTTATCATTTTTTTGAGTTGACTGAACTTAAAATTATAGGGCAGCCAGGTAACAAATTATTTTAAGTTGATTCAACAAATTGTTTTTTACAGTGTAGACGAAGCATGGTAAAAATTTGAAGCAAATTAAATTTCAATCACTATTTCCATCTTCAAACTGTTTAGACCTAATGTGACTCTGAACCACAAAAAGTAGCACAGGTATATTTGTAGCAATAGCCAAAACTACATTGCATGGATAATTTTCTTTTACGCCAAAAATCATTAGGATATTAAGTAAGGATCATGTTCCATGAAGATATTTAGGAAATTTTATACTGTAAATATATCAAAACTTCATTTTTCAGTAGTAAGTTGCAATGCTAAGACTTTCATTTGAGCAACTTTAAAGGCGATTTTCTCAGTATTTAGATTTTTGCACCCTCAGAACAGTTGTATCTTGGCCAAATATTGTCCTAACAAACCATACATCGATGGAAAGCTTATTTATTTAGCTTTCAGATAATGCATAAATCTCAGTTTAAAAAATTGCCATGCAAAATAAAGTTGAAAATGAGCAGATTTAAAGAAAAGAATGTCTTTTAGTGGTCTGACTGTCTGTCCTGATCTTTCCATACAGTCTTCTGCCTTTAATGCTCACGGCGCCGGTCTTTGTAGCAGGAAATGTGTTTCAGTGTTACACAAACTTCACCCAGCCCTACAGGTGAGTCATAACTATGCATGCACAGTAAATGCTTAATAAACTATACTGTCTCATTACTTATTACCCAGTCATCATCATTTGAATACGCCTACTGAAATCGAAACTCATTGCATACAATTCAGAAGTTGCATCCAGCCATAGTTTAGTCAATTTAATATGATACTAATGCAGATGTGATTGTCTTCCAGATGTTTGCTGATGCATACAGGGGCTGTGTATCTCACCTCATCTGCAAATACAGAAATGACAGCATGTAGCATCATTCAAGACTACTGCATGGCCATATTCCTTACAACCTTCCTGATCACCTTCATCGGCATCACGGTGAGCCGTCTTTAATGTCCTGATGTCATTTCTGAATACCTGAGCTAGTTTTAAATGATGATTTAAATGCACGCTACTGTTCAAAAGTTCCAGCAGTAATAGACCTTTTTCACAGAAACCGGAAATACGCAATCGCAGGGTATGCAGACTTCCTGTGTAATGTCAACACAGCAGAAAGCCGGGTAATTTAAAATTAAAATGGAGAGAGTCTACACAACTTCCCTCGCTGGTTTGTCAAAGATAACTTTTGCAGACCCCATAAGAGTCGTGTAGGACAACTCCGTCACAAAGAGGAACAAATTGGATAAAGGATATACGTTTTCCCACTAAGAGTTTATCCGCGTTTATACACGCTTAACGTACGTAAAAAATGACCAGAAAACCCCAAATTTCTGTCATACCTTACTTGGAACAAACACTAACTACTATCAAAAGAACGAGCCCGTATTCCACAGATAAAGTATATAATATCACGTTAAGCGTTTTCTCCCCCATAGAAGCCCATTATAAGGAAACAGCTTGGTTTAACTTACCTTAACAGCGACCAGGGAAGACCAAACTTCTGTTAAATTTCACTTAAAATAAACACTTGCTGCTCTCAAAAGAACGAGCTCTCATTCAGCATATAAAGTGATCGCGCCCCATAGAAGTCTATTATACAAAAAAAAAAAGCTTAACGTGGCTTAAAATTTTACTTATAATAAACACTTTCTGCTGTCAAAATAATTAGCTCTTATTGAGCATATAAAGTGAATAATATAAAGTGAATAATATCACGCTTTTCTCCCTATAGAACTCCATTAAGGAAAAAGCTTAACATTGTTTGTTATAATGGACTTCTATGGGGCGCGCACTTTATATGCTGAATAAGAGCTCGTTCTTTTGACAGCAGCAAGTATTTATTATAAGTCAAATTTAACATACGTTTGGTTTTCCCTGGTCGCTGTTGAGGTACGTAAACCATGTTAAGCTGTTTCCTTATAATGGGCTTCTATGGGGGAGAAAACGCTTAACGTGATATTATTCACTTTATATGTGGAATAAGGGCTCGTTCTTTTGATAGTAGTTAATGTTTGTTCCACGTAAGGTCTGACAGAAACTTGCGGTTTCCTGGTCGTTTTTTACATACATTAAGCCACGTTAAGCGTTTTTCACGTTGTTTAACTGGTTACCGGCATACCGGGGCGGAAATGGGTTTACACAGCAATTACGTATTTCCGGCGCAAAATACGGAAGTTGTGAGAAAGGTCTATATTGTGAAATTTCTCTGTGAATATGAGGAGTTCAGATGCAAAAGCTTCTAAGTACGTCTGACGTTTTTCTTTAAAATTTGCATTTCTTTCGAGGTACTATGTATAGGTTTCTATGTAAGTACTGGTACTTCTGAATGGGTTTAGGCTGGTATTTAGTGCATTTGAAGTGAAAGTGGTCCTTGAAATCCTTGAAAGTTTGTGAATTTGGAAAAAAGAAAATGGAAAATTCAAGACCCTGGAAAGTTTTTGAAAAAAAAAAAAAAAAAAACATACATAGATACAGGTCCTTGAAAGTCCTTGAAATTATTTTTTGCAAAAAGTTTTCTGGGAAAAAAAGCCATATAATTCTCTCCAGCCCATTAATATGGCATTTTGCCAACATTTTGTGGCCTATGCATACTAGCTTGCTTGAATTATTGTCACGTTTAAAAAGTAAACTGAATTAAAAAAAAAAGGTTATTGCGACTAACTCACAATTTTGACTTTTTATCTTCAGAATTGCGTCATACAAAATCGCAATTTTGACTTTTTTCTTAGGATTGTGAGATATAAATTCACAATTGCGAGTTATAAAGTCATAATTGCATGATATAAACTCACAATTCTGAGAAATTATGTCACAGTTGCATGATATAAACATGCAATTGCGAGTTATAAAGTCAGAATTGCATGATATAAACTCGCAATTGTAAGTTATAAAGTCAGAATTTACAATTCTGTGAACACATCAGTCTTTTTTTCTCCTCAGAACTGGACTTTATAAGTTGCAATTGCGAGTTTATATCTCTCAATTCTGAGAAAAAAACGTCAGAATAGCAAAATACAAAGTTGCAATTGCGAGAAAAAGTCAGAATTGTGAGTTTATATCTCACAATTCTGACTTTATTTCTTGCAATTGTGAGTTTATGTCAGATAATTCTGACTTTATATCTAGCAATTCTCACTTTATATCTCACAGTTGTGAGAAAAAAAAGTCAGAATTGCGAGAAAAAAGTCAGAATTGTGAGATAAAAAGTCGCAATTACCTTTTTAATTTTTTTATTCAGTGGCGGAAACGGCTTCCATACTTCAATGTAAAAGCTAATATCAAATGTTCTAAATATTCTTCAGTTTTATGCAAAACAGAAATACAACAAGTAGAGGATCAGCTCTCTATCATATGGCCAAAAATAAAAGCAAATTTTGCATAGTTTTGTTTAACACGTGAAAACTGTAACAATATATCTTGCAAGGTAACACAATGTAACCTTGCTCTCACTTAAAATGTGTCCCCACATTCATTTCTTTGAATTTGTGAGTATTAGACCTGGAAAGTCCTTGAATTTGAGTTTAACCAAGGTGCGGGAACCCTGTTGATGAACATATACTATGTGTGGAGAGCATTCACTCAGTGTCGTCATCTTATTTTTGACCAAGATGGCTTTTAGAGGCTTTTGCATTGGAATCCTTCATATGTTAATATGTAATTCACTGCTGTGATCAAAGGTCACAAGATCCTTCAGAAATCCTTATTATATGCCGATTTGCTACTCAAGAAACAAGTCTTGATTTTCCAGACTGTGTCATAATCTAATCGTATTCCTCATTTTATTTCAGACTGTTATGTTTAAAGCTCGCTCCCTGTACAAGCGCGTCATCACATCTCAAGGGTTTTTTTGTGACAATCATTGGGAAACTCTAAATCTCCTGGAACGGCGTATGCTGCTTTACCCATCAGCCTTCTTCTTCTGCTGGGGACCAGGTCAGCACATGTTTGGACACATTTAAACTTTTAAAGGGAACCCCGGGTATTTGGCTTAATATAACATAAATGATGTCTCTTACGGAAATATGCAGTAGAAAACCCATGAAAGATTTAGGTTATTTAGGAAATCCAGGTCTTTAAGGAGTTTTATTCATGCACAGGCATCCTCTAGGGGTCTGATAATATTGTAACTATTATTTTAACGATGTGCAAGTATATTATAAAACACCTACAGAGTTGCATGCATAACATTACATTACGTCTAGTAAGAACGCATATAGAGTGCGTTCTTTCACTGCATACACCTTTGTATGGTCCTGTCAAACAGATAAAAACTTAACCATGATGAGTAGGAAATGTGGCTTTGCATGGTTAAACAACATACTGCTGTTATCACTTTTTTGTTGCCAGCTATTTTGACAATAATGGCTGTATGTTGAGTTATTTTTAGAACACAGTAAAAGTATACAAGCTGCACATTGACTACTCTAAAATATATCCAAGTTTAATTTCCATGGTATTGTCAAATTTAATAGAATTAGGCCTAGTTAGCTTCTTACTATGTTTTTCACAATCTCTTCTTTATTTCAGCAATATTTCTGGCCACTATGATGTTGGTGAAGCCGGACATAATAGAGGGAAGGATGGGAGTCGTTCTCTACATCCTACAGGTTCGCCAAAAGACATAAAAACTCCTACCAAAATAATGACATAACCCCTGCATGCGAGTGTTTAAAACGTCCTGTTCTTCTTTTCGACAGGCCCTCACTTCTGCCTCTCAGGGTCTGCTGAACTGCCTGGTTTACGGCTGGACGCAGCAACACTTCCGCTCTCTCAGCGCCAGCGGCACCATCATGCGGGACGCCGACACCCAGACACCCCTGCTGCGCTCCCAAAAACGAAACTACGCCGCTTTGCGCTCTGCCTCATCACTTACTAATTTTGTCTGAGACGCGCAAGAATCCCTATAATGCATTGGGACGATGCTTTAAACCAAAGCGACTGGGGAATTGAACCCGTGACGTGGCTGTTGCGAGCATCACGCACACACTGCTGTGTCAGGAAAACTGAAGACTGAAACTAGCAAAATATCTGTGTGGTTTGGTGACTTGATGGGTCAAAGCAGAAGGCGTTTGTTTTGCTGTTACATTACCAACACCAGATTGCAGATAAGGACGCTCTACTAAAAAGGGAGCTGAAAGTTTTTTCTTCTCCTTTGGTTTTGTAATGAGCTTTCAGATGCTGCACCTGCTGCTAGTTGAGTTCAGAAAACCACTACTAGCTTTTTGCAAAGACTCGAGACTTTCAGATCACAGCGTGCTGCTAAACTGTTGAAAAGGGAAAGACCGAAGGGGGATTACGGCCAGAGGGAAATAGCTCTGAAACAGGATCTGAGAGGACAATGCTGCTGCTTTCCTTCCAAAAAAATGAGTATACGTAGCGCTTAGCTTTGCAGGTATCAATTACTGTGAAAGGAGCATGAAACAGATCATTTCCTCTTCATAAACAGTACAGCTGTAACATACGCACAACTGATGAGAAATATTAGTAGCAGGAATAGACTTCTATCTTTCTGTCTGTCAGGATAGTATCAATGAACCATGACCTGAACTTGAACTTACTTACAGGAATGGAAAACTTAGAGATATAAGGGAAATGTTTAGAAAATGTGACTCTTAAAGGAATAGTTCACCCTAAAACAAAAATGCTGTCATGAATTAATTCTAAAACTTCTGTTTAACTTTGAAACACAAAAAAATTAAAGGTTTTTAATGAACCTGAGAGAGGTCTCTTCGTTGAAAATCCATGCAACTGAAACTTTGATTATTCATTTGTTGTTACAAATATAACAATAAATAAATGTATAATTAAATATAGAAAAAATGAATTAAAATAAGTAGAGAAAATAAGGAAGGGAAACTAAATTTAAATAAAACATTTTAAATTTATTTTAATTTCTGCAAGTTTTGCTTCTCCATATTTACAAAGCACTTTACATAAAAGAAATACATCTAAATATTAAGTCACAGAAATAAAAAAAAAAGCACAAGAGATTTATGTCACTCCATTTAAAGTCCATGCAACTGAAACTTTGATTATTTATTTTTATTTGTTTATTTATTGTTACAAATATAACAATAAATAAATATATAATTAAATATCTAAAAAATGAATTAAAATGATCAAAATAAAGTACAGAAAATAATGACGGAAAACTAATTTTAAATAAAACTTATTTTAAATTTATTTTCATTTCTGCAAGTTTTGCTTCTGCATATTTATAGTTCACCCAAAAACAAAAATGCTGTCATGATTTACTTCCAAAACCTCTGTTCAACTTTGAAACACAAAAAAATTGATTAAAAAGACGTTTTAAATTAACCTGAGAGATTTATGTCCCTCCATTGAAAGTCCATGCAACTAAAACTTTGATTATTTATTAATTTATTGTTACAAATATAACAAGGGATAAATGTATAATTAAACATATAAAAAGTGAATTAAAATGAAGTTAAAATAAGTACAGAAAATAATGACGGAAAACTAAATTTAAATAAAATTTATTTTAAATTTATTTTAATTTCTGCAAGTTTTACAAAGCAGTTTACAGAAAAGAAATACATCTAAATATTAAGTCACAGAAATAAAAAAAGCACAAGAGATTTATGTCCCTCCAGCGAAAGTCCATGCAACTAAAACTTTGATTATTTACTTTGATTATTTATTGTTACAAATATAACAATAAATAAATGTACAATAAAATCTATAAAAAATGAATTCAAATGAAGTTAAAATAATCAAAATAAAGTACAAAAAATGATGAAGGAAAACTAAATTTAAATAAAACTTATTTTAAATTTATTTTAATTTCTGCAAGCTTTGCTTCTCCATATTTACAAATCACTTTACATAAAAGAAATATCTAAATATTTAAATATTAATAAAAATAAAAGGGTCCATGCAACTAAAACTGATTATTTACTTTGATTATTTATTTATTTGTTGTTACAAATATAACAATAAATAAATGTATAATTAAATATATATATAAAAAAATAATTAAAATTAAGTTAAAATAAGTACAGAAAATAATGAAGGAAAACTAAATTTAAATAAAACATTAAAAATTTCTTTTAATTTCTGCAAGTTTTGCTTCTCCATATTTACAAAGCACTTTACATAAAAGAAATACATCTAAATATTATAAAAAAAAATAAAAAAGCACAAGAGATTTATGTCCCTTCATTCAAAGTCCATGCAACTAAAACTTTGATTATTTACTTTGATTATTTATTTATTGTTACAAATATAACAATAAATAAATGTATACTTAAATATATATAAATCTATGCAACTAAACCTTTGATATTTCAAAAAGTACATAAAGACATCGTATAAAGAAATCCAGTAACCCGAGTTTTCATAAGAGACATGCACAGTAGATCAAACATTTAATTGAGGCTTTTATTCACATATAAACACATCAATATAAGCTAAAATGCGTTTGTGTGAAACACCAGAACAAACCTCACATGAATTACTTTTACAACGTCTTTATGAATTTGAGTCATCAAAGTTTTGGTTATGTGGCCTTTCAGTGGGAGGACAGAAATCTCTTAGGTTTCATTAAAAATACCGTCATCAAAGTTTCAAAGATGTTCATCTTTGAAATATTATTTTAAGTTTTCATATTTGGGTGAACTTGGGATAACCTTTTCCAGTTATGCTTTGTTCTGAAATATGTTTTTTCACTGGAAACTGGAATGCAATCTCTGTTACATTTCAAAAGTCTTTGTTTAGTAATTACAAAAAACTGAAAAAGATATTTAAAATTCAGTTTAAAGTGTAGAAATCCTATTACACCTATGTATATATGTGGTGTTATAAATGACATGTTGCACTGTTTTCCACTTGCAGTTTGGCCTACATTTGTCCCTTGACAGAATGACAATAATGTGTGTACATATTCTTGTTGAAAATGTATAAAACAATTTAATAAAATGTATTAGGTGTTGATATTTTCGGATGGTTGATTTCAGATTATGCTGAGCTTTTGGCAGGTTCTGTTTGCACATCTGCTTTTTAGACAAAGGTGAAAAACGTGACATGGTGAGAGTTGAGGCTACAGAAAGTATTTCCACAAAAACTGATTTTAACCACCGGTGTAGAACTCAGGAAGAGAAACTTTTACCAATGCATTTCTCTAATTATCTGGAAAATACTGCCACCTGCTGAAACAATGTAACAGTATTATACCCAGCTCTCTCAAACTGATTTTAATAGGTAAGGAACTTAGAAAAATGTTTAGATATGGAGGACCAAACCTGCAAAAATGAAAATAAATCAATTAATTAATAAATGTAATAATGGGAAAATAAATATGCATGCATACAAAAGACAGAAATGTAAGAATAATACAAAAAATATATGAACAAAGAGTATATAAAG
>NC_133365.1:6686235-6718348 GCF_049309525.1 Garra rufa | reverse complement strand
ATCTATTTGAAAATCTGGAATCTGAGGGTGCAAAAAAATCAAAATACTGAGAAAATCACCTTAAAAGTTGTCCAAATTAAGTTCTTAACAATGCATATTACTAATCAAAAATTACATTTTGATATATTTACAGTAGGAATTTTACAAATAAATCTTCATGGAACATGATCTTTACTTAATTTCCTAATGATTTTTGGCATAAAAGAAAAATCAAAAATTTTAACCCATGCAATGTATTTTTGGCTATTGCTACAAATATACCCCAGCGACTTAAGACTGGTTTTCTGGTCCAGGGTCACAAATGTATAATTCTGACCCATACAATGTATTTTTGGCTATTGCTACAAACACATGAGGCTTAAGAAATTTTGTGGTCCAGGGTCACATTTAAGCATGACAAGAAGATTATTTAAAATGTACTTTATTGGCATTTTATTTCAATAATATATTATCTGCAACTATAGTTAAAATGTAACAAGATTTGAAGTACACTACAAGTGCACATTCAATACAATTAAAGCAAAACAGTTTTGGTCTTAACATGATTTTTAGTAGGGATGCACCAAAATGAAAATTCTGGGCCGAAGGCTGATTACTGGACTTTTTTGTGTGTGTGTTTTTCCCCTATGTATTTTGCCCTTTTTTTTCACCATTGCAAAAATTAAATAGCCAATATTTGCTTTTTACAGTTTTGTCTTGCTTTTCAAAGGAAAAAATCAATTACAAAACAGCAATTTAAATTGAATATTTGTAACATATTAACATTTTTATTTTATTTTACAGAAATTAAAGTAAAATTACAGTACTAACATTTATGATTGTTGACTTTTTTATTTTGGCGGAAACCCGCAAGAAGACCTCAGTACTACTTTTTGCTGAAAGCAGCAGATTTATGAATGATTCTCATCACGCAGATTTCCCTCACACTTTTGAACCCTGGCTAAAGAGCTTGTGCAACGCTGTCAGAATAAATACAATTGGTGCATGAATCAGACAACATAACGTTCTGTAGTTTATTTACTAATGGTTTAAGGCCATTTGGTGATTTCAGTCATCATACAGTAACAACCAGCCCTTCCTCTTCTCATGGAAGACATGCGATGTGACACTAAACAATCTCTCGCTATCGGTGCTTGGAATGATTTTTTTTGTCTTTTTGGACAGTTTTAAATGCTTCCACACTGCCCACATGTTTGCTGCATTAGTGCACCACTATTTGATTGTTTGGTATAATTTATTCAGCCTTTTCTCTTATTCAGCCAAGCACTGAAATAGCTTTTTTTTTGAACATTCGGTGCACCCCTAATTTTTAGTGATTAAAACATAATTTATTTTCACAGAAATACCAGACAGTAGCACTTGGTCACTGAATCCTTCAGCATCTTACGTCTATTACTGCTGCAATGAGACGGTGCACGGCGTTGAGTTTAACTTCATCCCGGACACTAAAGGAGTGGTTCTGGTCAGCGACATGTCCTCCAACTTCCTCTCCAGGCCTGTAGATGTGTCCAAGGTTGGTGATACATCTTCAAATTTATTATCGTTGTCATAAAAGTAGCAGAAAAATAGTTTTTTAACCTATTTATTTGATAATGCTCTTTTGGTTTCCACAGTTTGGTCTGATATTTGCCGGCGCGCAGAAGAATGTGGGCTGTGCGGGTGTGACGGTTGTCATTGTCAGAGAGGATTTGATGGGAAAGGCCGTAAAAGAGTGCCCTATTATACTTGACTATCAGGTGCAGGCGGGGAATAACTCTCTCTACAACACTCCTTCATGCTTCAGGTACGGCTTGTCTTTAAATTGCATACATAATTGTGAGCTTGCCAGTTCTACACTGCAAAAAATACTTTTTAGCTTAGATTTGTTGTCTTGTTTCCAGCCAAAATATCAAAAAATTCTTAAATCAAGAAGGATTCTCTAGATGAGTAAAAATTATTGTCTTGTTTTCAGAAAAAAAAAGTCAAAATTAAGTACATTTTTGCTTGAAACAAGCAAAATAATCTGCCAGTGGGATAAGAAAAATAAACTTGTTTTCTGTTTGAAATAAGATTTTTTTTTTCTTACCCCATTGGCAGATTTTTTTGGCTTGTTCTAAGCAAAAGCTCACTTAATTGAGTTGTTTTTCTGAAAATAATTTTTACTCGTCTAGAAAATCCTTCTTGAATCAAGACAAAAAATCTACCTACACTGCAAAAAATGTTTTCTACCTTAGATGTCAGTAACTACAAAAACTCACCCATCAAGCAGCAGGGTATTTTTGACTTTAGAAAGTGTTCACAAACTTTCAAGCAGCACTGTATAATAAAATGTAACTTATTGCTGTGATCAAAGCTGAATTGTCAGCATCATTACTCCACTCTTCAGTGTCACACTCTAATGTGCTGATTTGATGCTGATTATCAGTGTTGCAAACAGTTGTGCTCCCCAATATTTACATTTAGTCATTTAGGAGGCACTTTTGATTTATAAGTGGCTTATAAATGAGGAATGGAAGCAATCAAAATCAACAAAAGAGCAATGATAAGCAAGTGCTATGACAAGTCTCAGTTAGCCGTACACAAGTTTTTTTGTTAATTATATAAAAAACATTGAAAACCATTGGTGGTTTGGTAGCCAAACATTAATGCGTATGTGACGTGTTGTTTTCGGCTTGTTAAAAATTGATCTTGCAGCCGTGTTTTGAATTAATTGTAAAGGTTTGAAAGAACTGGCTTGAACACCTGCACAAGAGAGCATTGCAATAGTCCTTTCTGGACAGGAGAAGAGCTTGAAAAATGAGCTGTGAAGCATCTGCAGGCAGTTTTAACAATGTGGTCTGAGAAAAGTCAGCTGATCATCAATCACAACACCAAGGTTTCTGGCTGTTTTTAAAGAAGTTATATTTAAATATTAATTTTTAAAATATTTATGTAGAAATCGTGAAAGCCTAACTGAAGCCTGTTTATAATGCCAAGATATATTGGTGCATTCATTTAGAATTTAGTTGATAGAGCACTGCAAAAAATGCTTTTCTTAATTACGTTTTTTTATCTCGTTTCAAACTAAAATATCTAAAAATTCTTAAATCTAAAAGGAATGCAGACAAGTAAAAAATTAAACTTGTTTTTAGAAAATAGAAGTTAAAATTAAGTGAGTTTTTGCTTGAAACAAGCAAAATAATCTGCCAATGTGGTAAGCAAAATAATCTAATTGTCTGCTTGAAATGAGATTATTGTGCTTACCCCATTGGCAGGTTATTTAGCTTGTTTCAAGCAAAAACTCACTTAATTTTGACTTCTTTTTTCTGAGAACAAAACCATTTTTACTCATCTAGAAAATCCTTGATTTAAGAATCTTTAGATATTTTGTCTGGAAACAAGAGAAAAGACCTAAGTACGCAAAGCATTTTTTTTTTTTTTTTTTTGTAGTGTTCTATCAGCTAAATTCTAAATGAATGCACCAATATTGCTTGGCATTATAAACAGGCTTCACATAAATATTAAAACTCTAATAATTAATATTTAAATATAACTCTTTTAAAAACAGACAGAAACCTTGGAGTTGTGATTGATCAGCTGACTTTCTCAGACCACATTGCTAAAACTGCCCAATTTTTAGATATTTTGGCTGAAAACAAGACAAGAAAAAACATGTTTTGCAGTGAATTTAGCCAATGTCCGTCTGTGTATTGCTCCTTTTGTACAAGAGCTTTAAAGGCATCCAATCAGGTAAGTTAGTGATTGCACTATTTTTAAATGAGGTTTTGTTTGCATTCTTACCTAACACACCTAATATGTATGCAGTTACTAAAACACCCAAGCGTGTGGCTTATTTCAGGATCTTTTGTAGATTCTGCACACACATCACTTTTTCAGCTTACAGCACTGCAAAAAAATGCTTTTCTAGCTTAGATTTTTTGTCTTGTTTCCAGCCAAAATATCTAAAAATTCTTAAATCGAGAAGAATTTTCTAGATGAGTAAAAATTGTCTACTTTTCAGAAAAAAAGGTCAAAATTAAATGCATTTTTGCTTGAAACAAGCAAAATAATCTGCCAATGGGGTAAGAAAAATGATCTTGTTTTCTGTTTGAAATAAGATTTTTTTTCTCGCCCCATTGGCAGATTATTTAGCTTGTTCTAAGCAAAAACTCACTTAATTTTGACTAGTTTTTTCTGAAAACAAGAAAATTATTTTTACTTGTCTAGAAAATCCTTCTTGATTTAAGAATTTTTAGATATTATGGCTGGAAACAAGACGAAAAATCTAAGCTAGAAAAGCATTTTTTGCAGTGAGGGATGTGAGAAACTTAATAGACAATACTTTTTTTTTTTTCTGGAGGCCTTTAGTGTTCATCTGTTTTCTTTAGAACTTCAACATTTGTTCAAAATATTAACTATGACTTGTTTATCTTACAGTATTTACATCATGGCTTTGGTTCTGGAGTGGATCAAGAACAACGGAGGGGCGGATGCCATGGAACGATTAAACATACAGAAATCCAACATCATCTACGATATCATCAACCGCTCCAATGGATTCTACTCGTTAGTGTTTCCATCAATATCTGTCCTAATCACATCCTAACATTTGAAGCATAGTTTTGCAGATAGACTATAATCTTGTACCAATTTAAAATAGTCAACTTTTTATTTGAATCATTATTTAATAGTAAAAATCAAAATTTGTAAAAGTATAAATGTTTTTCATCTACTCTACGGACTTTTGCAGATGCCCGGTTGAAGTGGCGTGTCGAAGCCGAATGAACCTCACATTCCGCATTGGAAAGAAGGAAGGAGATGAAAGTCTTGAGAAGTCTTTCGTGGATGGAGCTTCTAAACTTGGCATGATCTCACTTAAAGGACACAGGTGCTGTATGAACATTAGGAAAACATTACGTCTGATTTTGTAATTCATGTAAAGTTATTGTTAATATAGTTTGCATAGTTTGACAACAAACATTTTCATTTGCTTTATGGAGAAGAAATGTTGCACAAAATACACTGAGTAACTACAGATTTATGGATGTATTTTATTATGGATAAATGAATGCTGGTCAGTTTGGGATGTACAATAACAGTTCACTTGAAGGAATAGTTCATCAAAAATGGAAAATGTACTTGTCCTTGGGGCATCCAAGATGTAGATGAGTTTGTTTCTTCGTCAGATGGATCCTCTGCAGTGAATGGGTGCCGTCAGAATGAGAGTCCAAACAGCTGATAAAAACATCACAATAAGCCACAAGTAATTCACATCACTCCAGTCCATCAGTTAATGTCTTGTGAAGCCAAAAGCTGTGTGTTTTTAAGAAATAAATCTATTATTAAGACATTTTAACTTTAAGGCGAGACACTGCAGGTAAATAGGGTAAAAAAAAAAAAGCTAATTTGTCACCTTACTTACTCAGTTGATTGATTGCATTGATAATTGCAAATATATTTTGTATTACAATTTTTGTTAAATGTTAGGTTTTAATATGCAAATGAGGTGTTATTTAATGAGATATGCGCTAATTTGCATACATTTCTAGTACAAAAATCTAAACACTGGATGTTTAATTTTTTTGACGTATTAGAGTCAAATGTTTTTACAGAGGGAATTTGGGGTATCTCATTTCGTCACTTCATAATTTAGAAAATTATAAAAAATTTTTTACAGTTTTGGGGGGAATAAAATTATTTATAAAATCAAGAAAATTATTTTTGAACAAATCCCTCTGTAAAAACCTTCAGGATATAGACAGGAATAAAAATGTCAAGTTTGGTGTGTGTAAGTGCTACTGAAGTGGAGATTTATGGCTCAGTGTAGGAGAAAAAACTCAATGGCCTTTGAAAAATATGTATTGTAATTGAAGTCTATTGACACAAATAGATAAAGTGCTATAAAAGAAACAACTGGATGTTTTCCTTCCACTAGTCTAAAAAAAACACTTAATGAAACACCAAAAAGCCCAAAATCTCAAACTTGACAGGTGCATGGAGAGAAAAAAAGAAAAGAAAAAAAAAACAGCAATGTCTTCCCTTAAACTGTCACTTCTGGCCAAAATACCAATCCATAATCAATAATTACACTTCCTCTAGTAAAAATATACATCCCCTGTTGTCCTCTCACATCAAAATCTATCTAAAATATAAAATAAATCCAAAATAATAACTGTTTTACGCTTGTAAATGGTGCTTGATCTGTGCATATTTCTCTCCTGATTCAGACTACACAACATTTTTTAACTAGAGAAGGCAATATTATGAATGCCAGAAGCAAGTTTTGAGTTAAAAACGTCTTGATGGATTTGTTTCTTATAAACACGCAGCTTTTCCCTTTAACAAGATGTTAACTGATAGACTGGAGTGGTGTGGATTATTGTCATGTTTTTATCAGCTGTTTAGACTCTCATTCTGACGGCACCCATTCACTGCAGAGGATCCATTGGTGAGCAAGTAATGCTACATTTCTCCAAATCTGATTTAGAAGCAAACTCATCTACATCTTGGACAGCCAGAGGATGATAAAATTCCAGTGATAAAATGTGATTCATGCACAGTTAAACTTTAAAAATAATTCTTTCCTAATTTGAAAATTCAGTAGCTTTCTCCAAAAGTTAAATGTTTTGGAGTTTGATTTTGACAGTTTTTTTTTTTTGGTCAAATCAGTTAATAATGCATCAGGGAATAAATATCTCATTAGTCAAAATAAACATGTTATGTTTCAGTAACCACATGCTCGCTCTGTCCCAAAAAAAGCAAAGCACATTATACAGTGATTAGATTTCGTATCCTCCTTCATGATTGTTTCACTGTGTGTTTTTAGGTCTGTGGGTGGCATCCGAGCTTCGCTGTACAATGCAGTGACTGTTGAAGATGTGAAGGCTCTTGAAGCCTATATGGAAGAATTCCTCAAGAATCACCAGTAGCTTAAATTTTTTTTTTTTTTTTTTTTTTTTGTTTGTTGCAAGAAGTAGTATTTACTTGCATTGAAAAGGGGTTTCTTGATTTAGAGCACCTTTAAACTGGAGTCACACTAATGTAAGGCTTTTTTTGCAATCATTTGTAGCAGATGAATGGAATATAACACAACTGTCTAAAATTCACTTCCATTGCAATGGCAAATAGTTGTCATTATTAGTTAACTTTTTAGTAAACTGACACTTTTATTCCAATTCTAGTGTGCCTTAACACTTGTAAAATTGTATTTGAATTGTTTTCCTAAACATTCCATGTTTTACTAATGTAAATGTGTGTTGTTAGTAGATGAATGGACCAAATACTGTGATACAAGCTAAAAGAAATTAAAACACCACTAAACTGTTCTACAATCCATGCAGTTTTTATATATATGAAAATATTTGAAGATAAAATGAAGATACATTATGAACAATGGACAGGTTCAGATGACTCTGGATATGAAGCATGACTCCGGCCTGCAGACACACTTTTCACCTCCTGATGAGTCTGAAATCATTTAAGAATAAAATATATAAGAATAAAAATATAATCATTTACTGACCCTGACTTCATTCCAAACCCAAATAATGTTCTTTCTTCTGTGGAATGAAAGTGGATGGGAACCAGGGACTGTCAATCTCCAAAAATGACACAAGTAGCACCATGAAAGCATCATAAACAGTCTATTTTTCAAGTCATTTAAGTTTAGAAACAAACCAAAGTTGTTCAATAAAATCTTCCTTACTTGACAGCTGTGCTCACTGTTTGGACATCTGCAAACTCTTTTATTTTCTTTAACAAGATAGACAGTATAACAAAATTATAGTACATTTTAACAAAACTCAATTTTATTTTATGAAAACAACTATCGCGTTTAAGGAATAGTTCACACAAAAATATAAATTGTCTGAAAATATACTCACCCAAGCTGTAGAAGAGTTTGTTTCTTCATCACATTTGGACAAGTGTAGAATTAAATCACTTGCTCACCAATGGATCCTCTGCAGTGAATGGGTGCCATCAGAATAAAACAGCTGATAAAAACATCACATTAATCCACACCACCCTAATCCATCAGTTAACATCTTGTGAAGCCAAAAGCTACATGTTTGTAATAAACAAATCATTAAGGCGTTTTAACTTTAAAAATCACTTCTAGCCAAAATTGCAGTCCGTAATCCCTCATATTGCTTTCTCCAGTGAAAAAGTTGTTTTGTCAAATATGCACAAATCAAGCACTGTTTACAGGCAAAAACAGTTCAAACAAATATGTCAGTGGTTACTTGTGAATTATTGATGTTTTTATCAGCTGTTTGGATTCTCATTCTGATGGCAACCATTCACTTCAAAGGATCTATTGGAGAAACAAACAAGCTACATCTCACATGGCCTGAGGGTACATTTTCATTTTAGGATGAACTGTTTATTTAAGATGAAAATATACATATTATATCAAACAGAAAGACTTACACACACA
This sequence comes from Garra rufa, assembly GCF_049309525.1. NCBI lineage: Eukaryota > Metazoa > Chordata > Actinopteri > Cypriniformes > Cyprinidae > Garra > Garra rufa. Next base: position 6,709,953 of record NC_133365.1, on the reverse strand, counting down.
CAAAGTTTAAGTCCACTGGTATGCAGACAGGTTTGGTGAACTGCAGCACATGCACACACACCAGTGGAGTTTTTGACTTTGGGAACGTTTTGAGTTTTGGTTTTGGTTTATTTATGTGTTACATTAGAGGACAGAACTTTGACACATTAAACACTTTCTCAGGATTAACTGTTGAAATAAACAGATTCTGTTAAACATCATTCATTAAACTGCAAAAGAATGATCTGGTGATATATTCAGAGGTAAATGACTTTGTTTGAGGTTTGGTGAAACTGAACATTAGGAGAGCAAATAGCAATGGATTTGAATGTACCGTTTCCAAACAGAGTTGACTGTAGGACACAGCAGTGATTTCACACATAAAAAAAAAAACACTTCATATGCTAGAGAAGAGATACACAGTAAAACCACAGACTGCACACGATTAAATCAAATCTAAACAGATTACATGTTAAATAAACTGGACACCTGGTTAATACGGCTACACAAAGCTATTTATTAAGTTATTTGTCTTATATATCTATTATATACACAATTGTCATTTTAAACCTTATAAAGATAGTAACAACAACTAATTTTAATAATATGAGCATTCATACATGCAGCAAAAACACAATGTAATGTTTTTAAAATTGATTTAAACAAATATATAGCTATTTTGCATTATGCTGTACATTAAAAAAAACACAGGGATAAAGCATTAATTAATTTATAACACATATTTATCACAATATTCTGACAGACTTTGGGTTTATAATCTTTTATTTTATGTAGATATTACAGGCTTATATAAAACAAATGGGAATCATTAAGTTCTCTCGAGTCTAATGACGCCATAGAGCGCGTTCGAAGAGAACTCTGGGGGTTTATAAAGAGCCGTTTATTCCTAATAAGTATATTTATTATTGTCAGACACTTTAAACATTGTAAACACACAGTTTGAACATTAACACAACTCTGTGCTTACATACAGGTAAATAATTTTTTAAAAATAATTATTTAATTAAATTGTGTTGTACCCAAAAGTTAAATAAAAACTGAACTTAAAGATTAAATGAAAATGTATTTTACTTAACATTTAAGTACAGTACAGTTTTTATCTTTTAAGCAGGGCCGTAACCACCATAGAGATTGACACTGGACAAGTTCAGGATGTGTTACAGCACTAAATACCCTGTAGATTGATCATGACTGTGACACATGAAATAACAAACACAATTTAGGATTATAAAAAAGTGTTACTTTAATATTTACTTCAAGTACTCGAAATCTGCTTTCTGGACCTATCTCCCTGCAATGTTGTGGGAAGGTTAGCTTTTAGTTACAAAAAAGAACCTACAGAAAACAATTCTGTAATGTTCTTATTTGGTTCCCCAAAAAAATTACAAAAAGGGAACCATATGGTAATATTGGAGGAACCTTCTGTGTTTGCTGTTTGCAGGCCCGGTAGCAAAATCTGTGCAATGAGCTGTTTTTTGTTTTTTTTACCTATCACTGCTTAAAACAGCATCAAAGTACAACAATATAAGAGAATGACAACATATTTTTCCTTCAAACTTGCTTCATACCATCAATTGTGTTTGAAATAACTTCAAACTCATTTTCATGGGCCAGTATAAAACGAGAAAGTTTTGTAAAATCACACAAACTTAAGACAGTGTGATGCTGTGTCTCTGTTTCTTCAGTCTGTGTTGATTGTGTGACTGTGACGTCTCTGTAGCGGCTCCTTATTCACCATCAGCTGATCCTGTGGAAACTGGATTGATGTCTCAATACTGAGAGTCCTACAATAAAACACACAGACAGACACATATGAGTATGAGACATTACTGCTGTCACATCAGCAGATCCATTTCAGAAAAACACAGTATAATCATATTACAGCCAGAGATATGAATGAACAACTGATCATAGATTAATAACAATAAATGATCAACATTTACAATTAAATGCAGTTTAAAGTACAGAGACTAAAGTGAAGCTGAATTATTATCTTATATTCTTGAATTTCACACACAGCAGGTCTGTTACTGAACTTGGGTCATTTTAAAAGCTTTAAATAAACAAACACTCACAATAGTATAATCCCTCCATTTTATAATGTGGATCATCCTTCAGATCAGAGAGTAACTTCATTCCTGAATCTCCTAGTTTATTCTCAGACAGATCCAGTTCTCTCAGGTGTGAGGGGTTTGATCTCAGAGCTGAAGCCAGAGCAGCACAACCTTCACCTGTGACACCACAATATCTCAACCTGTAGAGAACAATGACACAATGTGAATTGTATTTAAAGTGTCTGTGGTTTTTTGACAAGTATTGCTTCATACTACTGTTAATTGAATGAGATTTATGAATGTTGATGCTCAATGGTGCTGTTAGAAACGGTCATGTGCTTCACACACAGCTGTTTATGAAATATTTCATAGTGATATATGGACAGATCTATATGGAGAAACAGTCACCTGCCCATCTTATAAACACCTACAGGAGGACATTTGCTTCACAGGAGCCACATGTTCCCCATTACATCTCAATTATTAACTCTTGTGATCAAACACAGAATTTGTCTCATATACCAGTTTAAAACTGAACAGAAATGTGTTGAACTCAATAGAGATACTCTTTTGCATTCCTCTGTCATCACCTATTTAACTTCAGCTTTACTGTCTTTGGTGTTTATATGCCACTTTGATGAACTTTATTTTCTTAGGCAGGAACACCACTAGAAGATTTAAAGGCCAATTTTAAGCCTGATTTGCACCCTTGAACAAAATTATTTTTTGTTAAAAAAATCCTCTATAGTATGGTGTCATTACGATTATTTAACTGCTCCAGATCGTGACAGAGTGTCCCTGAACTCAAATCATAAACGTCAAACATGTTTGATATTTACAACTCTTGATCAGGCTGCCTCTGATGTGATACCAGCGATAGCCAATGAGAGCAAGTAAGCATCGCCTGCTGGATGTTACGTGCTTCTACAGCTGAAACTTGGCAGCCGCAAACACACAGTGAAAGCAGACCAGCCATCGTCCTCTATGTGTTTTTCTTCTCTAGTCACGTTTGATCTTGAGAGTCTCCATGAGATCTTGTGTCACTGTGAAATCCTACAATCAACAAGTGTGTGGTCTTGTGGTCTGGTCAAATTGTCTAATGTGTGCTTTAGAGGATTATAAGAATAAAAAACGATTGAAACTGTCTTCATGTCTGTGATCTCTAGTGGTAAAATCGGATAAGATTTGTAAATCGTCTAGTGTGTGGCCAGCCTTAATGCTTTTCTCAGGATATAAGACAGGGATGGGCAAGGGATGGGATCTGTCCTGGAGGACCACTGTCCTGCAGAGTTTAGCTCCAACCCTGATACAACTCTCCTGACTGTAACTTTCTAGTAATCCTGAAGACAATGAATAGCTGGTTCAGGTGTGTTTAACTGGGGTTGCAGACTATACAGTTGCAAACTATACAGAGCTGTGACCCTCCAGGACCAAGTCTGCATATCCCAGATATAAGAGGAACATGAAAAAATACTGATAAGAAAAAAGAAAAGAAAAAACTGCTGCTTATTTTACTTAAGGGTCTTTTCTTTTATCAGTGATGATGCTAAACACTAAAGTGGTTGTCTTTCATTCCCTCATTGATCAGTGTAGTACTTTGTTAAAACTAAACACATTCAGACTCTTGTTTGTTCAACTCTAAGCTTCTGGGATATTCATCCTCTGCAGTAAATCACAGAGATTCTGGATTTTTAACTATTTTACAAGTTATCTGAAAGTTCATTATTAATCAAACTACCAGAAGCAAAGCTCCAGTAAATGTTTAATTGGTCAAAAACAGGAGCAGCAGGTCATGTGATGGAGACGAATGAAATGAACTTCAGAGTCATTTCTGCTAAGATTTAGTGTTTACTCAACATTGCTGATTTTATACTTAGAACTGACATTAAAGGATGTTTTACACAAAGAAGACAAAGACGTGTGACTATCAGAGAAATCTTACCCCAGTGTCTCCAGTTTACAGTGAGGATTCTGTAGTCCATCAGAAAACAGCTTCACTGAATCTCCTAGTTTATTCCCAGACAGATTCAGTTCTCTCAGGTGTGAGGGGTTTGATCTCAGAGCTGAAGCCAGAGCAGCACAACCTTCATCTGTGACGCCACAATACCACAACCTGTAGAGAACAATGACACACTCTTCACTCTCTCAGATCAGATCAGTTTAGTAGTAAATCTATTATTAAAGAGAAAGTACAAGCTTGAAGCACGAATCAGTATGTTTGCTGGATCATTGGTTTGACATCTAAAATGATGTCACAGAACATAAAATATTATCATAAACCATCCAAAGTCTCATTCAAACAGGATAAACTGTATTTTTATATGCACTTTGTGTATTTTATGCATAATGTGTCTTTATTTGATAACACTATTCAGATCCTCAGAAAGGAAGGCAAGGAAGTTTGATCAGAGTTGAAGCTAAACTCCACATGACAGTTATTTTATTTTAATAATTTAACAACAGTTCCCATGTTCATGGCTGATTGACACGCATTTAATCAAATAAAGTATTTCTATTTTTTACTGGTTAGTGTTTTATTTTGATTGTTTTATTTTAATTTAACATTGAGTTTGACAATTTTATGATTTAATTAACTATTTGCTTTTCATCAACTCCCAAAGTCTCTGTTCTTTCAGGAACACCACAAGTAGGAAAACCATGAAATAATGTAATGTTTAATAAACTTCACAATGTGATAAAGAATGGAATATATTTTCTTTGACTTTTTTTCCCCCATATTGTACAATATAATCAACAGAAGCCTGTTTCTGCCACTGAATAAACAAAAAGTAACGGCAACTTTTTATCTCACATTTCTGACTTCTTTTCCCAGAATTGCAAGATATAAACGTGGAATCATGAGGGGAAAAGTCAAAAATGTGAGATAAAAAGATTGTAGTTAACTTTGTATTTTTTATTCAGTGGCAGAAAAGTGGTGTACAGATTCTAAAAGTCTTATGTATGATTTCCTGGCTGATCCATAAATAACAGTCCAGCAACAGATTCTGTACAAATTCACAAGACTTGAACTTTCTGCTCTTCATTTGGTTTTAGATAAAAACTTGTAAAACATTCATGGTTTTTAAGTAAATAAATGTAAGGAATAAAACACAGTTTGTTGTTAAAGACGATACCAAGAAACGTCTCAGGTTACGTATGTAACCCTGGTTCCCTGAGGGAACGAGACACTGCGTCATCAACGCTTCTGGGAAATGCCATTGGCGAACCCGGCTCTGAATCAGTCTGCAACCAATAGGATGACGGGAGTGACGTCACCAACGCGATGACGTCATACGACCAGGAAGTATATAAGCATGTGCGTTTCAAACCGGCTTCAGCTTCCAGGAATGAAGCGATGCGCGGCAGGAATGCGGGAATTATGGCCCATGACGCAGTGTCTCGTTCCCTCAGGGAACCAGGGTTACATACGTAACCTGAGACGTTCCCTTTCGGGAACTCTACACTGCGTCATCAACGCTTCTGGGGAACGATATGCCAACGCCTCCAGAATTCCAAATTCCTGCCCAGTGGTGTTTGTCTGGGAAAGAAAGGAAGCGCTGCTTCTGGTGGATCAAGCCAGGAAAAGCTCTCTGCCTAGGGGACCAGGACGAGAGAGACAGTACACCTCTGTCTGGGGGACCAGCCCAGAACGAGAGGGCAGTGCCTGATGATACTTACCTGCTGAGGCACTGAGGTTCTCTGCCTGGGAAACTGCCAGGAGCAAGAGAAAAATTACTCCTCTGTCCGGAGATCTGTCGGAACAAGAGGGAGGTGGCATATACCTCGGCCCTCGGGCTCACGAGGGGAGTGGTCCGCTCTGTCTGGGGACACCAGCAAAAGAGGGACTAGAAGGACTCCGCCTGGAAAACTGCCAGGACGTGAGTGGGATGACATCTCTGCCTGGGGAGCACCCAGCGGGAGAGGGAACATAACAAATACCTCGGCCCTCAGGCGCTCGAGGAGAGTAGTCCAAACTCTGTCTGGGGAACAGCCAGCACAAGAGGGACTGAATTAGCTCCGCCTGGAAAACTCCCAGGTCGCGAGCGGAATTACATCTCTGCCTGGGAGTACCCAGCGAAGAGGGATATGATCCGCCTCGGCCCTCGGGCTCACGAGGAGAGTGTCTACCTCAGTCTGGGGACCAGCCAGACGTAGAGGGACAGGTAGCGTCTGGGGAGTATGCCAGGACGCTAGGTTGCTTCGCCTGGGAAGAGTGCCAGGACGCAAGCGGGATTACATCTCTGCCTGGGACGTGCCCAGCGAAGAGGGATTATATAAACCTCTGCTCTTGAGCCCACGAGGTTAAGGTCATACACCCTAGTCTGGTCACCAGCCAGAGAGGGGTCCTCCTTGGCCCTCGAGCACACAAGGAGAGGGCAGTCCTTTGTCGGGGCGCACCCGGATCAAGAGGGACGTAAGTAGTGCCTGGAAACTCTGGCCAGAGCACGGGAAATGGCTCCACCTGGAAACAGCCAGGACGCGAGTGGAATTACATCTCTGCCTGGGGAGTGCCTAGCGCAAGAGGAATCATAGTAGGAACCTCGGCCCTCAGGCGCTCGAGGAGAGTAGTCCAAACTCTGTCTGGGGAACAGCCAGCACGAGAGGGACTGAATTAGCTCCGCCTGGAAAACTGCCAGGACGCGAGCGGAATTACATCTCTGCCTGGGAGTACCCAGCGAAGAGGGATATGATCTGCCTCGGCCCTCGGGCTCACGAGGAGAGTGTCTACCTCAGTCTGGGGACCAGCCAGACGTAGAGGGACAGGTAGCGTCTGAGGAGTATGCCAGAACGCTAGGTTGCTTCGCCTGGGAAAAATGCCAGGACGCAAGCGGAATAACATCTCTGCCTGGGGAGCGCCCAGCGAAGAGGGAGAATTATGCACCTTGGCCCTCGGACCCTGAGGTGATAGGTCTCCACCTGGTGACCAGCCAGACTAAGAAGCGTCCTCGGCCCTCAGGCACACGAGGAAGGGTAAACCCTTGTCGGGGCGCACCCGGACAACAGGGACCCGAGTAGTGTCTGGAAACTCTGGCCAGAACACTAAAAATAACTCCGCCTGGAAAAACTGCCAGGACGCGAGTGGAATTACATCTCTGCCTGGGGAGCACCCAGCGCAAGAGGGAACATCTACCTCGGCCCTTGGGCTCACGAGGGATGACGCCTTCACTGTCAGATTAGGACAGATGAGCTCGTAGCTCTTAGGTCTAGTTCATAGAACTTAACAAAGGTCAAGGGTGAGGACCAACCCGCCGCACTACAGATGTCCTGAATGGGGACACCTGTTAGCAGAGCTTTCGAGGCTGCCATGCCTCGAGTTGAGTGAGCCTTGACGCCCATCGGTGATGGGAGGCCAGAGGACTCATAGGCAGTAGTTATGGCATCCACAATCCATCTACTGATAGTATGCTTAGTTGCCGGGAGCCCCCTCTTAGGGGGACCGTAACAAACTAGCAGTTGCTCTGACTTTCGCCACAGGGCAGCTCTGTGGACAAAGTCGATATATGAAGGGGCCACTGAGAGGGCCTGAAGGTCTCCTACTCTCCTCAGAGAAGTAAGAGCCAACAGCAGCGCCGTCTTAATTGTAAGGAAGCGATCTGAAATCTCCTCAATGGGCTCAAATGGAGGCCGAGAGAGGGCTTCAAGGACCACAGCGAGATCCCATGATGGGGTTCTGGGTGTCACCCGTGGCCTTATCCTGAGTGCACCACGAAGGAAACGTGTGACCAGAGGGTTCTTACCCACTGACACGCCACCAAGAGGGGTGTGGAAGGCCAATAATGCTGCCACATAAACCTTCAGGGTGGAGTGGGCTAGCCTTGTGGAGAGGCGAGACTGCAAAAACTCCAGCACTGTACCAATCGGGCAGTGAACTGGGTCAGCGTGTCGCTCTTCACACCATGAAGTGAAAACCTTCCACTTAAGGCCATAAAGTTTCCTTGTAGAGGGAGCTCTAGAGTGAAGGATGGTCTCAACAACCTCGGCTGAGAGACCACTGTCTATGAGGTGTGCCCCCTCAGAGGCCACACCCATAGTTTCCAATTCTCTGGGTGGGGGTGGCAAATTGCACCCCCAGCCTGAGAAAGAAGGTCCTTCCTGACCGGAATCTCCCACGGAGAGCCGTCGAGGAGGGAAATGATGTCCGAGAACCATACTCGGGCCGGCCAGTACGGGGCTACTAGTAGTAGACTGACTCCGTACCGGCGTACTCTTTCTAGAACTCCTGGGAGCAGAGCGAACGGGGGGAAAGCGTACAGACGAAGCCTCGGCCACATCTGTACCATGGCGTCCAGCCCCAGCGGAGCTGGAGGCGCTAGAGAGTACCAGAGGGGACATTGCGATGTCTCCTGAGTCGCAAAGAGGTCCACTTGAGCTTGGCCAAACACTCTCCATATCTGCTTCACCACCTCGGGGTGAAGTTTCCACTCCTCGGGCCTCGGCCCCTGCCTCGACAGAATTTCTGCCCCTATGTTCAGATGCCCAGGGATATGAACTGCACTCAGTGAGAGGAGTTTCCCTTGGGACCACAGGAGGATATGGTACGCCAGCTTGAATAAGGGGCGTGAACGCACACCTCCCTGGTGGTTGATGTAATATACTACCGCCGTGTTGTCGGTGCGAACTAACACATGACGGTTTCTCAGGTCTGGGAGGAAATGCCTCAAGGCCTTGAACACTGCTAACATCTCTAGGCAATTGATGTGCCACGAGAGATGGCGACCGGTCCATAGGCCGGAGGCCGAGCGGCCACTCATGACCGCTCCCCACCCGGTGAGGGATGCATCCGTCTCTAGCGTGACGCGGCGACATGGAGCTCCCAAGACCGGGCCCTGAGATAGGAACCAAGGTTTCTTCCACATGTCTAAGGCACGAAGGCAGCGCCGCGTGACCTTGATCCTGCGGAACGGATTTCCCCTCGGGGAGAATCCCTTGGTCTTGAGCCACCACTGTAGTGGCCTCATATGCAGCAGGCCAAAAGGTATTACGTTGGCTGCTGCTGCCATGAGACCTAACAGTACTTGAAACTGTTTGACAGTGAGTGACAGGCCTAGCTTGACCGCATTGACTGCAGTAAGGATCGACTCGATCCGAGCAGGAGACATTTGTGCCTGCATCGTGGTCGAATCCCACGCCACACCTAGATAAGTGGTTCTCTGTAAGGGAGACAGCACTCTTTTCTTGGCGTTGAGCCTCAACCCCAGATTTTTCATATGAGCGAGAACAACATCTCGATGCTGAGCCGCTAACTGTTCTGATCTGGCTAGGATCAGCCAGTCGTCTATGTAGTTGAGTATGCGGATGCCCGGGAGTCGCAAAGGAGCCAGCGCAGCATCCACACACTTTGTGAATGTGCGGGGTGAGATTGCTAGGCCGAAAGGAAGAACTCGATATTGGTAAGCTTCGCCCCTGAAAGCAAACCTGAGAAACTTCCTGTGCTGAGGAAGGATGGAGATATGAAAATATGCATCTTTGAGATCTATCATGACAAACCAGTCCTCGGACCTGATTTGAGACACGACCTGCTTGACAGTTAGCATTCTGAACTTCAGTTTCATGACTGAGCGGTTCAGTAGCCTGAGATCTAAGATGGGCCTCAGCCCTCCATCCTTCTTGGGAACGATGAAGTACCGGCTGTAAAACCCGGATTCTCTGTGCTGAGGAGGGACCACCTCGATGGCTCCCTTCCTTAGAAGAGAATTTACTTCTTGTTCCATCACCAGAACCTGCGCTGGGCCTACAAGAGTAGGAAATACTCCGCTGAACTGAGGCGGAGGAGCGCCGAACTGGATTTGATAGCCTTTTTCTACCGTACGGAGAACCCATGAAGACACATTTGGCAGTAGTTTCCACGATGCTAAAAAATGTACTAAGGGAACCAGCCTCTCGAGACTGGCCTCTGGTAGAGTTTGAGGAACTAATTCGGTAGCCTGTAACAGCTGACTGGCAAGCGACACCTGAACTAAATGCTCTGAGGACCCCTGTAGGGGTGACAAACATACTGAGTCCGCTACGAAGTCGGGCGGAAACCCCAGCAGAGGTTTGCGGGAGACTGCCGCGCCCTGAAACACTGGCAGGGTTAGCTGACTGGTCTCCTGAGGGCCCCGAGGAGAAATGGGTAACATAAAGGGTGGTAAACCCGCTCTTTCCCCGAGAGGGGCTGTCCTCAATGGCCCTGAGCCACAAAAGTCAGGGCCGTTTAGCCGAGGACCTCTTAGACTGCAGGATGACCCTCAGGTCCGGCCTGGTTTTAGAGGCCCCCGACTTAGAGCGCTGCCTGCCTCGCCCCCTAGCTCTCTCAGGAGGGGCGCGAGCGGCCACGCTGGCTTTTTGGGTCTGGCGGTGAGAGGAGCTGGTACGCGGCTGGGGCTGCTCCCGTCCGGCAGCCCCAGAATAGACACGGCGAGGGAGGTATTGGTGGAACGCCACAGATTGTTTGCGGGCCTCCTGGTATCTGCTGACGACGGCCTCGACCGAATCGCCAAACAGACCAGGAGACTTGAGCGGGGCATCCAGCAGAAGGGCCCTGTCCTTCTCTTTCACGTCGGACAGGGACAACCATAAGTGTCTCTTGGGCAGTCTCCTTAGTGGCGCGGAGAGCCAGATCTGCTGTACGCCTCAGCTCCGTTACGTTCACCTCCCCTGCCTTCATCTAAGTCTTTGAGCAGGTCAGCCTGGTATGCCTGCAACACAGACATTGTGTGCAGACAAGAACCAGCCTGACCTGCTGCCGCGTACCCCTTGCCCAGCAAGCTCGAAGTGAGTTTTAATGGCTTGGTGGGCAAGGATGGAGCCTTCAAAGATGATGCCGCTGCGGGTGACAGATAGCTTGTCAGCGTCTGCTCAACCCTCGGCATCATCTTATAGCCGTGCTTCTCTACCCCCCCTACGTTACCGTAGTAACCGGAGGATGGGGTGAAGACACGGGCTGAAAATGTTTTTTCCCATGATCTCGACAGCTCACTGTGGAGATCAGGGAAAAACGGAAGTCTCCGTCCTGGAGGTGGCTTGCGTGTCCGCAGAAAGCGCTCGTCTAGCTTGTTTTCATGCGGCTCATGAGTGTGCTCGGCGGGCCAGCTGATGTTGAGTCTGGCTACCGCACGAGTCACCACCTCCAAGAGCTCCTCAAACTGCGGGCTTTTAACCGGCGGTTGTGGTGTGTCAACACTCTCTACGTCAACCTCCTCGGAGGAAGACAAGAGAAGTGTTGAGACCTCCTCCCGGGGGGAAGAAACCGCAGTGCGGGCTTCCGCATCCAGGAGGAGATCAACCGACCTGCTGGGTGAGGAAGGAGATAGGGGATCACCCGTCTCCATACCCTCCAGCAGATCGAGCTGCGAACCCCACGAGTGCAGCTGCCGCTCCGCCTCGGCGGAAGCGGGGCCAGACCCGCGAGAAACGCTGGTGAAGGTTCCCTCCTCGAAGAGAGCCCTCCGGGAACGAAGCACCCGCAGTGGAAGGCGCTCACACTGCGGATAGCCAGCCCCCTCGAGGGCTGACTGAGCATGCTCCGCTCCCAAGCAGAGAACACACAAACTGTGTGTATCCCCACCAACGATGAATCGCTGGCAGGGAGGAACACACCGTTTATGTGTCTGCTGCAGCGCCACAAACTTTCTAACCCTCTTAGACATTGCTCAAATAAAAGTTGTGCAAACTGGCACAGAAAAACAGCAATGTACAGACAAACAGAACAACATAGAGCGCTTCGCTGAATGACAAAAGCTGAAGCCGGTTTGAAACGCACATGCTTAAATACTTCCTGGTCGTATGACGTCATCACGGTGATGTCACTCCCGTCATCCAATTGGTTGCAGACTGATTCAGAGCTGGGTTCGCCAATGGCATTCCCCAGAAGCGTTGATGACGCAGTGTAGAGTTCCCGAAAGGGAACCTGGCTTTTTACAACTTTAAAATTAAAATTCCAAATAAAAAAGACAGTGACGACATGTTCTTTCCTAATAAAAGGATCACAAATATAACATTAAAGAAATTATATGTACAGATTTCTAATATGTGTAATTCAATAGATTTTTACCAACTACAATTTTGATCATGTACTTTGTAATCAGTAATTGAATAAATAATAATTTGTAAGTAATCAGTAAGTGATCATTTGTAAAGAGCAGCTCATGAGTTACAGCTCAGTCAGTCAAACTCACAGCAGCAGAAAGAGTCTGAACACTTCAAATATACTTTACAATGTGCTTCATGTGTGAGACTCGTATATGATCTTACCTCAGTGTCTCCAGTTTACAGAGAGGATTCTGTAGTACATCAGAAAGCAGCTTCACTGAATCTCCTAGTTTATTCCCAGACAGATCCAGTTGTCTCAGGTGTGAGGGGTTTGATCTCAGAGCTGAAGCCAGAGCAGCACAACCTTCATCTGTGACACCACACCTATACAACCTGTAGAGAACAATGACACACTCTTCACTCTCTCAGATCAGATCAGCAGTGAATCTATTATTAAAGAGAAAGTACAAACTTAAAGCACAAATCAGTTTGTTTGCTGGATCATTGGATTGACGTCTAAAATGTCACAGAACATAAAATATTATCATAAAACATCCAAAGTCTCATTCAAGCAGGATAAATAGTATTTTTATATGCACTTTATCTGTATTTTGTGCAAAATGTGTCTTATTTGATTACACTATTCTGATCCTCAGAAAGTTACAGGCAAGGAAGTTTGATCAGAGTTGAAGCTAAACTCCACATAACAGTGGCCATCCATAAAAAAGTTTATATTTTAATAATTTAAAAACAGTTCCCATGTTCATGGCTGATTGACACACATTTAAACAAATAAAGTATTTATATTTTTACTGGTTAGTATTTTATTTTGATTGTTTTATTTTTAAATTATTCATTTTAATTGAGCATTGAGTTTGACAATTGTATGATTTAATTAACTATTTGCTTTCCATCAACTCACAAAGTCTCTGTTTTTTCAGGAAAGCCACAGTTTGGAAAACCATGAAATAATGAAATGGTTAATAACTGTTACGGGTGTGTGCAGGACGAGACGAGACGATAGACAATCTTCAAACAAACAACTATATTTAATATCAAGCTTCAAGAGGAACAAGGCAGGAACAGAGTTCTTCACACACTTCACACAACGTTAAAGACCGACAATACACTGAACTCAAAGACAGACTTTTAAAGACCAACTTTTAAACACAGGTGACGGGAATAATCAAAGACAGGTGCAGGGAATGACAATAACGAGGGTAAAACCAAATGACACAGCTCTACAGGGGGAAACAAAATGGAAGAAACCAAATGGAAAACAGATATGAACGTAACAATAACCTTCACAATGTTGATAAAGAATGGAATATATTTTCTTTTACTTTTTTTCCCCCAATATTGTACAATATAATCAGTAGAAGCAAAAAGTAACCTCAACTTTTTATCTCACATTTCTGACTTCTTTTCCCAGAATTGCAAGATATAAACTTGGAATTGTGAGGGGAAAAGTCAAAAATGTGAGATAAAAAGATTGTAGTTAACTTTGTATTTTTTATTCAGTGGCAGAAAACTGGTGAACAGATTCCAAAAGTCGTATGTATGATTTCCTGGCTGACCCATTAATAACAGTCCAGCAACAGATTCTGTACAAATTCACAAGACTTGGACTGTCCGCTCCTCATTTGGTTTTAGATAAAAACTTTTTAAACATTCATGGTTTTTAAGTAAATAAATGTAAGGAATAAAACACAGTTTGCTGTTAAAGACGATAACAAGAAACCTGGCCTTTTACAACTTTAAAATTAAAATTCCAAATAAAAAAGACAGTGACGACATGTTCTTTCCCAATAAAAACATCACAAATATAACATTAAAGATATTATATGTACATATTCCTAATGTGTGTAATTCAATAGATTTTTACCAACTACAATTTTGATCATGTACTTTGTAATCAGTGATTGAATAAATAAACAGCTCTATCTTTCATTCAAACCAGATGATCCATCAGTGGCTGCACGGATCTCAGGCTGCCTGGCGGATATCTCTGCATGGATGAAGGAGCACCATCTACAGCTCAATCTAGCAAAGACTGAGCTCCTTGTCTTTCCTGCCACTCCATCTCTACAGCATGACTTCACCATCCAGTTAGGTTCATCAACAATTACCCCATCGACTTCAGACAGAAATCTTGGTGTAATCTTTGATGACAAATTAACTTTCAAAGACCACATTGCTAAAACTGCTCGATCTTGCAGGTTTGCGTTGTACAACATCAGAAAGATCAGGCCTTTCCTAACAGAGCATGCTGCACAACTCCTCGTCCAGGCCCTGGTTATTTCTAGGCTGGACTACTGCAATGCTCCTTTAGCTGGTCTTCCAGCATGTTCAATCAGACCTCTACAAATGATTCAGAATGCAGCAGCACGGCTGGTTTTCAATGAGCCTAAAAAGGCCCATGTCTCACCTCTCTTTATATCCCTGCACTGGCTACCGGTTACAGCACGCATCAAATTCAAGACACTGATGCTGGCATACAGTATAGGACAGCCACCGGATCATCACCTGCCTACCTTTGTTCACTACTACACATCGACACTCCTTCCATAAGTCTGAGATCCTCTAGTGAAAGACGCCTCATTGTACCACCACAGAGAGGCATGAAATCACTTTCCAGAACATTCTCGTTCACTGTTCCTGCCTGGTGGAACGTTCTTCCCACACCTATCCGGAACACTGTCTCCTTAACAGTTTTCAAACGACTGCTAAAAACCCATCTTTTTCAAATCTATCTGACCCAATAAAAAAAAATAAAAAATCTTTATTGATCTTGTCTTTATAGCATGTACTCATATAACAATGCCTGATATATGGTATTTTCGAGCACTTCCCGCTTCGATCTGACTCTTAGGATGAATCGCTTGCTGTTCTCCTCAATTGTAAGTCGCTTTGGATAAAAGCATCAGCCAAATGAATAAATGTAAATGTAAATGTAAATAATAATTCGTAATTATTCATTAAGTGATCATTTGTAAAGAGCAGCTCATGAGTTACAGCTCAGTCAGTTAAACTCACAGCAGCAAAAAGAGTCTGAACACTTCAAATATACTTTACAATGTGCTTCATGTGTGAGAGTCATATATGATCTTACCCCAGTTTCTCCAGTTTACAGAGAGGATTCTGTAGTCCATCAGAAAGCAGCTTCACTGAATCTCCTAGTTCATTCCATGTCAGATCCAGTTGTCTCAGGTGTGAGGGGTTTGATCTCAGAGCTGAAGCCAGAGCAGCACAACCTTCATCTGTGACACCACAACCACTCAACCTGTAGAGAACAATGACACACTCTTCACTCTCTCAGATCAGATCAGTTTAGCAGTGAATCTATTATTAAAGAGAAAGTACAAACTTAAAGCACAAATCAGTTTGTTTGCTGGATCATTGGTTTGACATCTAAAATGTCACAGAACATAAAATATTATCATAAAACATCCAAAGTCTCATTCAAGCAGGATAAATAGTAGTTTTATATGCACTTTATCTGTATTTTATGCAAAATGTGTATTATATGTTGACACTATTCAGATCCTCAGAAAGGAAGGCAAGGAAGTTTGATCAGAGTTGAAGCTAAACTCCACATCACAGTTATTTTATTTTAATAATTTAACAACAGTTCCCATGTTCATGGCTGATTGACACGCATTTAAACAAATAAAGTATTTCTATTTTTACTGGTCAGTGTTTTATTTTGATTGTTTTATTTTAAAATTATTCATTTTAATTTAACATTGAGTTTGACCATTTTATGATTTAATTAACTATTTGCTTTTCATTAACTCCCAAAGTCTCTGTTTTTTCAGGAAAGCCACAGTTTGTAAAACCATGAAATAATGTAATGTTTAATAAACTTCACAATGTTGATAAAGAATGGAATATATTTTCTTTTACTTTTCCCCCCCAATGTTGTACAATATAATCAATAGAAGCCTGTTTCTGCCACTGAATAATAAAAAAAAGTAACTGCAACTTTTTCTCTCACATTTCTGACTTCTTTTCCTAGAATTGCAAGATATAAACTTGGAATTATGAGGGGAAAAATTTGCAATTAACTTTGTATTTTTTTATTCAGTGGCAGAAAACTGGTGAACAGATTCCAAAAGTCTTATGTATGATTTCCAGGCTGATCCATAAATAAGAGTCCAGCAACAGATTCTGTACAAATTCACAAGACTTGGACTGTCCGCACCTCATTTGGTTTTAGATAAAAACTTTTAAAACATTCATGGTTTTTAAGTAAATAAATGTAAGGAATAAAACACAGTTTGCTGTTAAAGACGATACCAAGAAAACTGGCCTTTTACAACTTTAAAATTAAAATTACAAATAAAAAAAGACAGTGACGACATGTTCTTACCCAATAAAAGCATCACAAATATAACATTAAAGAAATTATATGTACAGATTTCTAATGTGTGTAATTCAATAGATTTTTACCAATTACATTTTTGATCATATACTTTGTAATCAGTAATTGAATAAATAATAATTTGTAAGTAATCAGTAAGTGATCATTTGTAAAGAGCAGCTCATGAGTTACAGCTCAGTCAGTCAAACTCACAGCAGCAGAAAGAGTCTGAACACTTCAAATATACTTTACAATGTGCTTCATGTGTGAGAGTCATATATGATCTTACCTCAGTGTCTCCAGTTTACAGTGAGGATTCTGTAGTACATCAGAAAGCAGCTTCAATGAATCTCCTAGTTTATTCCCAGACAGATCCAGTTCTCTCAGGTGTGAGGGGTTTGATCTCAGAGCTGAAGCCAGAGCAGCACAACCTTCATCTGTGACACCACACCTATACAACCTGTAGAGAACAATGACACACTCTTCACTCTCTCAGATCAGATCAGCAGTGAATCTATTATTAAAGAGAAAGTACAAACTTAAAGCACAAATCAGTTTGTTTGCTGGATCATTGGATTGACGTCTAAAATGTCACAGAACATAAAACATTATCATAAAACATCCAAAGTCTCATTCAAGCAGGATAAATAGTATTTTTATATGCACTTTATCTGTATTTTGTGCTAAATGTGTCTTATTTGATAACACTATTCAGATCCTCAGAAAGTTACAGGCAAGGAAGTTTGATCAGAGTTGAAGCTAAACTCCACATAACAGTGGCCATCCATAAAAAAGTTTATATTTTAATAATTTAACAACAGTTCCCATGTTCATGGCTGATTGACACACATTTAAACAAATAAAGTATTTATATTTTTACTGGTTAGTATTTTATTTTGATTGTTTTATTTTTAAATTATTCATTTTAATTGAACATTGAGTTTGACAATTTTATGATTTAATTAACTATTTGCTTTCCATCAACTCACAAAGTCTCTGTTTTTTCAGGAAAGCCACAGTTTGGAAAACCATGAAATAATTAAGCAATAAGGTACGAGAGGCCGTGCTGTATCATGAATAAATCACGGCTGAAGGGCGTTGTTAGGCACGACGCGAAGCGGAGTGCCTGCAACCCCTTTAGCCGTGATTTATTCACGATACAGCACGGCCTCAAGTACCTTATTGCTTTTATAAAACGGTTACCATACAATAAAAATATTAAAATCAAAAATATATATTAATTTATATATATATTAAGTTGTACGTTTTCATAAAGTAAAATCATTAACTGCCTTCCGCTGTAAAAAGTAGTCCCTAACTGCTGCAGCTGTGTTTACGTTGCTAAGGGTGGTTGCTAAGGGGGTTCAATGATACACAAAACCGTTGAGTGAAGCGGTCATAGCAGTGCCGTATCATGAATACAACACAGCTGCTGACCTGAATTGAATCTGAATTGAGGAATGGAACTAACCGTTTTATAATGAAATGATTAATAACCTTCACAATGTTGATAAAGAATGGAATATATTTTCTTTTACTTTTTTCCCCCCAATATTGTACAATATAATCAGTAGAAGCAAAAAGTAACAGTAGTGAATATACTACGGCGACTGTCAAAAAATGATTGATGACTTTGACCTTTTGACCTTTCCCCTCCCCCACGCCCCTTTCCCACGGTGCCCACCCACGTAGAGCATGACCTCGTGTTTGATCTAGCGGTGACCTCGTGAACTCTACTGACCTTGTTTGATGGATTGACCAGGTGCGACGTCAACGGATGACAGGTTTATGGGATGTTGAGAGGATTTATGATGGTTTTACCAGGTGCGGGATTAACTTCTGGCAGGTTTATGGGTTGTTGCGTGACCATCCGGTGTTGTTCATCATCAGGGTGGAGGAAATACAGCAGCTGTGCGTGACCGTCCGGTGTCGGGAGAGGAATGAAGCTTTGAAGAATGTTTCGGGGATTTTACGGTCTAGCCCCACATCCGTGTTGTAGGGTGGGGTGTCAGGTTGCGTTCAGCAAAGATAAATAGGGTTCCCCATCATATCTGTGGATCATCAGAAAAGAGCTGTGAAATACATAGACATGGACGCGATACACTCCCCTAAAACTCCTGAGAGGGAATGGGACAAAGAGTCGATGGAAGATCTGACTATGGCCCCGAGAAAACTGTACAACAACAACAATTATAAAATGAGTGCCAATTATAAAAGTATAAATATATATTTTAAATAATAAAATGATAATGATAATAACAATAATAATAATAATAACAATAATAATAATAATAATATAAATGAAATTCCTATCGTTGAAAGTAAATCATTAAATCCCTTACCTTTTTACAGTCTAGGGTAAAAAATAAAAGTCTGCGTGCGTAAGGCTCTCATAGTCTCTCCTCAGCATTGCTCTCAGCCCCAGCCTGCATGGGGTCTGTTTGAGCTCGCGTTACACAGCGCTATTTGAACATCTTATATGTAAAAGTGACCATACATGTGATGGCTTTTATATAAATTACCTTTTCAACAATATATTGGTTGCTATAAAAAATAATAGGAGACAAATAGACACAACAGTTACGAGTGCAGCTCTATTTGAGCTGGTCTTCTGTATCCCACAACCATTTTTGCAGTGAGTCCAAATTAGTTCTAGCCCCTGTTCTCACACTATACCACTTTTTGAAGATTTCTGAGGATCGGATTACTGTGCGAAAGAGAGGGTTTGCAAACATTTTAAATGTAATACATTTATTTCATAGTTACTTTTAATAAACATAATGCAACTTATTCCTCATGGCTTATGCTTATATTTTAGCTTAACCATAATTTATTTCACATCAAACACTTTAGTCTTTTATTTTATCCATAACCGCACAATGAAATATATCAATAAAGTCTTTCTCTAATGTTTTAAAAATGTAAATGATAACACTTGTCCCCAACAGTGTAGCTTATTCATGTACAGAAACACACATTCAGTCCTCCAAGTCTTATTCTCTTCTTTAAAAAGAAATTAATATAAACGGTGTTTTCACACATGATATAAAACAAAGAAAAACATTTACGCTAGTTTTTAGGTAGCGGTAAATATTGTAATGGGGACCCAGTGATGTCAAAATAAGTAAAGGGTAAAATGTATTTAAACAGACCAAACCATACGGATTATGGGGGACCCAGACATGCCTGGGCATGTCGGTTTGATACTGTATCAACCCCTTAACCTACCCAATCACAGTAAACTTTCTCTATTTCTCTATTTTTTAATAAACATTATTTACTATATTTTTATAAAGTTTTTGTACTGTACAAAGTGAACATCTGCCCATCATACCAAAAGTTCAACATACTTCCATTTGTAATAAAATATTGTAAGTAATCTAAATTATTATAGTAGGACTCAAGTGTCACAAGGAGTCAGACTGAGACGTGCGGATCCATTTGCCAGGCTTTGAGAGAAGTCAACAAGCAGTAGTAATCACCAGAAAACAGGAACAACGTAGGTAATCCGGGAAACAGTTCGATAGACAGGGAATGGTCGCAATGGCAGGAAGCAGGAATCGTCAACGGGGTACACAGTCCAGAGTCATACACAGATAATCCAACACAGAGAAAAACGCTTGGAATTACGACCATAGGGAACGGTAAGACTTCGCAAGGAAGTGTGTGTGTCTGTGGCTTAAATGCATGTGGGTAAATGTGAAACAGGTGTGTGCAGCAATCAGTTCAGTGGGAAACAAGGAGCAGCTGTGTGCAGTGATTGGTGCAGTGGCTTATGGGGATTGCAGTCCAGAATGTGTGTGCAAGAGTTCATGATGAGAAGACAGACCAGATACGTGACAGAGCCCCTCCCCAAGGAGCGGCTTCCAGACGCTCTAACCACATAATACAACCTGGAGGGTGGTGGAGCGGAAGCGGAACAGGGGGAGGGATGGAGGGCCAGGTCCATGTAGGGGTACTGGAACCCCGAACTGAGGCGGAGCCGACGGAGGGAGAAGCCATGATGGAGGAAGGGTTGGCTCCTGCATGGGGCCGACCGACGGAGGTGGAGCCGGTGGAGCCCGAGGCGGAACCGGAGAGTCGATGGTCCTGGGCGACACAGAGGATCCGGAGGGCCAAGGCGGAACCCAAGGCTCTGGCGACCCCGGCGGAGATGGAGGTCCGGAGGTACGCAGCGGAGCCGGAGTGACAGAGGATCGAGGCTGTGCCCACGGGAGGGAGGAGGTCCACAGAGCCGGCAGGACGGAGTGACGAGGCGCAGCCGGAGGAGTAGAGTCCAGAGGCGAAGGTGGGGCGACGACTGACCGGGGCGGAGCCGGAGAGACGATGGAGCCCGGAGGAGCTGGTGGGCCGACGGCCGACAACGGAGACGAGGGAGCACAGAGCCGGGGTGGAGCCGCAGGGTCGGAGGGCCGAGGTGGAGTCCAGGACTCTGAGACTGGAGGTGATGGTGAGGGGTCCTTCAGTCTGGACACCGATGGAGACTGGCAGTCCCACAGCAAGTCCTCTGCACCGAAGGTGGGATGTGGGTGAGCAGAGGGACTGTCAGGAGACAGAGGTGGCGGAACTGGAGCAGCAGGGAGGGTGGGTGGGAACAGTCCATGCATGAGCTCCGTGACCAGAACCGGGCAGACAGGAATCTCAGGACGACTGGATGGAACCAGCGGAGTCTCTGGAAGGCTGGGCGGAACCAGCGGAGGCTCTGGAAGGCAGGGCTGAACCAGCGGAGTCTCTGGAAGGCAGGGCTGAACCAGCGGAGTCTCTGGAAGACTGGGCGGAACCAGCGGAGTCTCTGGAAGGCTGGGCGGAACCAGCGGAGTCTCTGGAAGGCTGGGCGGAACCAGCGGAGTCTCTGGAAGGCTGGGCGGAACCAGCGGAGGCTCTGGAAGGCAGGGCTGAACCAGCGGAGTCTCTGGAAGACTGGGCGGAACCAGCGGAGTCTCTGGAAGGCTGGGCGGAACCAGCGGAGTCTCTGGAAGGCTGGGCGGAACCAGCGGAGTCTCTGGAAGGCTGGGCGGAACCAGCGGAGGCTCTGGAAGGCTGGGCTGAACCAGCGGAGGCTCTGGAAGGCCGGGCGGGACCAGCGGAGGCTCTGGAAGGCCGGGCGGGACCAGCGGAGGCTCTGGAAGGCCGGGCTGAACCAGCGGAGGCTCTGGAAGGCCGGGCTGAACCAGCGGAGGCTCTGGAAGGACGGGCTGAACCAGCGGAGGCTCTGGAAGGACGGGCTGAACCAGCGGAGGCTCTGGAGAACTGGACGACCCCAGCGGAGACTCAGGAGGGCTGGGCGTCTCCAGCGGAGACTCTGGAAGAGCAGCCATCTTGTGCAATGGCTCTGGAAGGGGGCCCATCTTGAGAGCAGACTCTGGAAGGGCAGCCATTTTGCGAACAGAGTCTAGAAGGGAGGTCATCTTGTCAAGAGACTCTAGAAGGGAGGCCATCTTGCTTACAGACTCATGCGGGTCCATATTGTGATGCTGGAGAATAAAGCTGCTGGATCCTTGTAGTGGCGAGGTCTTTTGTCACAAGGAGTCAGACTGAGACGTGCGGATCCATTTGCCAGGCTTTGAGATAAGTCAACAAGCAGTAGTAATCACCAGAAAACAGGAACAACGTAGGTAATCCGGGAAACAGTTCGATAGACAGGGAATGGTCGCAATGGCAGGAAGCAGGAATCGTCAACGGGGTACACAGTCCAGAGTCATACACAGATAATCCAACACAGAGAAAAACGCTTGGAATTACGACCATAGGGAACGGTAAGACTTCGCAAGGAAGTGTGTGTGTCTGTGGCTTAAATGCATGTGGGTAAATGTGAAACAGGTGTGTGCAGCAATCAGTTCAGTGGGAAACAAGGAGCAGCTGTGTGCAGTGATTGGTGCAGTGGCTTATGGGGATTGCAGTCCAGAATGTGTGTGCAAGAGTTCATGATGAGAAGACAGACCAGATACATCACATCAAGACATTTCATCATAAATCACATTTATGTTGTTATATCAATGTAATGTCCAAATCAATAAACAAATTTGTGATCTAATAAGTCCTATAAACATTTCAACCTAAAAAGTAAGCAAAAGACAAAATAAAAACATGAAAAAATATTGTCACAAAAATTTTAAACAAGTATTTTTGTTTTCTCAAAACACAAACATGTACGATCACAACACAAACATGTACGATAACGCTGCTCACGTATTATTGTAGCACGATTTGTGCTGAATAAAGTATAATCATAAACATAAATATGTTTTAAGGTGCTGGAAACACACAAATGTCAGGGTAGGACAAAACATCAGTAGAGTTCCCAAAGCCCCTCAGACCCCAGAGGGTTAAAAAAGATGGTAATACATATATAATTATACAAAGCATCAAAGTAACAAACATGTTACTACAGCAAAACAAATCATTCATCGTACATCTTAAACATGTATTCAACATTTAAGTTTACTGAACACATAATTCACTTATTTTAAAGATGATACTAAACATTTCCATGTTTATAAAAATAGACATTTACAATACTTTTAGGTGATCATAAATATAAAACATAGTAACAAACAGGTTACTACAGCAAAACAAATCATTATACAATGTTCATTTTATATTTTTAAGTTTATTGAAGTTATAAAACATCAAAGTAACAAACATGTTACTAAAGCTAAACAAATCATTCATTGTACATCTCAAACAAGTATTCAACACATCATGCACTTTTTTAAAGACAATCTCCATGTTTATTAAAATTAACATTTACAATACTTTCAGGTGATCATAAATATAAAACATTGTAACAAACATGTTACTACAGCTAAACAAATAATTCATCGTACATCTTGAACATCTTAAACAAGTATTCAACATTTTATTTAGGTTTTTGAACTTATAAAACACATCATGCACTTCTTTTAAAGATGACAAAAAAACATCTCCATGTCTTTTATAAAAAGAAACATTTACACTAGTTTTAAGTGATCATAAAAATGGCTTACATTATGTTCTTCGAACATTGAAATCCATTCTGTGAATGAAATATTTGCAAAAATGTTTAAGTTGGAATATAAATAAAACTCTTTGGTCCTCCCAGGGATAAACTCCAATGTGAAACTGATGGTCTGCTCCAGACCCCTCAAATGGACTGATTAGTGATGGTGATGAGTAAACCAGATGTTCTCCTTGAAAAGGAGTTTCCCTACAGATAATGTCTGGTGGTTCTTGCTTAAATTTCAACTAAAGAATATTTTGTATTAGATTTATTTCACACCATTCGCTTTAGATTCCTAAAGTTTCTTATTT
>NC_133365.1:6595804-6685735 GCF_049309525.1 Garra rufa | reverse complement strand
ATAGTCTTTTATGCAAGAAATATGTCTGCACAACAGAAATATGTATCAGCAAATACCTAATACTGAAATCCTCTCTCGTAAACTGTATACCTTTGTCCTTGTTTTTGGCCAGTTTTTAGACAAAGACTATTCTCAGACTTTGGTCAAACATGCCACGAGTGTTCGCAGGAAAACTAGAACAAGCACAGTATATGAGAATTAAATGAAATTTACTTTTAGAAAAATACTTTGGAGCTTCCCCCAGTCTGTCTACGAAGCAGTCAAGAGACACAAGGCCTCAATCTTACCGTTCCTCTGCTGCATGTACATCTATCTCATTTGAAAACACAAAGTTACACGTTACAAGTTAAAGATGGCGTGGTTACACCATTTATTTATTTATTAATAAATAAATCACACTTGTTTTAAGCGAAAAGGATGATTCTTTTAGGACGAGGGTTTTAGTTTTTGTTCCAGGAAACATGGTCAACTGCAACTATGTGTTGTCATGTAGTCATGTGTTTGTCACCATATCTTAGTAATCTGCTCTTTTTTGTGAAAACATGCGGCAGGCAATTTTTACCATATCTTAGTTCTCTTAATGTTTTACGATTGTACATGTTTGTCTAGCTTAAATATTTGTTTTAAGTCTGTTACAAAAGTGACAGACATTACATTTATATGTATTTTTAAATTATTACGGTAGAGTTATAGGTTTTGGGTAGTTTAGGGTAGGCGCATATAAGCAATGAAAACTTAAATGTGACAGACACAAACATCACTCAAACAGTCCACCGTGTCAACTTTTGATAAAATATTGCTTTAAACCTTATCTTCATTCGAGACATTTAACATTTAACCTGGGCCTGTCCACACGGAGACGCGTTTCTCTGTATACGTATAAATTTTTTATCGTATTGGCGTTACATTCACACGGATCCGGCGTTTTAGGAGACTGAATCCGCTATTTTTTTGAAACCGGGTCCCAAAGTGGATAAATCTGAAAACGACACCCTCGTGGTTTCGTGTGTACAGCCAATCCGATTATTTTGTGAAACGATGATGTCAGCACATCACGTGTCGGCTGCGTCACACGTAACAGCAACAACAATAATGGCGGACAACATGATTGCGTTCGTGTTGCTACTAAGCCTACCAGTGGTGGACAGTAACGAAGTAGTTGTACTTCGTTACTGTACTTAAGTACATTTTTCAAGTATCTGTACTTTACTGGAGTAGTTTTATTTTGAGTAACTTTTACTTTTACTTCACTACATTCCAAGGCATAAGATCGTACTTTTTACTTCACTACATTTCAAAAACATGTCGTTACTCTTTATAATATATCACGTGTTCCGAGACGCAGAAGCGGTGTCTGATTAATGAACAAACTGATTCTTTTCAATCGGTTCGCAAATCGCAACAAACGATTCATTCACGAATTGGACTGATCCAATTGCATCTGTTCTTGTTCTCGAGTCGACAACTTATTGATTCAAATGAGCCGTTTAGAGCGAGTCTCCCGTCAACTGGATTCACAAACAAGAACCGGGAGATCATGTGAGCGCGTGCGCGAGTGATGCTGCGAAAAGTAAGTTATAATGTCGCATTTTAGGATTAATTATTGTTTCTGTCAGTTGTTTGCGAACTAAATCTGCTGTAGAGGGTGATGTATTTAAGCCCTCTGAAATGCTTGAATGCAGACACATTAACATCATTGTCTCTTTTTAGGTCAAAAAACATTAAAATAACGGATTAAATAAAATAACTCATGCACGTTCATATTCCTCGCTGCTGTAACATTAACAGTTTTATTAAAATGCTACGTAGCCTATGTATCTCTATGTGACGTCTGTTTTTAAATTGTTTATTAACGGTATACTTTTTTTATATTGTTCGGATCAACTAGCCTAGTAGACAGATGTTTATACAAATGTTAACCATACTGAAAATAAGTAAATATTGTTAGCTGATGCTAACTTCCTAACAAACAAGCTTGCTGGTGCTAAGTTGAGGTAATTTTCAGATATGAAGTCCACATATTTATAATCAACCACCTAGACAGTTTACATCTGAGGGAAAAAACAAAAGATGTGATGTTCAGAACATGGTACAGAGCTACAGTAATTATCAAAGTGGGAAGTAAAGCCCTCTGGGGGCATTTGGCCAGGAGTGTTTTTACACAGACAATGTTTGAGAAAAAGAAAAATATTATGAAAAATAATTACATTTTTCTTATTAACTTCAGGCCTTATTCTCCTATCATTTATAACTGTGCCGTTCTGCAAAATAACAAGCTTTAAAAATAACACCTTTTCTTACTGGTTGAAATGAGATGGTCAAATCAGTTTTCTCTCAGGTACATGGCAATGTAAGCTTCACAGTGAACATCACTCTTGTCAACGTAGTCCATATCAACAACACTTGACTCCATGTAGGCTAGTGATTATTTTGGGAAAATAATCAAAAATATTTTGGCTTTTTGAACAGTAGGATTGAAAAAAAAAAAAAAAAAAAAAAAAAAAAATATATATATATATATATATATATATATATATATATATATATATATATATATATATATATATATATATATATATGCTAATATAAAATTAAATTAAGTAACCTATATAAAATATCAAAATAGTTCAGTACTTTTTTACTTAAGTACACAAAAATGTATTACTTTTGTACTTTCACTCAAGTAAAATTGAAAAAGGAGTACTTTTACTTTTACTGGAGTAATATTCTATTATACGTATCTGTACTTTTACTCAAGTACTTGATTTGTGTACTTCGTCCACCACTGAAGCCTACTAGCTTTATTACAGCAAAATCTATTGCTTCTAGCAACTGTTATGAGCAACAAGCGATAATGTTCGCATCTTCGTCTTCTTCCTCTTAGTTCGTATACAGCGCGCAAGGTTATGCGCATGCTCAAATTCTTCTTCTCTGTGTATAGTGTATCTCTATGGCAGAATTACAGCACCCCACACTGGTCTGGCATATACACCGCGTTCCAAATTATTATGCAAATGATATCTTTCTCTGGTTTTCATAATTAGTCAATGCAAATGACAGTCAGTTTAATTTTTAAGTCATCAACCATTAGGGTATAATTCGAATTTTATTGAACAAACCTCCTAATGATAACAGTATTTATTTCAAAAATAAAAAACTGAAAATGCACTGTTCCACATTATTATGCACAACAGAGTTAAAACATTGTATAGGTTGTAAAGAACTGAAAATGGGCATTTGCTGAATTTGCAGCATTAGGTGGTCATATTTACTGAAATCTAAATCTATTTCAATCAAAAACATCCTAACTGGGCAAGTTACATCTTACCATAGGACCCCTTCTTTGATATCGCTATCACAATTCTTGCATCCATTGAATTTGTGAGTTTTTGGAGAGTTTCTGATTGAATTTGTTTGCAGGATGCCAGAATAGCCTCCCAGAGCTGCTGTTTTGATGTGAACTGCCTCCCACCCTCATAGATCTTTTGCTTGAGGATGCTCCAAAGGTTCTCAATCTGGTTGAGGTCAGGGGAGGATGGTGGCCACACCATGAGTTTCTCCTCTTTTATGCAGATAGCAGCCAATGACACAGAGGTATTATTTGCAGCATGAGATGGTGCATTGTCATGCATGAAGATGATTTTGCTACGGAAGGCACAGTTCTTCTTTTTGTACCATGAAAGAAAGTGGTAAGTCAAAAACTCGACATACTTTGCCGAGGTCATTTTAATACCTTTAGGGATCCTAAAGGGGCCAACCAGCTCTCTCCCTATGATTCCGGCCAAAAACGCCACCTCCTTGTTGTTGTCGCAGCCTTGTTGGGACATGTTCCATCCACTACTCCATCTATCTGGACCATCCAAAGATGCACAACACTCATCAGTAAACAAGACTGTTTGAAAATGAGTCTTCATGTATGTCTGGGCCCACAGCAACTGTTTCTGCTTGTGAGCATTAGTTAGGAGTGGCCGAATAGTAGGTTTATGCACAACTGCAAGCCTCTGGAGGATCCTACACCTTGATGTTCGCGGGACTCAAGAGGCACCAGCAGCTTCAAAAACCTGTTTGCTACTTTGTAATGGCATTTTAGTAGCTGCTCTCTTAATCTGATGAATTTGTCTGGCAGAAACCTTCCTCATTCTGCCTTTACCTGCACAAACCTGTCTGTGCTCTGAATCAGCCTCAAATCTCTTCACAGTACAATGATCACGCTTACGTTTTCGTGAAATATCTAATGTTTTCATACCTTGTCCAAAGCATTGCACTATTTGACGCTTTTCGGCAGCAGAGAGACCTTTTTCTTTCCCATAATTGCTTGAAACCTGTGGCCTGCTTAATAATGTGGAACATCCTTCTTAAGTACTTTTCCTTTAATTGGGCTCATTTGGCAAACTATTTATCACAGGTGTCTGAGATTCGTTTCAGTGATCCAAAGAGGCATGAGACACAATACCATCCATGAGTTTAATTGAAAAACAAAAAACTGTGTGTTTATGACACTTACATACAATTTGCATAATAATTTGGAACGCGGTGTATACTACACCGTTTTCAGTGGTTTCGTGTTTACGGAATTTATTTTTTAGAACGAGGAAAAAAAATTGATCGGATAGGGAACGCACCGGCTTAGTGTGGACGGAGCCGTAGTACATTACATTATATTATCCTAGTTTATATCAGTTATATAAGTTACACAATCGTTTCTTAATTATTATTCCCATTCACACGCGTACGTCTAGCATGCCTATAATTGGTAGATATCTTGACCTTATTCGTGTACGAAACGCCGCTAAAGTTTTTCATAGCGTTACGCTTTAAAACCAGAACAATTGTATCGGTTCCCACAATTGCGTTCTTTCTCATTGAAATTTGTTTAACATTCAACTGTAATTGTTAGACCCATACGCTTTGTTTCCTAGTTTTTGTTAAGGCATTAACAAGCTCTTTGTTCATTTACGTCGATATTTCTGTGAATTTGCTCGATTGAATCAAATATTGCTTTTATACTTTGTCTTCACTTTGAGACATTTACGTTATGTTATTAATACGTTTATATCACAAATAAACACTACCTTCTAATAACTTCTTTTTTATTCAGATCATCATGATTTTATTCAAATCATTAAATTAAAATTGTACTCAGAGAACAGAATAATGAGTAAAGTAAGACAACCTTTTATTTTTACATTTATACATGGAAGTGGTGAAGAAAATAATCAAATTGTCGGTTTGTACAGTATAAAAACCATTACGCCTATGGAATGTCCCCATAAAACATGTAAACCCAACATGTGTTTGTGTGTGTGTGTGTGTGTGTGTGTGTGTGTGTGTGTGTGTGTGTGTGTGAGGGGAATATACATTGATGATTATGATTAAAATAAGAAACTTTAGGAATCTAAAGCGAATGGTGTGAAATAAATCTAATACAAAATATTCTTTAGTTGAAATTTAAGCAAGAACCACCAGACATTATCTGTAGGGAAACTCCTTTTCAAGGAGAACATCTGGTTTACTCATCACCATCACTAATCAGTCCATTTGAGGGGTCTGGAGCAGACCATCAGTTTCACATTGGAGTTTATCCCTGGGAGGACCAAAGAGTTTTATTTATATTCCAACTTAAACATTTTTGCAAATATTTCATTCACAGAATGGATTTCAATGTTCGAAGAACATAATGTAAGCCATTTTTATGATCACTTAAAACTAGTGTAAATGTTTCTTTTTATAAAAGACATGGAGATGTTTTTTTGTCATCTTTAAAAGAAGTGCATGATGTGTTTTATAAGTTCAAAAACCTAAATAAAATGTTGAATACTTGTTTAAGATGTTCAAGATGTACGATGAATTATTTGTTTAGCTGTAGTAACATGTTTGTTACAATGTTTTATATTTATGATCACCTGAAAGTATTGTAAATGTTAATTTTAATAAACATGGAGATCGTCTTTAAAAAAGTGCATGATGTGTTGAATACTTGTTTGAGATGTACAATGAATGATTTGTTTAGCTTTAGTAGCATGTTTGTTACTTTGATGTTTTATAACTTCAATAAACTTAAAAATATAAAATGAACATTGTATAATGATTTGTTTTGCTGTAGTAACCTGTTTGTTACCAGTGGTGGACGAAGTACACAAATCAAGTACTTGAGTAAAAGTACAGATACGTATAATAGAATATTACTCCAGTAAAAGTAAAAGTACTCCTTTTTCAATTTTACTTGAGTGAAAGTACAAAAGTACTACATTTTTTGTGTACTTAAGTAAAAAAGTACTGAAATATTTTGCACTTTTTAAAGGCTATAATTTTATATTAGCATTTTTTATTTTTTTTATAATCCTACTATATGCCTTGGATTTTCCCAAAATAACCACACGCCTATATGGAGTCAAGATAGATTTTTGTTGTTGATATGGACTACGTTGACAAGAGTGATTTTCACTGTGAAGCTTACATTGTATTGTACCTGAGAGAAAACTGATTTGACCATCTCATTTTCACCAGTAAAAAAAGTGTTTTAAAGCTTGTTATTTTGCAGAACGGCACAGATATAAATGGTATGAGGATAAGGCCTGAAGTTAGGAAGAAAAATGTAATTATATTTTCATAATATTTGTCTTTTTTCTCAAACATTGTCTGTGGTGTAAAAACACCCCTGGCCAAATGCCCCCAGAAGGCATCACTTCCCACTTCGATAATTACTGTAGTTACCGTGATCTGAACATCACATCTTTTCTTTTCCTAGATGGTTGATTATAAATATTTGGACTTCATATCTGAAAATTACATCAATTTAGCACCAGTAAGCTTGTTAGCTAGGAAGTTAGCATCAGCTAACAATATTTACTTATTTTCAGTATGGTTATGAATAAACATTGATTTCTGTCAACTAGGCTAGTTGATCCAAACAATATAAAAAAGTATAACGTTAATAAACAATATAAAAACAGACGTCACATAGGGCTAAATGCGTAGCATATTAATAAAACTGTTAAGTTTACAGCAGCGGGGAATATGAACGTGCATGAGTTATTTGATTTAATCTGTGTTATTTTAATTTTTCGTTTTTTGACCTAAAAAGAGACGATGTTGATGTGTCTGCATTTAATCACTTCAGCGGGCTTAAATACATCACCCTTTACAGCAGATTTAGTTCGCAAACAACTGACAGTTACAATAATTAATCCTAAAACTCAACATTATATCTTACTTTTCGCAGCATCAGTCGCGCGCGCTCGCATGGTCTCCCGGTTCTTATTTGTGAATTCAGTTGACTGGAGACTCGCTCTAAACGGCTCATTTGAATCAGTGAGTTTGAACAGCTGCAATTGGATCAGTCCAATTCGTGAATGAATCGTTTGTGGCGATTTGCGAACCAATTGAAAAGAATCAGTTTGTTCATTAATCAGACACCGCTTCTGCGTCTCGGAGCACGTGATATATTATAAGGAGTAACGACATGTTTTATGAAATGTAGTGAAGTAAAAAGTACGATCTTATGCTTTGGAATGTAGTGAAGTAAAAGTAAAAGTTACTCAAAATAAAACTACTCCAGTAAAGTACAGATACTTGAAAAATGTACTTAAGTACAGTAACGAATTACAACTACTTCGTTACTGTCCACCACTGTTTGTTACTATGTTTTATATTTATGATCACCTAAAAGTATTGTAAATGTCTATTTTTATAAACATGGAAATGTTTAGTATCATCTTTAAAATAAGTGAATTATGTGTTCAGTAAACTTAAATGTTGAATACATGTTTAAGATGTACGATGAATGATTTGTTTTGCTGTAGTAACATGTTTGTTACTTTGATGCTTTGTATAATTATATATGTATTACCATCTTTTTTAACCCTCTGGGGTCTGAGGGGCTTTGGGAACTCTACTGATGTTTTGTCCTACCCTGACATTTGTGTGTTTCCAGCACCTTAAAACATATTTATGTTTATGATTATACTTTATTCAGCACAAATCGTGCTACAATAATACGTGAGCAGCGTTATCGTACATGTTTGTGTTGTGATCGTACATGTTTGTGTTTTGAGAAAACAAAAATACTTGTTTAAAATTTTTGTGACAATATTTTTTCATGTTTTTATTTTGTCTTTTGCTTACTTTTTAGGTTGAAATGTTTATAGGACTTATTAGATCACAAATTTGTTTATTGATTTGGACATTACATTGATATAACAACATAAATGTGATTTATAAATGTGAGTCCTACTATAATAATTTAGATTACTTACAATATTTTATTACAAATGGAAGTATGTTGAACTTTTGGTATGATGGGCAGATGTTCACTTTGTACAGTACAAAAACTTTATAAAAATATAGTAAATAATGTTTATTAAAAAATAGAGAAATAGAGAAAGTTTACTGTGATTGGGTAGGTTAAGGGGTTGATACAGTATCAAACCGACATGCCCAGGCATGTCTGGGTCCCCCATAATCCGTATGGTTTGGTCTGTTTAAATACATTTTACCCTTTACTTATTTTGACATCACTGGGTCCCCATTACAATATTTACCGCTACCTAAAAACTAGCGTAAATGTTTTTCTTTGTTTTATATCATGTGTGAAAACACCGTTTATATTAATTTCTTTTTAAAGAAGAGAATAAGACTTGGAGGACTGAATGTGTGTTTCTGTACATGAATAAGCTACACTGTTGGGGACAAGTGTTATCATTTACATTTTTAAAACATTAGAGAAAGACTTTATTGATATATTTCATTGTGCGGTTATGGATAAAATAAAAGACTAAAGTGTTTGATGTGAAATAAATTATGGTTAAGCTAAAATATAAGCATAAGCCATGAGGAATAAGTTGCATTATGTTTATTAAAAGTAACTATGAAATAAATGTATTACATTTAAAATGTTTGCAAACCCTCTCTTTCGCACAGTAATCCGATCCTCAGAAATCTTCAAAAAGTGGTATAGTGTGAGAACAGGGGCTAGAACTAATTTGGACTCACTGCAAAAATGGTTGTGGGATACAGAAGACCAGCTCAAATAGAGCTGCACTCGTAACTGTTGTGTCTATTTGTCTCCTATTATTTTTTATAGCAACCAATATATTGTTGAAAAGGTAATTTATATAAAAGCCATCACATGTATGGTCACTTTTACATATAAGATGTTCAAATAGCGCTGTGTAACGCGAGCTCAAACAGACCCCATGCAGGCTGGGGCTGAGAGCAATGCTGAGGAGAGACTATGAGAGCCTTACGCACGCAGACTTTTATTTTTTACCCTAGACTGTAAAAAGGTAAGGGATTTAATGATTTACTTTCAACGATAGGAATTTCATTTATATTATTATTATTATTATTGTTATTATTATTATTATTGTTATTATCATTATCATTTTATTATTTAAAATATATATTTATACTTTTATAATTGGCACTCATTTTATAATTGTTGTTGTTGTACAGTTTTCTCGGGGCCATAGTCAGATCTTCCATCGACTCTTTGTCCCATTCCCTCTCAGGAGTTTTAGGGGAGTGTATCGCGTCCATGTCTATGTATTTCACAGCTCTTTTCTGATGATCCACAGATATGATGGGGAACCCTATTTATCTTTGCTGAACGCAACCTGACACCCCACCCTACAACACGGATGTGGGGCTAGACCGTAAAATCCCCGAAACATTCTTCAAAGCTTCATTCCTCTCCCGACACCGGACGGTCACGCACAGCTGCTGTATTTCCTCCACCCTGATGATGAACAACACCGGATGGTCACGCAACAACCCATAAACCTGCCAGAAGTTAATCCCGCACCTGGTAAAACCATCATAAATCCTCTCAACATCCCATAAACCTGTCATCCGTTGACGTCGCACCTGGTCAATCCATCAAACAAGGTCAGTAGAGTTCACGAGGTCACCGCTAGATCAAACACGAGGTCATGCTCTACGTGGGTGGGCACCGTGGGAAAGGGGCGTGGGGGAGGGGAAAGGTCAAAAGGTCAAAGTCATCAATCATTTTTTGACAGTCGCCGTAGTATATTCACTACTAGTAACCGCAACTTTTTATCTCACATTTCTGACTTCTTTTCCCAGAATTGCAAGATATAAACTTGGAATTGTGAGGGGAAAAGTCAAAAATGTGAGAGAAAAAGATTGTAGTTAACTTTGTATTTTTTATTCAGTGGCAGAAAAGTGGTGAACAGATTCCAAAAGTCTTATGTATGATTTCCAGGCTGATCCATAAATAAGAGTCCAGCAACAGATTCTGTACAAATTCACAAGACTTGGACTGTCCGCACCTCATTTGGTTTTAGATAAAAACTTTTAAAACATTCATGGTTTTTAAGTAAATAAATGTAAGGAATAAAACACAGTTTGCTGTTAAAGACGATACCAAGAAACCTGGCCTTTTACAACTTTAAAATTAAAATTACAAATAAAAAAGACAGTGACGACATGTTCTTTCCCAATAAAAACATCACAAATATAACATTAAAGAAATTATATGTACAGATTCCTAATGTGTGTAATTCAATAGATTTTTACCAACTACAATTTTGATCATGTACTTTGTAAACAGTAATTGAATAAATAATAATTTGTAAGTAATCAGTAAGTGATCATTTGTAAAGAGCAGCTCATGAGTTACAGCTCAGTCAGTCAAACTCACAGCAGCAGAAAGAGTCTGAACACTTCAAATATGTGACCCTGGACCACAAAACCAGTCTTAAGTCTTTGTAGCAATAGCCAAAAATACATTGTATGGGTCAAATTTATTGATTTTTCTTTCATGCCAAAAATCATTAGGAAATTCAGTAAAGATCATGTTCCATGAAGATTTTTTGTCAAATTCCTACAATAAATATATCAAAATGCAATTTTTGATTAGTAATATGCATTGTTAAGAACTTAATTTGGACAACTTTAAAGGTGATTTTCGCAGTATTTTGATTTTTTTGCACCCTCAGATTCCAGATTCTCAAATAGATGTATCTCAGCCAAATTTTGTCCTATCCTAACAAACTATACATCAATAGAAAGCTTATTTATATGACTTTCATATGATGTATACATCTCAGTTTTGTAAAATTTAACCTTATGACTGGTTTTGTGGTCCAGGGTCACATATACTTTACAATGTGCTTCATGTGTGAGAGTCATATATGATCTTACCTCAGTTTCTCCAGTTTACAGAGAGGATTCTGTAGTACATCAGAAAGCAGCTTCACTGAATCTCCTAGTTCATTCTCAGTCAGATCCAGTTCTCTCAGGTGTGAGGGGTTTGATCTCAGAGCTGAAGCCAGAGCAGCACAACCTTCATCTGTGACACCACAACTATACAACCTGTAGAGAACAATGACACACTCTTCACTCTCTCAGATCAGATCAGTTTAGCAGTGAATCTATTATTAAAGAGAAAGTACAAACTTAAAGCACAAATCAGTATGTTTGCTGGATCATTGGATTGACGTCTAAAATGTCACAGAACATAAAATATTATCATAAAACATCCAAAGTCTCATTCAAGCATGATAAATAGTAGTTTTATATGCACTTTATCTGTATTTTATGCATAATGTGTCTTATTTGATAACACTATTCAGATTCTCAGAAAGGAAGGCAAGGAAGTTTGATCAGAGTTGATGCTAAACTCCACATGACAGTTATTTTATTTTAATAATTTAACAACAGTTCCCATGTTCATGGCTGATTGACACGCATTTAAACAAATAAAGTATTTCTATTTTTACTGGTTAGTGTTTTATTTTGATTGTTTTATTTTAAAATTATTCATTTTAATTTAACATTGAGTT
Source organism: Garra rufa (assembly GCF_049309525.1). Classification (NCBI taxonomy): domain Eukaryota; kingdom Metazoa; phylum Chordata; class Actinopteri; order Cypriniformes; family Cyprinidae; genus Garra; species Garra rufa. The sequence continues at coordinate 6,673,931 of NC_133365.1, read as the reverse complement.
TGACAATTTTATGATTTAATTAACTATTTGCTTTTCATCAACTCCCAAAGTCTCTGTTTTTTCAGGAAAGCCACAGTTTGTAAAACCATGAAATAATGTAATGTTTAATAAACTTCACAATGTTGATAAAGAATTGAATATATTTTCTTTGACTTTTTTCCCCCAATGTTGTACAATATAATCAATAGAAGCCTGTTTCTGCCACTGAATAATAAAAAAAGTAACTGCAACTTTTTCTCTCACATTTCTGACTTTTTTTCTTAGAATTGCAAGATATAAACTTGGAATTATGAGGGGAAAAAGTTGCAATGAACTGTATTTTTTTATTCAGTGGCAGAAAAGTGGTGAACAGTTTCCAAAAGTCTTATGTATGATTTCCTGGCTGATCCATAAATAACAGTCCAGCAACAGATTCTGTACAAATTCACAAGACTTGAACTGTCTAATCCTCATTTGGTTTTAGATAAAAACTTTTAAAACATTCATGGTTTTTAAGTAAATATATGTAAGGAATAAAACACAGTTTGCTGTTAAAGACGATAACAAGAAACCTGGCCTTTTACAACTTTAAAATTAAAATTACAAATTAAAAAAGACAGTGACGACATGTTCTTTCCCAATAAAAGCATCACAAATATAACATTCAAAATAATAATATGTACAGATTCCTAATGTTTGTAATTCAATAGATTTTTACCAACAACAATTTTGATCATTTACTTTGTAAACAGTGATTGAATAAATAATAATTTGTAAGTAATCAGTAAGTGATCATTTGTAAAGAGCAGCTCATGAGTTACAGCTCAGTCAGTCAAACTCACAGCAGCAGAAAGAGTCTGAACACTTCAAATATACTTTACAATGTGCTTCATGTGTGAGAGTCATATATGATCTTACCACAGTGTCTCCAGTTTACAGTGAGGATTCTGTAGTACATCAGAAAGCAGCTTCACTGAATCTCCTAGTTTATTGTAAGACAGATCCAGTTGTCTCAGGTGTGAGGGGTTTGATCTCAGAGCTGAAGCCAGAGCAGCACAACCTTCATCTGTGACACCACACCTATACAACCTGTAGAGAACAATGACACACTCTTCACTCTCTCAGATCAGATCAGTTTAGCTGTGAATATATTATTAAAGTGAAAGATGTTTGTTGGATCATTGGACTGAGGCCAAAAGTATCACAGATCATAAAACATCACAAGTGTTATTCAAGAAAGAGAAATATTCATTTATTGCAACATGTCTGTATTTGTATTCAAAATCTGTTTATTAATAACACTATTCACTACTTAGATCTTTATTAGTATGTGTGGAGAAGTGATTGTGTGTGTGTTTATAGTTTCACACAGACACAGAGAGAACATGCAAGAAAGGCCTCTTGGCTCAGGGACTCTTCACTCTCTCAGATCAGATCAGTTTAGCTGTGAATCTATTATTAACAATAAAGTACAAACTTAAAGCACAAAGCAATATGTTTGTTGGATTATTAGACTGAGGACAAAAGTATCACAGATCATAAAACATCAAAAGTGTTATTCAAGAAAAAGAAATATTCAGTCTCTGTATTTGTATTCAAAATCTGTTTATTAATAACACTATTCACTACTTAGATCTTTATTAGTATGTGTGGAGAAGTGATTGTGTGTGTGTTTATAGTTTTTCAGAGGAAACCACACAGACACAGAGAGAACATGCAAGAAAGGCCTCTTGGCTCAGAGACTTGTTTTTTTCACTTGGTGTCTCTGTCATGGACATAGAGAAGGCTGATATTGGTTTTTCTGACCATAAATCTGTGACATTTAATACTGCTCTTCCTTGTCGATCTAGTAATATCTCGTCCCAGACGTGATGGATTTGTCATTTCTCTCCTACAGTCTGCCAGGACTTTGTTACTGTGTATAATGCAGTTGACCAGTCGTCAGCATTGATTGAATTTCAGAAAATTTTGACGCAGGTGAGAACCTCAGTCATTTTAATATTATCTTCTTGAACACTTTCTTTGAAGATCAAGTGTTCCAATCAAAAATTTGCACACAGGATTAACGATTCTATTCGTTCACTCAGATGAATATGCAGAAGAGCAGAACACAAATAGCACAAGGACAGGCTGCAGGTGTCCTATGAACTTTTAAGGAGGTGGAGGGATGCTGGAAGAACTGATGTTGGGACAGTGCAGTGAGTGCTGCTTATATCGACTCAAAATGATGATTGACTGAATGATTAGGCTCCTCCTGAACATACGTTCTGAACTTCATTTGAGCAGTACACAGTACTTCAATTACACAGTACTGAATCTGGCCTTCTGAAAATTACAATCAGCGTCTTGTTGGCTACGGACAATGGGAATGTTGTTGATTTGGTCATTTTAGATCTCAGCATTTGATACTTGATCATGAACATTCTTCATCTGGAGCACATCTTTCTTGTGGTGTTCTGTAGAGATCCATTCTTGCTTCGACTGTTTTCTTTATAAATGTTGCCTCTGGGTTACAACTTTCCTAAATATGGGGTATCTTTTTATTTATATTGTTACGAGTTTGATGTTTAAATGGGATGATAGCGTAACATTTAAGTGAGACAATAGCTGTTGTGCGTGCAGATCAAAAGATGACAAAAAAACAGGGTACGTTTAAAGTTTTTACTGGGTTGCGTTATGAATTGACAAATAATTAAGTGAAATGAAGATGCATTGTGACAAATAGCAAAAGAAAATGAGTGTCACCCAAAATAAAGAAATAACCAAAACAAAACAGCCTTACATCTAACCTCTAAACTACTTGAAAGGAAATGAGAAAAGAACACCGAATTCTTCAGCGTATGCGACGCTCTAACTAAACTCAATTAAACTAAAAAGCAGAAGTACAAAAGTGGCATGACACACACAAACCTAAACTAACAACGTACAAACTAAACTCAAAGAATCAAAACAAACAGAATCACGGCAGTTGACTAATTGTTCGAATTGTCACAAAGGGCAGTTATGGTTAACGAACTCAATGCACAGCAATCACAGAAGGTGCAATCTTAACTTTAAACTTGGCATGTGTTACTAAAACTCCATACGGACAGAATATTCTCTCTCTAAATTCGATACAAGTCAATAGCCAACAACAAAGCTATAAATAGACCACGTTACACTGCACAAAGCATTACTTCGAAGATCAGGATACTTTAAGCATTTGAAAATACTGTTGTAGCAAACAAGACTGACTGCAGACAGTGTTGCCAGATCAGGTTGACGATTTCCAGCCCAAAAGCTCACCAAAACCCGCCCACTTCAACAAAAACCAGCCCAAATTTTAACTGCCAAAATAATGAGAATTTTATTGCCATGTCAAGGTTGATAAGGACCATTTTTATCTCTTTAAAAAAATAATAATGACAAAATAAAATAAAGATAAATCAATTTCACAGGAATGTGGATCAAAACAGTCCGAAAATATGCGTAAAATGTCCAGAAATCTTTTCAAAGTGGAAATTAACCGATGACTTTAACCCTTGGAAAAACACATGCATAATTTTCAATGTCCACAGTAAAAAATATGCTAATTTCTGTGCAAAAAGTGCACAATAAAGTGATGAGAAACAAATGTAATGTAAAACCCCGTCACTCACAAGTCATCACATCTCACTAACGTAAAAGACATAAATTGATTGACAGGTCTCTGTTAAACAAAACCAGTAAGGGTTACGTTAAGCAAAAATGAGTTTATGACTGCACTACACATTATATTACTGTGATACTTTGAGCTCGAACGTACTAATATAACATGACTAATGATAAAAGCGAAGAAAAAAAACAGCTGACTGGGCGGCTTTTAATTTTTTAAAGCAACCCAAATTTTGTCTACCCGCCCAAAGCGTTATTCTCCGGTCCAAGCCTATCAAAAGAAGCCCAAATGGGCGGAAAGCCGCCCAATCTGGCAACACTGACTGCAGACCGCGTTGGAGCACAAGGTACGCTAATCAGCGGATTGGCAGAACGTGATGACATCATAACGATGACTGACAGTCTGGTCAGCCAATACACAGAGACCTAGAAATGAGTAAGAAATAACCAAATAACACAGAAATGGGGAAGTAATGAGAGAAACTAAATATACACAAAGCTAGGGATGGGCGATACCACTCATTTTATTTTCGATACGATACCGATACTTTTAAGGCCAGTATCATCGATATTGATACCGATACGATATTTCTAAACTTAACTTTTAAATTATTACATTTATTAAATAAAAAAAAGTAAAATATGTAATTATAACCTTAACTTTATATTTGAAATGCATTTTAACATTTAATATGCCCTAATTTAAAATACATAGTTTCATAAGGGGCTGCCAGTGACCGGCTGTTGCACAAAAAAAATCCAAGATTTTTATTCTGACAGTGTATAATTTATATTAACTTTACAAAAAAACATAATCAATGAACTTTAAAGGAACCGTATGTAGGATTGTGGCCAAAACTGGTACTGCAATCACTTTCAAAATACTGTAGAACGGTGTTTCCCCTCCCGCTCCCCCCTGACTCGAGGTTGCCAGCTAAGCTGCAGGAGTAGGCTGCAACAAGGAGCTTCAAGTGACGAGTCCTACACAGTAATTTGTTTTTCTTCTGTTAATTATGTTTATGCTTCACAAGAGATGTTTTGCGAAGTAATTATGTATCGCAAAAATTTACAGTTGGCGATTAGCCAAATATTTCGCAAAGATGTACTGTAATACCACAGTTCAGTCGGAACATAGATTGTTTTCATACCCTGCTAGTGGTGCGATATAAAGCTTTTTATGAACGGATTTAGTACTGCCGACCGTGGAAAATCCACTGTGTACGGAAGCAAAGTTAGCCAAACATAGATGAATCTTACTTGTCCAGGAGAAAATCAGCAACGTTGGCGTCAATCTTCAAATTCTTCTCCGTTTTCAGCCGTCTCCATCTTTCAAAGGCATCTCCTATACCAATCCTTGTTTTATTTCGGACTTTGTCACAACGTATTTCGGATTCATAACGAGGTCTTTTAGGTTTGTAACGTTATACATGTTTTATCCGACACCGTTCGTAGCTGTAACTAGAGCAGACAGAGCTGGCAACCCGTCTCACAAAACTCTACTGACTTCGTGATTGGTAGATAGCTGGAGGGTGGCGCCTCAGACCAAAACACAAAACGATAACAATAACATCAGTTGAGGGCTGCAACTCTCACTTTTAAATGACAATATCCTGGCCGGACCACTGTTGTCAGTGATATAAGTATTTGAAATGAACATGATTTCTTAATGTCTAGTGACATGTCAGGGCCATTTTATGATTAACTGACATAAATTTCTTACATACGGTTCCTTTAAGTGTTAATTTAAAGAAAATTAATTTTGCACAAATTATGTAGGCTACAATTTCAGTTTGTTTATTGTGAAATAGCTCAAACATGTTTTTATTTTCTGTCCTCTGATAAGCATTGTTCTGAGCTGCTGTTCCCAAAAGCATCAATGTTTTCTTATACTTTTGGGAAATGTAGCTCTGATTGAATGCACTGTCTGAAGTGAGTGAATACTCTCTGTGACTGATTGGTTCGTTTAGATGAGTAAGAAAATTGTTATATCATGAACAGTCATACCCTAACATAGGTTATACGTCCAAGTCAATGCACACTGTATGCCTTGCTTTTTGTTAAATAAACAAAATCACTGGTTAAAAAAAAAAAACACCTTAGTATCGATATTTTTAATTTGAGTATCGATACTTTCGATACTCGCATCAGTATCGATACTTTAGGATCGATATGCCCATCCCTACACAAAGCACATGTGGAACGTAACAATATGCTGATGATGTGTTCCAGCGGGGCATTGCTAGTTTGTTGACAAGAACTGAACTTCATTTGTTACTCCTTGTGCTAAAGTTTTTTGTTTGACTCAGTACTCAAGTTTGACAAACAAAGTCATGCTGTGGTTAAATCATGCTTTTTTTCCATTTATGATGCCTTGCAAAAGTTAAACCTCTTCTCTCTCTGAGGAACTTTGAAACAGTAATTCTTGCCATTATTTCATCACACCTGGATTACTGTAATTAGATTTGTACTCAGGTTGTGGGCTAAGACCACTTTTCTTACTCACCCACTTAGAGTTTGACTGGTTTCATTTTCTAATTTATTCTGATGAGCTATGTGCACTGTATGTAAACAGATAATCCATTTAAAAGGTTTTTGCAAAAAAGGGTTACAGTGAACACATGTACAAGAAAATGTTGATCACAATTTTTTACATCTTGATTTTTTTTTCATATATGATCTTACCACAGTTTCTCCAGTTTACAGAGAGGATTCTGTAGTACATCAGAAAGCAGCTTCACTGAATCTCCTAGTTTATTCCCAGACAGATCCAGTTCTCTCAGGTGTGAGGGGTTTGATCTCAGAGCTGAAGCCAGAGCTGCACAACCTTCATCTGTGACACCACAATATCTCAACCTGTAGACAGATGACAATCATGTGAAACACTATCAAACAACTCCAAAAAGCAATCAAACAACTTTATGCAATAAACAACAACTTGCAATTCCAATATAATTAAATTAATTCTGCTTGGTCTTTTATGCCAGATGAGAAATATTTTAATTTATTTTTATGCTAATTGAAAAATGTTTAAGTACAAAACCTGAATTATTTATAGGCCTATGCAACTTCTCTGACTTTGTTTGAATGTCTAAGGAAATCTTTCACAGTATCACTATATTAAAAACACATCAAAAAGCCGACCAAGCTTTTAACTTTGATTTTCTTAATGTTTTAAATGTGAAGTGATTTTTCTCAGTGATACTTACTGAACTGATCTGGATTCTTTAATCACAGGCAGCAACTTCTGAAGAACTTTCATATTTTCAGGATTATTCATTTCTTTAACAAATTTATCAAGACGAAACTCACTCAGTTCCTCTTCTGATGTCAACAACACAAAAACTAGAGCTGACCACTGAGATGAAGAGAGTTTGGCTTCCTTTATTCTTCCAGATTTCAGATACTGTTGTATTTCCTCCACTAGTGAACGGTCACCCAGTTCATTCAGACAGTGGAACAGATTGATGGATTTCTCTGGAGAGTCAATGGTCCTGATCTTCTTCTTGATGTACTCAGCTGTTTTCTCATTGCTGTCAGAGCTGCTTCTTTTCATCGTCATTATTCGTTGTAGGAGAATCCGATGAGACTCCACTGACAAACCCAGAAGAAACCGCAGGAAAAGATCCAGATGTCCATTTTTACTCTTCAGAGCCTCATCCAAAGCTGTCTGATGAAGCTCAAATAATGCATTTAGTTGAAACCAGTCCTTCACTTTAGACCTCAAACTCTGTTTCATGATTTGGTCAAACACATTTCTGTTGTTGTTTGTCCAGGAGAGATGCACATATAGAGCTGCTAGATGTTCCTGAATGCTCAGATGAACAAAGCAGAAGACTTTCCCCTGATACAAGCCAAACTCCTCTCTGAAGATCTGAGTGCACAATCCTGAGTAAACTGATGCTTCTGTCTCATCAATGCCACACTCTCTCAGGTCTTCCTCATAGAAGATCAGGTTTCCTTTCACAAGCTGCTGGAGAGCCAGTTTCCCCAGTTTGAGGATCATATCTTCATCTGTCACCTTCTTCTCATAGTCCTTCTCATGTTTGATGTTGGTCTGAAGGATCAGGAAGTGTGTGTACATTTGAGTGAGAGTCTTGGGAATCTCTCCAGTCTCTGCTGGACTCAACATCTTCTCTAGAACAGCGGCTGAGATCCAGCAGAACACTGGGATGTGGCACATGATGTAGAGGCTCCTGGATGACTTCAGGTGTGAGATGATCCTGTCGGCCAGACTCTGATCACTGATTCTCTTCCTGAAGTATTCCTCCTTCTGTGGCTCATTGAATCCTCGTACCTCTGTCACTCGATGGACACACTCAGAGGGGATGAGATCAGCTGCTGCTGGTCTGGAGGTGATCCAGATGAGAGCAGAGGGAAGCAGATTCCCCACAATGAGGTTCATCAGCAGCACGTCCACTGAGGCTGATTCAGATATATTACACAGTTTCACTTTACTCTTAAAGTCCAGAGACAGACGACACTCATCCAGACCATCAAAGATGAACAACACTTTATAGTCATCACTGGATATTTCCATTTCTTTAGTTTCAGGGAAAAAGACATGAAGAAGATCTGAAAGACTGAGTGTTTTGTCCTTCATCAAGTTGATTTCTCTGAAAGGAAGTGGAAATATGAGCTGGACGTCCTGATTCTCTTTCCCTTCAGCCCAGTCCAGGATGAACTTCTGCACAGAGACTGTTTTTCCAATGCCAGCGACTCCCTTTGTCAGCACAGTTCTGATGGCTTTGTCTTGTCCAGGTAAAGGTCTAAAGATGTGATTGCATTTGATGGCTGTGTCCTCTGTTGCTGTTCTCCTGGATTGTGTCTCAATCTGTCTGACCTCATGTTCATTACTGATCTCTCCACTCTCACTCTCTGTGATGTAGAGCTCTGTGTAGATCTCATTCAGGAGTGTTGGCTTTCCCTGCGTCACTGTTCCCTCATACAGACGCTCAAACTTCTTCAGCAGATTTAATCTAAACGTGTTGAGGACTTCATGTCTGCAAAATTAAAATATCATATTATTACATGAGTTACAGAGGTAAATGTACAGAGCAAAATGTCTTTTTTTTTTGGTTTTCTGTGATATGAGACATTTAACATATAGAGTTCATGAAATGTGTTATTAATGATGTATTTGAGTAATGTGTGATTATTATTTGCATTTAAAAAATGCCAGTTTACCTGACACCAGGATCTGTGCTGTCTTGTGGTTGATTCATAGACTGGTCATATTTCTTACAGATGGGTTTTGGTGGCAGGACTGACCTTAAATTAAGAATCAAACACTCTGACATTAATGACATTTAATGACCTTAATAACAGTTGTGAATTTTAATTACCTGCTCATGGTAAGAACTGTAAAAAATTAAGTTTAAATAAATTAAAATAAATAAAGAATTCTACTCTGTCATTAGATTTACTGCATTTACTAGCCACACTTCTGCTCATATTTATTATAGCATTGTATAATTATGACAGTTTAATTTAAAATATCTTGCTATAACTATATCAATAAAAAAATTAATACTTAAGGTTAAACCTTGTTTCATCACTCTTAAAATGAACTAGAGGATCCATAGAAGCGTCACTCCTCATAGACACACAGCTGGGCTCTGGTTCTGATTTCTTCTGGTGAACTGAACTATAACAGAGAGAGATTAAAGGTACACTATTATTGTTATAGACGTGTCTCTCTGTTTGAACAAATGTTAAAATATCAGATGAAATGGAGAAATAATCACTTGATAAAACATTATAACAAATATTCCAATCATGTCTGTTAATGAAATATTGTACCTGAGATTTTGTTGTTGACCAATAGACTCGTCACTCTTCATAGACACACAGCTGGACTCTGGTTCTGATCTCTTCTGATGAACTGAACTATAAGAAATAATTCTTTGAATTACTGTAGTACTATTAACTTTTGCATTAAAAAATATGATCTTCATATTTTTACTATATTAATACAGAAACCATAAACTAATGTTCTTTCATAGACTCTCTGCCATAATAACCAATATGAGTACCATAATAACATGAATATCTAACATAAAACCAAAACACAATATAAATATGACACACAGCTCTGGCTCTGATCTCTTCTGCTAAACATGATTTAATGACTTCTATGTTTAAAAAACTGTTAGCATTAGTTTATTATGTTTATGTAAAAATGTTGAATTTAATTTTTATATTTTTTATTATCTGACTGTTTGTATCTCAGGGGATACGTTTCCGTTTCAGGGATAGAAATCAAGATATTTCAGAAATCAGTTCAATACTTCAAACTCTTAAAAGATCATTTATTGTCAATCATTTAATCATTAATCATTCAGTTAGCAAAACATTACAACATTATAAAAAATTATTAAATACATTATTAAGAAAACCCAACCTCGTTCAGCCCAGTACATGTTCATCTTGAATTATTATATAAACGTTATTCTTGCATTTACATTATAAAAATCATGAAAGATTTCACAGCAAAATGCTTTACTTGATAAAAAAAAAACATGAACTATCAGAAGGCATGAAGTAGGTTGCGTACAACAGTTTTGCTAATGTTTATAATTTATGGACCCTAGACATTTGTGTATCAAATATAATACAGCTAATACATTAATAAACAGAGCTAAATGGAGGGCAGTCGTGGTCTAATGGTTAGAGAGTCGGACTGCTCTGTGTGTGCACTTGATGAGAGAAATGCAGAACACAAATAACAAGGACACCATACTTAGCCACACGACACTTTCACTTTCACTTTATGATTATTGGCATATTAACACAATATTGAAACAAATGTTTACTGTAAGTTATGAGACAATAAAATGTTTTAAAAATGTAGTTAAAATGTTGTAACACACTGCAAAACAAGCATTTTTATTACAAAGGGGTTTGTTTTCAAAGTACCTGCATCCTGGAGAACAATCTTGATTTCGGAGTGTTTGTGTGTCATCCATGATGAAGCTGAACAGACAGAAGAGAGAGATCTCCAACTCTTACTCTGAGTGGAAATGACAGACAAATAATTGAGTTGAACGGATCCTGAGAGTCGGAGAAACAGGAGAACGACGGTGGTTCACTCAAATACACAATGTTAGCAACGAAACCATTTAATTTGGTTAAAAATAAAACAATCAAACACATTAAAGAGCACACGTCCTTCAGGAGAAATATGAACGCGGAAGTCACCTGCAGCGTCGAGTCACCTGTGTTCCTGTTTGCGACACTGATCCTGGATCTTCTTCCTCTATTTTAATGGCGCATTACAATAAACAGGATTTTCTGCATTTATGATCAATTTCATTTATATGTTTTTTTCTATGTGTATCAAACTAGACACATAGATTTTGTTTCTTTAAGCAAGAGACAAAAAATTATGAAACACATGAACAAGATGTTTATTTGCTCTATTACAGACTGAACTGACCTCATTGTCATTTGAAAGAGGCAACCGATGCATTTTAATCACGATCCAAAAAAGGATTATATAAACCTACGTTTAATTAAATTTTAAGATTTAAAGCAAACAGAATGGTTTGACTTCGTGAAATTCGTGACTTCGTGAATTTTTTTCTACAAATGCAAATTCTCTGTCTGACAGCAGGTGGCGCTTAAGACCGCTGTAAACAGAGCAGTGCTGCACTTATTAATACATTACAGTTTTTTTCAATCGCTAACAAGCGCTTACCCATACTTCAGATACTTTTTCTAAACTCTTAACACAGACTCACACCTACAAAACACAATTGGCCAAATGGATAATTTTCTTCTCAAAAATACATTTTGTTAAATATATACTAACTCTTCATTTCAAAATAGAACACATCTTTCTCTGCACACACTAACTTTACCAAAACACTGGAAATCTGACTCAAAATGAAATTATTCTGTCAAAGAATAACACTTGTTTTCACTTCACAAGGTACACGCAGTCAATCAAAGTACACCAGGTTTCAAAATACTGGCTATTGTTGACATTACAAAAACTGCATAGACTTTTATGTTTCAGTTTTACAGGTATTTGCATGCAAAACATGCAATCCACCATTTTGACACTAAATTTCTTGGTTGGGAACTGTCTGTCCACATGTACAGTAATGTTCACATTCAAAAGCATTCCAGTAAAAAGCAAATAAGTTTCTTTTTCTGTTTATTACAGGAGCTACAGTAGAAACATGGTATGATAGAACAGAAAAAGTTTTACTGTATTGCTTACAGTGAACAAAATATCCATGAAACACACAAGAGCATTCTGAACAAAAAATAAATAAATAAATAAAAATAACAACAGCAAAAAGCCCAGATAAAAAAAAAAGGGGGGGGGGGGGGGTCTAAAAAAAGCACAAAATTACTGTATCTATTCTCTGCGATCTTGAAATGAATTGAATTGAGAATGAATTGTAAATTCCAATTCACTTCCTGGAATGGAATTGGATTTGGAATTGGAATGTCAGGAAACAGAATTGAAATCAAATTCCAAATAAATTCCACTTGAGTTGCTAGTTTATAATACATTAAATATTGTAAATCACATAAACAACAAACACATAAAAGAAATACAAAGTACTGTATGTTTAGTTGGTTAAGCATGATCATTTCACATGCCAAATTTTAGGAAATTATGATAATTCGATGCAATAAAAAGTGAATGAAATACATGAATGAACATGACTCATTTTTTTGTGAGTTGAGACATATATTATATGGTAATCATATATTGAATGTATAGTACATACAGAAACTTATCACCACTGTCATTCATTTTATTTACTTGCATTTGATCAACACTATTTCATACATTACTTGGTATTTGTAAAGCATCATAAATAAAGTTAAAATGTATGTCTCTAAATGCAATCACACATACTGTAGATGCTCAGAAACAGCAATAAATATAATTCATTGGAATTTCTCTGAATTGAATTCCACTTCCTGTAATTCCAATTCAATTCCAACTCTGTTTCCTGTAATTGTTATTGAATTCCAATTCCAATTCCATTCCAATTGCATTTCCTTCTTTGAATTGGAATTGTTGAGTTAATTCCTGAATTGACTCCAACCCTGTTTCCAAAACATCACTCCTCAAAGTCCTCATTTTACTTTATAAGTGTAAATGTAATAGAAAAAAATAACCACTGCCTCTGAGTGTAAGCCAGACTGGAATCAGCAGTGGTTGGCCCAATTTACCCAACATAAATCAGCTGTGTGTCAATTATTCAATTGTTTGTTTATTATCAGCTGATATATATTTTTGATATTGATATTGTTTTTGAACTGATATCATTGCAGAAGCAGAGGTTTTTATACTGTATCTAAGGTTTGGAATATTGTTTTTGCTATTGTGGGATGTTGTGTGTTAACATTCGTAAATACTACAAAAACAATCCATAATTTTGTTGGGAGGTATAGCTTGTCTGTTAAGAAAATGTAAGCATTGTGGAAATGTGTTCACTGACTGCATATTGGGTGAAAACGACATGAAATGTGTGAATGGTATGGCCACAAAAGACCGATGCTGTGCTAATTGTGTTTAGAGTTTTGAAAATGTGACAACTGTTTGGACAAACGCTTGTTAGCGACTGAAAAAAACTGTAATATGCATTAAAGGAAATGCCATCAAAAGTTTTCTACAGACAGTCAGTTCCCTTTTAAGATACTTTACTGTAAACCCCCAATTCAATATTTATATTGTTCTTTGATTGTAATTTTGTCCTCTTTCCATCTGTCTTTATTGTGTCCCGTCTCTAGCCTCTGTTAACATATTCTTTCCAAATTTGGTAATATTTCCACATAATTCTAGTGGTCCTCTGGCTCCTCCGTCAGCCTCGCTCACACTGTCTCTGTCTACCTTACCCACGGCGCCGCCTCATTCCTCTGACTCTTAGATTATGCTTTGGTTAGGCCTATGACTTCACTCTGGTCCTCTGTGCCTCCTGCTCCTCCTTGGTTTCCGCCGTGAATCATCGTCTCTCTGGCTCCACCAGGTCCTTCCACCTTGTGGATTCCACCGTGGACTCTTCCTCTGTGGTCATCTCCTCTATAAGGGTCTTCAGCTCTGCCATGGTCCCTTTCTACACCAGTTCCATGGTCATCTCCTCTGTCAGCTCCTGCATAGACGTCTCCATCTTTGCTGGTCCCTTATGGGGGTCTTCAGCCCTACTCTGCAACCTTGATCATCTCCTCCATTCTCTTCTGTGCGAGAGGCACAAAGTGCACCTTTTTATTGTTTTCATTTAATAAAATAAATTAAATAAAAATCCTCTCGACAAGAATGACTTACATGCTGAAATGTTTGTTGAATCTTTAACCCTATATGCATGAGCAATAATACACAGAATGTTTGACAAATTTCAATAAATACAAACAATTGTTGATGTGCAGGTTGATGTTGTTTAGATTTCTGTTCGGTTGCTGTTGAACTGCATAATCCCCTGTGACTCTTTTACAAATACACCTGTCATAACATCCTCCTGACTACCAGCAATAGAGTTTTGTCCATAATATTTTGTAATGATCATTTAAATCTGAATATTTCCACATTCTTTCTCATACAACAACATCTCACGAAAATGGCTTTCAGACTTTCTGTTATGAAACAGGAGATTAATTTCATGCATGTCCACTGTAGAGGACACCAGGACTTGCTGCATGTTTATTAAACATTTTGGGAAACACAACAAGTGAATAGGGAAAGAAATTATATTTCAATATTACTATGAAATATTAGACGTTATTATGAAAATCTTGCCAATTATTACTTCCATTATTACACTTATTTGTTCATTATATGTTGCCCCAAAAACACATTAATATGCAAACTATACACAGTTTACAGACACATTGTTTATAATGGGAAAACCTGTTAATGGCCATTTTACACACATTTTTCATAAAGAAAAATGTATATATCTTTCAAAAAATAGTTGAGAATCATCTGTATAAAGTTTTAGCTTTACAAGATGTCATTTGATATAGACTGGAGTGGTGTGGATTACTTTGTGATGTTTTATCTACTGTTTGGACTCTCATTCTGATGGCACCCATTGGAAAGCAAGAGATGTAGGCCTAATGCAAAATTTCACTTATCTTCTTATAAAATAACCAACTCATCTACATCTCGGATGGCCTAAATATTTACCTAAATATTTACCAAATGTTTAGGTTTTAAGACCTGGATGTATCGTCACGAGCAGCAGGGTTTAATTTGGTTTTATCTGTGTTTGTTTTTTTTTACTCTTAAAGATTTGGTAACCATTGACTGCCATTATAGGACCGACAGACTGCAACAGTTTGACCATTCCTATAATTCAAATCCGTTAAAGGATTGTTAGGCTGCATTAATTATAATAACACTTCCCATAACACCTGATGCACTCATTGCATCGTAATAAGAATGGCATCTACGCTAATATTAGTATGTTTCTTTAGATTAGATGTCCTTCTATAGCCCTGAATGTCAACCAGATGAGCTCCAGAGACGGATCATCACTAAAGACCTCACCAATCTAGACGGCCATCGGCGCTACACCACAGGAACCTGATGAGTTCTCTACAATCAGACATTGGTACAAACTGCTGGTTTGGTCTGGCCAGAGGAGAACTGGTCCCCCGACTGAGCCTGGTTTCTCCCAAGGTTATTTTCTCCATTTCTGTCACCTGTGGAGTTTTGCTTCCTTGCTGCTGTTGGGGACACTTTCCAGCGATATCGTATACTATTTGAACTGAACGGACGATGATATCACTGAATTCATTGATGAACTGCCTTTAACTGAAAATTGATTGTTTACAATAATGCGTTACTTACACACTATTGTGCTGCTTAAATACTGTGCAGTTGCTTTGACACAATCTGTATTGTTGAAAGCGCTATATAAATAAAGGTGACTTGACTTCTTAAAAATCTTTGTTTGTATCCTACTGAAGAAACAAAGTCATGGATGGCCAGATAAACATCAAATTTCAATTTTGGGGTGAACTATCCTTTAAAGGAGAAACACTGCAGGCAAAAAAACTGTTTCTTTATGTACCTGTCAAGTTTGAGATTTTGGGCTTTTTGGTTTTTCATAAAGTGTTTTTTTAGACTAGTGGAAAGAAAACATCCAAAAGACACTGTTAAGTGTCTCTTTTATAGCACTTTATCTATTTGTGTCAAAAGATTTCAATTACAATCCATATTTTTTCCAGATGCCCCAAACAATCGGAAAGAGGCTTCATCGGAGAATATGACTTTGCCCCAGTCCTCAGCAGTCCTCAGCTGAATCCTCTTTAGGAGACGATCCTGGTGCTTGCGGGACTTTCTTGGACACCCTGAAGCCTTCTTAACAATGCAGTGGAAAGTTTTTTTTCGGGATTAAGTTTCCATCAATATCTGTCCTAATCACATCCTAACATTTGAAGCATAGTTTTGCAGATAGACTATAATCTTGTACCAATTTAAAATAGTCAACTTTTTATTTGAATCATTATTTAATAGATAATATCAAAATTTGTAAAAGGATTTTAGTATAATTAAAAACATAGATTTTTGTATTTGTCAAAATGACCTCTCGCCCTGTTTTTCATCTTTTGTACGGACTTTTGCTGATGCCCGGTTGAAGTGGCTTGTCGAAGCCGAATGAACCTCACATTCCGCATTGGAAAGAAGGAAGGAGATGAAAGTCTTGAGAAGTCTTTCGTGGATGGAGCTTCTAAACTTGGCATGATCTCACTTAAAGGACACAGGTGCTGTATGAACATTAGGAAAACATTACGTCTGATTTTGTAATTCATGTAAAGTTATTGTTAATATAGTTTGCATAGTTTGACAACAAACATTTTCATTTGCTTTATGGAGAAGAAATGTTGCACAAAATACACTGAGTAACTACAGATTTATGGATGTATTTTATTGTGGATAAATGAATGCTGGTCAGTTTGGGATGTACAATAACAGTTCACTTGAAGGAATAGTTAATCAAAAATAGAAAATGTACTTGTCCTTGGGGCATCCAAGATGTAGATGAGTTTGTTTCTTCGTCAGATGGATCCTCTGCAGTGAATGGGTGCCGTCAGAATGAGAGTCCAAACAGCTGATAAAAACATCACAATAAGCCACAAGTAATTCACATAACTCCAGTCCATCAGTTAATGTCTTGTGAAGCCAAAAGCTGTGTGTTTTTAAGAAATAAATCTATTATTGAGACATTTTAACTTTAAGGCGAGACACTGCAGGTAAATAGGGTAAAAAAAAAAAAAAAAAGCTAATAGTTGTCACCTTACTTACTCAGTTGATTGATTGCATTGATAATTGCAAATATATTTTGTATAATTTTTTTTTTAAATGTTAGGTTTAAATATGCAAATGAGGTTTTATTTAATGAGATATGTGCTAATTTGCACACATTTCTAGTACAAAAATCTAAACACTGGATGAAGTCAGTTTCAAAATTCTTGTTTCATTCTTTGATGTATCAGAGTCAAATGTTTTTACAGAGGGAAATTGGGGTATCTCATTTCGTCACTTCATAATTTAGAAATTGGTAATTTTTTTTTACAGTTTTGGGGGAATAAAATGATGTATAAAATCAAGCAAATTATATAGGAACAAATCCCTCTGTAAAAACCTTCAGGATATAGACAGGAATAAAAATGTAAAGTTTGGTGTGTGTAAGTGCTACTGAAGTGGAGATTTATGGCTCAGTGTAGGAGAAAAAACTCAATGGCCTTTGAAAAATATATATTGTAATTGAAGTCTATTGACACAAATAGATAAAGTGCTATAAAAGAAACAACTGGATGTTTTCTTTCCACTAGTCTAAAAAAAACACTTAATGAAAAAATCTCCAAAAGCCCAAAATCTCAAACTGGACAGGTGCATGAAACCCCCCCCCCCCCCCCCAAAAAAAAAAACCAGCAGTGTCTTCCCTTAAACTGTCACTTCTGTCCAAAATACCAATCCATAATCAATAATTACACTTCCTCTAGTAAAAATATACATCCCCTGTTGTCCTCTCACATCAAAATCTATCTAAAATATAAAATAAATCCAAAATAAAAACTGTTTTACGCTTGTAAATGGTGCTTGATCTGTGCATATTTCTCTCCTGATTCAGACTACACAACATTTTTTAACTAGAGAAGGCAATATTATGAATGCCAGAAGCAAGTTTTGAGTTAAAAACGTCTTGATGGATTTGTTTCTTATAAACACGCAGCTTTTCACTTTGACAAGATGTTAACTGATAGACTGGAGTGGTGTGGATTATTGTCATGTTTTTATCAGCTGTTTAGACTCTCATTCTGACGGCACCCATTCACTGCAGAGGATCCATTGGTGAGCAAGTAATGCTACATTTCTCCAAATCTGATTTAGAAGCAAACTCATCTACATCATGGACAGCCAGAGGATGATAAAATTCCAGTGATAAAATGTGATTCATGCACAGTTAAACTTTAAAAATAATTCTTTCCTAATTTGAAAATGCAGTAGCTTTCTCCAAAAGTTAAATGTTTTGGAGTTTGATTTTGACAGTTTTTTTGGTCAAATCAGTTAATAATGCATCAGGGAATAAATATCTCATTAGTCAAAATAAATATGTTATGTTTCAGTAACCACATGCTCGCTCTGTCCCAAAAAAAGCAAAGCACATTATACAGTGATTAGATTTCGTATCCTCCTTCATGATTGTTTCACTGTGTGTTTTTAGGTCTGTGGGTGGCATCCGAGCTTCGCTGTACAATGCAGTGACTGTTGAAGATGTGAAGGCTCTTGAAGCCTATATGGAAGAATTCCTCAAGAATCACCAGTAGCTTAAAAGCCTTTTTTTTTTTTTTTTTTTTTTTTTTGCAAAAGTAGTATTTACTTGCATTGAAAAGGGGTTTCTTGATTTAGAGCACCTTTAAACTGGAGTCACACTAATGTAAGGCTTTTTTTTGCAATCATTTGTAGCAGATGAATGGAATATAACACAACTGTCTAAAATTCACTTCCATTGCAATGGCAAATAGTTGTCATTATTAGTTAACTTTTTAGTAAACTGACACTTTTATTCAAATTCTAGTGTGCCTTAACACTTGTAAAATTGTATTTGAATTGTTTTCCTAAACATTCCATGTTTTACTAATGTAAATGTGTGTTGTTAGTAGATGAATTGACCGAATACTGTGATACAAGCTAAAAGAAATTAAAACACCACATAACTGTTCAACAATTCATGCAGTTTTTATATATATGAAAATATTTGAAGATAAAATGAAGATACATTATGAACAATGGACAGGTTCAGATGTCTCTGGATATGAAGCATGACTCCGGCCTGCAAACACACCTCCTGATGAGTCTGAAATAATTTAAGAATAAAAATATAATCATTTACTGACCCTGACTTCATTCCAAACCCAAATAATGTTCTTTCTTCCGTGGAATGAAAGTGGATGGGAACCAGGGACTGTCAATCTACAAAAATGACACAAGTAGCACCATGAAAGCATCATAAACAGTCTATTTTTCAAGTCATCTAAGTTTAGAAACAAACCAAAGTTGTTCAATAAAATCTTCCTTACTTGACAGCTGTGCTCACTGTTTGGACATCTGCAAACTCTTTTATTTTCTTTAACAAGATAGACAGTATAACAAAATTATAGTACATTTTAACAAAACTTAATTTTATTTTATGAAAACAACTATCGCTTTTAAGGAATAGTTCACGCAAAAATAAAAATTGTCTGACAATATACTCACCCAAGCTGTAGAAGAGTTTGTTTCTTCATCACATTTGGAAAAGTGTAGAATTAAATCACTTGCTCACCAATGGATCCTCTGCAGTGAATGGGTGCCGTCAGAATAAAACATCTGGTAAAAACATCACATTATTCATATTGCATTAAACAGAAAGACTTACACACACAAAAAAAGTTTAAGTCCACTGGTATGCAGACAGGTTTGGTGAACTGCAGCACATGCACACACACCAGTGGAGTGTTTGACTTTGGGAACGTTTTGAGTTTTGGTTTATTTATGTGTTACATTAGAGGACAGAACTTTGACACATTAAACACTTTCTCAGGATTAACTGCTGAAATTATCAGATTCTGTTAAACATCATTCATTAAACTGCAAAAGAATGATCTGGTGATATATTCAGAGGCAAATGACTTTGTTTGAGGTTTGGTGAAACTGAACATTAGGAGAGCAAAGAGCAATGGATTTGAATGTACCGTTTCCAAACAGAGTTGACTGTAGGACACAGCAGTGATTTCACACATTAAAAAAACATCACTTCATATGCTAGAGAAGAGATACACAGTAAAACCACAGACTGCACACGATTAAATCAAATCTAAACAGATTACATGTTAAATAAACTGGACACCTGGTTAATACGGCTACACAAAGCTATTTATTAAGTTATTTGTCTTATATATCTATTATATACACAATTGTCATTTTAAACCGTATAAATATAGTAACAGCAACTAATTTTAATAACATGAGCATTCATACATGCAGCAAAAACACAATGTAATGTTTTTAAAAATTATTTAAACAAATATATAGCTATTTTGCATTATGCTGTACATTTAAAAAAACACTGGGATAAAGCATTAATTAATTTATTATACATATTTAATTTATCACAATATTCTGACAGACTTTGGGTTTATAATATTTTATTTTATGTATATTACAGGCCTATATAAAACAAACAGGAATCATTAAGAAAGTTCAGAGACTCTCGAGTCTAATGACGTCATAGAGCGCGTTCGAATAGAACTCTGTGGGTTTATAAAGAGCCGTTTATTCCTAATAAGTATATTTATTATTGTCAGACACTTTAAACATTGTAAATACACAGTTTGAACATTAACACAACTCTGTGCTTACATACAGGTAAATATATTTTTTAAAATAATTATTTAATTAAATTGTGTTGTACCCAAAAGTTAAATAAAAACTGAACTTAAATATTCCATGAAAATGTATTTTACTTAACATTTAAGTACAGTACAGTTTTTATCTTTTAAGTAGGGCGGTAACCACCATAGAGATTAACACTGGACAAGTTCAGGATGTGTTACAGCACTAAATACCCTGTAGATTGATCATGACTGTGACACATGAAATAAACACAATTTAGGATTAGAAAAAAAAAAGTGTCACTTTAATATTTACTTCAAGTACTCGAAAACTGCTTTCTGGACCTAACTCCCTGCAATGTTGTGGGAAGGTTAGCTTTTAGTTACAAAAAAGAACCTACAGAAAACAATTCTGTAATGTTCTTATTTGGTTCCCCAAAAAATTACAAAAAGGGAACCATATGGTAATATTGGAGGAATATATATATATATATATATATATGTTTTTACCTATCACTGCTTAAAACAGCATCAAAGTACAACAATATAAGAGAATGACAACATATTTTTCCTTCAAACTTGCTTCATAGGTGTTTGAAATAACTTTGCGTTGTGAACTGATGTAGCTTCTTATCCCAAAATGAGGCAGACAATTTTTTTTTTTACAGTATTCTATATGGTGATAAAAGCTATATTGATTAGTATTGCATTACTGTATATACATTGTCCTTATGAAAACTACCTGAGATGGCTTGAACACTGATAAACCATACACTGTTGCAGTGGTGAGCTAATACTCTTCACGTTTCTCTCACTAATTTTCAGCACTCATTTTCATGGGCCAGTATAAAACGAAAAAATGATGTAAAATCACACACACTTAAGACAGTGTGATGCTGTGTCTCTGTTTCTTCAGTCTGTGTTGATTGTGTGACTGTGACGTCTCTGTAGCGGCTCCTTATTCACCATCAGCTGAACTTGAGGAAACTGGACTGATGTCTCAATACTGAGAGTCCTACAATAAAACACACAGACAGACACATATGAGTATGAAACATTACTGCTGTCACATCAGCAGATCCATTTCAGAAAAACACAGTATATTCATATTACAGCCAGAGATATAAATGAACAACTGATCATAGATTAATAACAATAAGTGACCAACATTTACAATTAAATGCAGTTTAAAGTACAGAGACTAAAGTGGAGCTGAATTATTATCTTATATTCTTCAATTACACACACAGGAGGTCTGTTAATGAACTTGGGTCATTTTAAAAGCTTTAAATAATCAAACACTCACAATAGTATAATCTCTCCAGTTTATAATGTGGATCATCCTTCAGATCAGAGAGTAACTTCATTCCTGATTCTCCTAGTTTATTCCCAGACAGATCCAGGTGTCTCAGGTGTGAGGGGTTTGATCTCAGAGCTGAAACCAGAGCAGTACAACCTTCATCTGTGACGCCACAATAACTCAACCTGTAGAGAACAATGACACAATGTGAATTGCATTTAAACTGTCTGTAGTTTTTTGACAAGTATTGCTTCATACTACTGTTAATTGAATGAGATTTATGAATGTTGATGCTCAATGGTGCTGTTAGAAACTGTCATGTGCTTCACACACAGCTGTTTATGAAATATTTCATAGTGATAAATGGACAGATCTATATGGAGAAACAGTCACCTGCCCATCTTATAAACACCTACAGGAGGACATTTGCTTCACAGGAGCCACATGTTCCCCATTACATCTCAATTATTAACTCTTGTGATCAAACACATAATTTGTCTCATATACCAGTTTAAAACTGAACAGAAATGTGTTGAACTCAATAGAGATACTCAAGGTCTTCATGTCAGACAGAACTACACATGCACTGAGATCATGTTAATGAGCATTCCTCTGTCATCACCTATTTAACTTCAGCTTTACTGTCTTTGGTGTTTATATGACACTTTGATCAACTTTATTTTCTTAGGCAGGAACACCACTAGAAGATTTAAAGGCCAATTTTAAGCCTGATTTGCACCCTTGAACAAAATTATTTTTTGTTAAAAAAATCCTCTATAGTATGGTGTCATTACGATTATTTAACTGCTCCCAATCGAGACGGAGTGTCCCTGAACTCAAATCATAAACGTCAAACATGTTTGATATTTACAACTCTTGATCGGGCTGCCTCTGATGTGATACCAGCGATAGCCAATGAGAGCAAGTAAGCATCGCCTGCTGGATGTTACGTGCTTCTACAGCTGAAACCTGTCAGCCACAAACACACAGTGAAAGCAGACCAGCCATCGTCCTCTATGTGTTTTTCTTCTCTAGTCACGTTTGATCTTGCGAGTCTCCATGAGATCTTGTGTCACTGTGAAATCCTACAATCAACAAGTGTGTGGTCTTGCGGTCTGGTCAAATTGTCTAATGTGTGCTTTCAGAGGATTATAAGAATAAAAAACGATTGAAACTGTCTTCATGTCTGTGGTTTCTCGTGGTAAAATCGGATAAGATTTGTAAATCGTCTAGTGTGTGGCCAGCCTTAATGCTCTTCTCAGGATATAAGACAGGGATGGGTCTTTTCTTTTATCAGTGATGATGCTAAACACTAAAGTGGTTGTCTTTCATTCACTCATTGATCAGTGTAGTACTTTGTTAAAACTAAACACATTCAGACTCTTGTTTGTTCAACTCTAAGCCTCTGGGATATTCATCCTCTTCAGTAAATCACAGAGATTCTGGATTTTTAACTATTTTACAAGTTATCTGAAAGTTCATTATTAATCAAACTACCAGAAGCAAAGCTCCAGTAAATGTTTAATTGGTCAAAAACAGGAGCAGCAGGTCATGTGATGGAGACGAATGAAATGAACTTCAGAGTCATTTCTGCTGAGATTTAGTGTTTACTCAACATTGCTGATTTTATACTTAGAACTGACATTAAAGGATGTTTTACACAAAGAAGACAAAGACATGAGTGACTATCAGAGAGATCTTACCCAAGTGTCTCCAGTTTACAGTGAGGATTCTGTAGTACATCAGAAAGCAGCTTCACTGAATCTCCTAGTTTATTCCCAGACAGATCCAGTTCTCTCAGGTGTGAGGGGTTTGATCTCAGAGCTGAAGCCAGAGCAGCACAACCTTCATCTGTGACACTACAATATCTCAATCTGTAGAGAACAATGACACACTCTTCACTCTCTCAGATCAGATCAGTTTAGCTGTGAATCTATTATTAACAATAAAGTACAAACTTAAAGCATGAATCAGTTTGTTTGCTGGATCATTGGACTGAGGACAAAAGTACCACAGATCATAAAACATCACAAGTGTTTTTCAAGAAAGAGAAATATTCATTATTGCACCATGTCTGTATTTGTATTCAAAATCTGTTTATTAATAACACTATTCACTACTTAGATCTTTATTAGTATGTGTGGAGAAGTGATTGTGTGTGTGTTTATAGTTTCACACAGACAGAGAGAACATGCAAGAAAGGCCTCTTTGCTCAGAGACTTGTTTTTTTCACTTGGTGTCTCTGTCATGGACATAGAGAAGGCTGATATTGGTTTTTCTGAACATAAATCTGTGACATTTAATACTGCTCTTCCTTCTCGATCTAGTAATATCTCGGCCCAGACGTGATTGGGGGGGGGGGGGGGGGGGGAGTTAGGACAATTCTAAGGGCCCACGCCCTTTAGGGGCCCCCAGAGATCTGCTTTGGTGTGGTAGGGGGGGCCCGACCTCATATTTTGTCATAGGGCCCAAAATTGCGAGCGGCGCCCCTGTGTGATGGATTTGTCATTTCTCTCCTACAGTCTGCCAGGACTTTGTTACTGTGTATAATGCAGTTGACCAGTCGTCAGCATTGATTGAATTTCAGAAAATCATGACGCAGGTGAGAACCTCAGTCATTTTAATATCATCTTCTTGAACACTTTCTTTGAAGATCAAGTGTTCCAATCAAAAATTTTCACACAGGATTAACGATTCTATTCGTTCACTCAGATGAATATGCAGAAGGGCAGAACACAAATAGCACAAGGACAGGCTGCAGGTGTCCTATGAACTTTTAAGGAGGTGGAGGGATGCTGGAAGAACTGATGCTGGGACAGTGCAGTGAGTGCTGCTTATATCGACTCAAAATGATGATTGACTGAATGATTAGGCTCCTCCTGAACATACATTTGGAACTTCATTTGAGCAGTACACAGTACTTCAATTACACAGTACTGAATCTGCCCTTCTGAAAATTACAATCAACATCTTGTTGGCTACGGACAATGGGAATGTTGTTGTTTTGGTCCTTTTAGATCTCAGCATTTGATACTTGATCATGAACATTCTTCATCTGGAGCACATCTTTCTTGTGGTGTTCTGTAGAGATCCATTCTTGCTTCTACTGTTTTCTTTATACATGCTGCAACTTTCCTAAATATTGGGTATCTTTTTATTTATATGCTGATGATACCCAATTGTACCCTCTGTTAAAACATAATGATAAATGTTCCAGCGGGGCATTGCTAGTTGGTTGACAAGAACTGAACTTCATTTGTAACTCCTTTTCCTAAAAACCTTAACTTTTTGTTTGACTCAGTACTCAAGTTTGACAAACAAATTCATGCTGTGGTGAAATCATGCTTTTTGTCCATTTATGACGCCTTGCAATAGTAAAACCTCTGCTCTCTCTGAGAAACTTTGAAACAGTAATTCTTGCCTTTATTTCATCACACCTGGATTACTGTAATTAGATTTGTACTCAGGTTGTACGCTAAGACCACTTTTCTTACTCTCCCACTTACAGTCTGACTGGTTTCATTTTCTAATTTAGTCTGATGGTCTATGTGCACTATGTGTAAACAGATAATCCATTTAAAATGTTTTTGCAAAAAAATGGTTACAGTGAACACATGTACAAGAAAAAGTTGATCACACAATTTTTTATATCTTGATTTTTTTTTTTTTTTATAAATGATCTTACCTCAGTTTCTCCAGTTTACAGTGAGGATTCTGTAGTACATCAGAAAGCAGCTTCACTGAATCTCCTAGTTTATTCCCAGACAGATCCAGTTCTCTCAGGTGTGAGGGGTTTGATCTCAGAGCTGAAGCCAGAGCAGCACAACCTTCATCTGTGACACCACAATAACTCAACCTGTAGAGAACAATGACACATCTTCTCTCTCTCAGATCAGATCAGTTTAGCTCTGAATCTATTATTAACAAAAAAGTACAAACTTAAAGCATAAATCAGTTTGTTTGCTGGATCATTGGACTGAGGACAAAAGTACCACAGATCATAAAACATCACAAGTGTTTTTCAAGAAAGAGAAATATTCATTTATTGCACTATGTCTGTATTTGTATTCAAAATCTGTTTATTAATAACACTATTCACTACTTAGATCTTTATTAGTATGTGTGGAGAAGTGATTGTGTGTGTGTTTATAGTTTCACACAGACACAGAGAGAACATGCAAGAAAGGCCTCTTTGCTCAGAGACTTGTTTTTTTTCACTTGGTGTCTCTGTCATGGACATAGAGAAGGCTGATATTGGTTTTTCTGACCAAAAATCTGTGACATTTAATACTGCTCTTCCTTGTCGATCTAGTAATATCTCGGCCCAGACGTGATGGATTTGTCATTTCTCTCCTACAGTCTGCCAGGACTTTGTTACTGTGTATAATGCAGTTGACCAGTCGTCAGCATTGATTGAATTTCAGAAAATTTTGACGCAGATGAGTACCTCAGTCATTTTAATATTATCTTCTTGAACACTTTCTTTGAAGATCAAGTGTTCCAATCAAAAATTTTCACACAGGATTAACGATTCTATTTGTTCACTCAGATGAATATGCAGAAGGGCAGAACACAAATAGCACAAGGACAGGCTGCAGGTGTCCTATGAACTTTTAAGGAGGTGGAGGGATGCTGGAAGAACTGATGCTGGGACAGTGCAGTGAGTGCTGCTTATATCGACTCAAAATGATGATTGACTGAATGATTAGGCTCCTCCTGAACATACGATTGGAACTTCATTTGAGCAGTACACAGTACTTCAATTACACAGTACTGAATCTGCCCTTCTGAAAATGACAAACAACATCTTGTTGGCTACGGACAATGGGAATGTTGTTGTTTTGGTCCTTTTAGATCTCAGCATTTGATACTTGATCATGAACATTCTTCATCTGGAGCACATCTTTCTTGTGGTGTTCTGTAGAGATCCATTCTTGCTTCTACTGTTTTCTTTATACATGCTGCAACTTTCCTAAATATTGGGTATCTTTTTATTTATATGCTGATGATACCCAATTGTACCCTCTGTTAAAACATAATGATAAATGTTCCAGCGGGGCATTGCTAGTTGGTTGACAAGAACTGAACTTCATTTGTTACTCCTTTTCCAAAAAACCTAATCTTTTTGTTTGACTCAGTACTCAAGTTTGACAAACAAATTCATGCTGTGGTTAAATCATGCTTTTTTCCATTTATGACGCCTTGCAATAGTGAAACCTCTACTCTCTCTGAGTAACTTTGAAACAGTAATTCTTGCCTTTATTTCATCACACCTGGATTACTGTAATTAGATTTGTACTCAGGTTGTAGGCTAAGACCACTTTTCTTACTCTCCCACTCACAGTCTGACTGGTTTCATTTTCTAATTTAGTCTGATGGTCTATGTGCCCTATGTGTAAACAGATAATCCATTTAAAACATTTTTGCAAAAAAAAAAAAAGGGTTACAGTGAACACATGTACAAGAAAAAGTTGATCACACAATTTTTTATATCTTGATTTTTTTTTTCCACAAATAATCTTACCTCAGTGTCTCCAGTTTACAGAGAGGATTCTGTAGTACATCAGAAAGCAGCTTCACTGAATCTCCTAGTTTATTCCCAGACAGATCCAGTTCTCTCAGGTGTGAGGGGTTTGATCTCAGAGCTGAAGCCAGAGCAGCACAACCTTCATCTGTGACACCACAATAACTCAACCTGTAGACAGATGACAATCATACATGTGAAACACTATCAAACAGCTCCAAAAAGCAATCAAACAACTTTATGCAATAAACAACAACTTGCAATTCCAATATTATTAAATTAATTCTGCTTGGTCTTTTATGCCAGATGAGAAATATTTTAATTTCCTTTCATGCTAATTGAAAAATGTTTAAGTACAAAACCTGAATTATTTATAAGCCTATGCAACTTCTCTGACTTTGTTTGAATGTCTAAGGAAATCTTTCACAGTATCACTATATTAAAAACACATCAAAAAGCTGACCAAGCTTTTAACTTTGATTTTCTTAATGTTTTAAATGTGAAGTGATTTTTCTCAGTGATACTTACTGAACTGATCTGGATTCTTTAATCACAGGCAGCAACTTCTGAAGAACTTTCATATTTTCAGGATTATACCTTTCTTTAACAAATTTATCAAAACGAAACTCACTCAGGTCCTCTTCTGATGTCAACAACACAAAAACTACAGCTGACCACTGAGATGAAGAGAGTTCGGCTTCATTTATTGTTCCATATTTCAGATACTGTTGTATTTCCTCCACTAGTGAACGGTCACCCAGTTCATTCAGACAGTAGAACAGATTGATGGATTTCTCTGGAGAGTCAATGGTCCTGATCTTCTTCTTGATGTATTCAGCTGTTTTCTCATTGCTGTCAGAGCTGCTTCTTTTTATCGTCATTATTCGTTGTAGAAGAATCTGATGAGACTCCACTGACAAACCCAGAAGAAACCGCAGGAAAAGATCCAGATGTCCATTTTTACTCTTCAGAGCCTCGTCCACAGCTCTCTGATGAAGCTCAGATAATGAAACACGTTCTGATGAATTGAGTTGAAACCAGTCCTTTACTTTAGACCTCAAACTCTGTTTTGTGATTTGGTCAAACACATTTCTGTTGTTGTTTGTCCAGGAGAGATGCACATATAGAGCTGCTAGATGTTCCTGAATGCTCAGATGAACAAAGCAGAAGACTTTCCCCTGATACAAGCCCAACTCCTCTCTGAAGATCTGAGTGCACAATCCTGAGTACACTGATGCTTCTGTCTCATCAATGCCACACTCTCTCAGGTCTTCCTCATAGAAGATCAGGTTGCCTTTCACAAGCTGCTGGAGAGCCACTTTCCCCAGTTTGAGGATCATGTCTTCATCTGTCACCTTCTTCTCATAGTCCTTCTCATGTTTGATGTTGGTCTGAAGGATCAGGAAGTGTGTGTACATTTGAGTGAGAGTCTTGGGAATCTCTCCACTCTCTGCTGGACTCAACATCTTCTCTAGAACAGCGGCTGAGATCCAGCAGAACACTGGGATGTGGCACATGATGTAGAGGCTCCTGGATGACTTCAGGTGTGAGATGATCCTGTCGGCCAGACTCTGATCACTGATTCTCTTCCTGAAGTATTCCTCCTTCTGTGGCTCATTGAATCCTCGTACCTCTGTCACTCGATGGACACACTCAGAGGGGATGAGATCAGCTGCTGCTGGTCTGGATGTGATCCAGATGAGAGCAGAGGGAAGCAGATTCCCCACAATGAGGTTCATCAGCAGCACATCCACTGAGGCTGATTCAGATATATTACACAGTTTCACTTTACTCTTAAAGTCCAGAGACAGACGACACTCATCCAGACCATCAAAGATGAACAACACTTTATATTCATCACTGGATATTTCCATTTCTTTAGTTTCAGGGAAAAAGACACGAAGAAGATCTGAAAGACTGAGTGTTTTGTCCTTCATCAAGTTGATTTCTCTAAAAGGAAGTGGAAATATGAGCTGGACGTCCTGATTCTCTTTCCCTTCAGCCCAGTCCAGGATGAACTTCTGCACAGAGACTGTTTTTCCAATGCCAGCGACTCCCTTTGTCAGCACAGTTCTGATGGCTTTGTCTTGTCCAGGTAAAGGTCTAAAGATGTGATTGCATTTGATGGCTGTGTCCTCTGTTGCTGTTCTCCTGGATTGTGTCTCAATCTGTCTGACCTCGTGTTCATTACTGATCTCTCCACTCTCACTCTCTGTGATGTAGAGCTCCGTGTAGATCTCATTCAGGAGTGTTGGCTTTCCCTGCGTCACTGTTCCCTCATACAGACGCTCAAACTTCTTCATCAGATTTGATCTAAACGTGTTGAGGACTTCATGACTGGAAATTAAAATATCATATTATTACATGAGTTGATGACTAAATGTCTTTTTTTGTTTTCTGTGATATGAGATGCTTGACATATCATAGAGTTCATGAAATGTGTCATTAATTATGTATTTGAGTAATGTGTGATTATTATTTGCATTTAAAAAAATGCCACAGTTTACCTGACACCAGGATCTATGCTGTTTTGTGGTTGATTCATAGACTGGTCATATTTCTTACAGATGGGTTTTGGTGGCAGGACTGACCTTAAATTAAGAATCAAACACTCTGACATTACTGACATTTAATGACCTTAATAACAGTTGTGAATTTTAATTACCTGCTCATGGTAAGAACTGTAAAAAATTAAGTTTAAATAAATTAAAATAAATAAAGAATTCTACTGTCATTAGATTTACTGCATTTACTAGCCACACTTCTCCTCACATTGATTATAGCTTTGTATAATTATGACAGTTTAATTTAAAATATCTTGCTATAACCATATCAGTAAAAAATGTAATACTTAAGGTTAAGCCTTGTGTCATCACTCTTAAAATGAACTGGAGGATCCAAAGAAGCGTCACTCCTCATAGACACACAGCTGGGCTCTGGTTCTGATTTCTTCTGGTGAACTGAACTATAACAGAGAGAGATTAAAGGTACACTATTACTGTTATAGACATGTCTCTCTGTTTGAACAAATGTTAAAATATCAGATGAAATGGAGAAATAATCACTTGATAAAACACTATTACAAATATTTTAATCTGTTATTGAAATATTGTACCTGAGATTTTGTTGTTGACCAATAGACTCGTCACTCTTAAAATGAACTGGAGGATCCAAAGAAGCATCACTCCTCATAGACACACAGCTGGGCTCTGGTTCTGATCTCTTCTGGTGAACTGAACTATAACAGAGAGAGATTAAAGGTACACTATTACTGTTATACAGGTATTCAAGGGCAGGCTTTAAGATGGTTCAGATCATACCTGTCCGATGGCTATCACTTTGTTTATTTAAACGGGGAGTCATCTCAGTTATCACCAGTAAAGTATGGAGTGCCACAAGGATCTGTCCTAGGTCCTCTACTATTTTCAGTTTACATGTTACCCCTCGGTAATATTATTAGGAAATATGGGATTAGTTTCCATTGTTATGCTGATGATACCCAACTATATATTTCAACAAGACCAGATGAAACTTCTAACTTAGCAAAGTTAACAGAGAGTGTTAAAAATGTGAAAGACTGGATGACCAATAATTTTCTACTATTAAATTCAGATAAGACTGAGATATTACTTATTGGACCAAAAAACAGTACACTTAAATTGCAACTTGCAACTAGACGGATGTACTGTTATTTCCTCTACAGTCAAAAATCTGGGTGTTATATTAGACAGCAACCTGTCTTTTGAAAATCCTATTTCTCATGTTACAAAAACAGCATTCTTCCATCTTAGAAACATTGCTAAGCTACGGAACATGTTACCTGTTTCTGATGCAGAAAAGTTAGTTCATGCATTCATGATGTCTAGACTGGACTATTGTAATGCACTACTAGGTGGTTGTCCTGCTTCTTCAATAAACAAGCTACAGGTAGTCCAAAATGCAGCTGCTAGACTCCTTACCAGATCAAGAAAATATGATCATATTACCCCAATTTTACAGTCTCTGCACTGGCTACCAATTAGGTTCCGTATCACTTACAAAATATTACTTCTTACCTATAAGGCCCTTAATGGTTTAGCTCCTGCGTACCTAACTAGTCTCCTACTACGCTACAATCCCTCACGCTCCCTAAGGTCGCAAAACTCTGGACATTTAGTTGTACCTAGGATAGCAAGCAAAGTCCACTAAAGGAGGGAGAGCCTTTTCTCATTTGGCTCCCAAACTCTGGAATAGCCTTCCTGATAACGTTCGGGGTTCAGACACACTCTCTATGTTTAAATCTAGATTAAAGACTCATCTCTTTAGCCAAGCATTCACATCTTGTATCTCATAACGTTGTACTTCAGTTACATCTGATCAAATGCACATTAATATTCTTCAGCTTGGGCTAAACACATCATTTTTGCTTGGTTGGAACAGCAGCTACGCTAATTATTTCCCTATTTGTTTCTCTGTCTCTGCCACGGGACTTCCATCCCGTGGTAACTAGGATTTACACAAGATTCAGCCTGGATTCAGAAGAAGAGATGATGCCAACCCCTCAGAGGACCGCCGATGATGCCAGCCTTGAAACAACATACAGCACTACATAATTTTCCTACAAGTTGATTACAGCACATAACCATTGCAATTAGTGTTCATCATCTGTTTGATTACACAGTTACTGATTTTAACATTTATATCATGTACTGTACATCGACTTAACATACAGTAGTCACCACTAATAAGCTACTAAATATATTCTAGTAGCCTAAACATTTGTACAGCTGCTTTGCAACGATTTGTATTGTGAAAAGCCCTATACAAATAAACTTGAATTGAATTATAGACGTGTCTCTCTGTTTGAACAAATGTTAAAATATCAGATGAAATGGAGAAATAATCACTTGAAAAAACACTATAACAAATATTTTAATCTGTTATTGAAATATTGTACCTAAGATTTTGTTGTTGACCAATAGACTCGCCACTCTTAAAATGAACTGGAGGATCCATAGAAGCGTCACTCCTCATAGACACACAGCTGGGCTCTGGTTCTGATCTCTTCTGGTGAACTGAACTATAAGAAAGAATTCTTTGAATTACTGTAATAATATTAACTTTTGATTTAAAAAATATAATCTTCATATTTTTACTATAACAATATGAAAACCATAAACTAATGTTCTTTCATAGACTCTCTGCCATAATAACCAATATGAGTACCATAATAACATGAATATCTAACATAAAACAAAAACATAATTTAAATATGACACACAGCTCTGGCTCTGATCTCTTCTGCTAAACATGATTTAATGACTTCCAAGTTTAAAAAGCTGCTATTAAGCGTTTGCTTATTATGTTTATGTTGAAATGTTGAATTTAATTATTAAATTTTTTATTATCTGACTGTAAATGTTTGTATCTCAAGGGATACGTTGCCATTTCAGGGATAGAAATCAAGATACATATAGACTCGGCAGTCTACAGGCTTTGGACTGTGAAGATTATTTCAGAAATTAGTTCAATACTTTCAAAAATAACATTTATTGTCAATCATTTAATCATTAATCATTCAGTTAGCAAAACTGAATTTAGTTTTAGTTCACCAATACACTGATTTTTTTCCAAACTTGATAAAATGATAAAAATGTACAAAATAAATGTTGATGTCAAGTATTATTTAGTATTTCATACATTAGGTTTTTATGGCTCATATATGCAGTTCATTGCAATTCAGTGATTATTAAGAGATGCACAAATAAACCTTCCTCAAAAGCCTGTAGTGGCATATTCAATATAAGCATATTCTCATCTACTTTTAACATGAAAAAAATATGTATATTAAAAAACTTTAACATTAAAAAATGATGAATACATAATTAAGAAAACCCAAGCTCGTTCAGCCCAGTTGAATTATTACATAAACATTATTCTCGCATTTACATTATAAAAAATCATGAAAGATTTCACATCAAAATGCTTTACTTGATAAAAAAACAAAAACAAAACATGAAGGCATACAGTAGGTTGCGTACAACAGTTTTGATCATGTGTGTGCGCTTGGATGAGATAAATGCAGAACACAAATAACAAGGACACCATACTTAGCCACACGACACTTTCACTTTCACTTTATGATTACTGTCAAACACAATATTAAAACAAATGTTTACTGTAAGTTATGAGACAATAAAATGTAACACACACTACAAAACAAGCATTTTTATTACAAAGGGGTAAATGTTTGTTTTCAAAGTACCTGCATCCTGGAGAAAAATCTTGATTTCGGAGTGTTTGTGTGTCATCCATGATGAAGCTGAACAGACAGAAGAGAGAGATCTCCAACTCTTACTCTGAGTGGAAATGACAGACAAATAATTGAGTTGAACGGATCCTGAGAGTCGGAGAAACAGGAGAACGACGGTGGCGATCACTCAAATACACAATGTTAGCAACGAAACCATTTAATTTGGTTAAAAATAAAACAATCAAACATATTAAAGAGCACACGTCCTTCAGGAGAAATATGAAAGCGGAAGTCACCACCCTGCATTCCTGATTGCGACACTGATCCTGGATCTTCTTCCTCTATTTTAATCGCGCATTACAATAAACAGGATTTTCTGCATTTATGATCCAATTTCATTTATATGTTTTTTTCTAAGTGTGTCAAACTAGACACGTAGATTTCGTTTCTTTAAGCAAGAGACAAAATATGAAACACATGAACAAGATGTTTATTTGCTCTATTACAGACGGAACTGACCTCATTGTCATTTGAAAGAGGCAACCGATGCATTTTAATCACGATCCAAAAAAGGATTATTTGAACATACGTTTAATTTAATTTTAACATTTAAAGCAAACAGAATGGTTTGACTTCGTGAAATTTTTCTACAAATCTAAATTCTCTCTCTGACAGCAGGTGGCGCTTAAGACCGCTGTAAACAGAGCAGTGCTGCACTTATTAATACATTAATATGCATTAAAGGAAATGCCATCAAAAGTTTTCTAAAGACAGTCAGTTCCCTTTTAAGATACTTTACTGTAAACCTCCAATTCAATATTTATATTCTTCTTTGATTGTAATTTTGTCCTCTTTCCATCTGTCTTTATTGTGTCCCGTCTCCGGCCTCTGTTAACATATTCTTTCCAAACTTGGTAATATTTCCACATAATTCTAGTGGTCCTCTGGCTCCTCCGTCAGCCTCGCTCACACTGTCTCTGTCTACCTTACCCACGGCGCCGCCTCATTCCTCTGACTCTTAGATTATGCTTTGGTTAGGCCTATGACTTCACTCTGGTCCTCTGTGCCTCCTGCTCCTCCTTGGTTTCCACCGTGAATCATCGTCTCTCTGGCTCCACCAGGTTCTTCCACCTTGTGGATTCCACCGTGGACTCTTCCTCTGTGGTCATCTCCTCTATAAGGGTCTTCAGCTCTGCCATGGTCCCTTTCTACACCAGTTCCATGGTCATCTCCTCTGTCAGCTCCTGCATAGACGTCTCCATCTTTGCTGGTCCCTTATGGGGGTCTTCAGCCCTACTCTGCAACCTTGATCATCTCCTCCATTCTCTTCTGTGCGAGAGGCACAAAGTGCACCTTTTTATTGTTTTCATTTAATAAAATAAATAAAATTAAAATCCTCTCGACAAGAATGACTTACATGCTGAACTGTTTGTTGAATCTTTAACCCTATATGCATGAGCAATAATACACAGAATATTTGACAAATTTCAGTAAATACTAACAATTGTTGATGTGCAGGTTGATGTTGTTTAGATTTCTGTTCGGTTGCTGTTGAACTGCATAATCCCCTGTGACTCTTTTACAAATACACCTGTCATAACATCCTCCTGACTACCAGCAATAGAGTTTTGTCCATAATATTTTGTAATGATCATTTAAATCTGAATAATTTCCACATTCTTTCTCATAAAACAACATCTCAGGAAAATGGCTTTCAGACTTTCTGTTATGAAACAGGAGATTAATTTCATGCATGTCCACTGTAGAGGACACCAGGACTTGCTGCATGTTTATTACACATTTTGGGAAACACAACAAGTGACCAGGGAAAGAAATTATATTTCAATGTTGCTTTGAAATATTAGACATTATTATGAAAATCTTGCCAATTATTACTCCCATTATTACACTTATTTGTTCATTATATGTTGCCCCAAAAACACATAAATATATAAACTATACACAGTTTATAGACACATTGTTTATAATGGGAAAACCTGTTCATGGCCATTTTACACACATTTCGCATAAAGAAAAATGTATATATCTTTCAAAAAATAGTTGAGAATCATCTGTATATAAAGGTTGGTATGAAAATAAAAATTAATTTGTGATTAAAACAAAAATGGGACTGTTTTTGCTTTTTTGTCTATTCGTGTTTTTTTTATTTCAAAATTTTTCAAAAATGTTATTTTTTCAATTTTGTTCTTATAATCTAAACAATGTAATGACATGAAAACATACTAAAATCTCAAAGAAAAAATGTCCTGGTAGTCAGGAGGATAACATTAATTTGACAACCATATCTTATTATAAAATGTTTGTTTATCCAGAACCACTGAACTTTGAATGTCATGTCCATACCCAGAATCATGCGTTGCATGTTAGCTATGTGTATTTGCATTGGGTTTATCTGTGTTTTACTCTTGGATCTCTCTATAGCTGCAGAAAGTGAGCCATTTTAATAAGATGAGATGTTTGTGTGTTTAGTGAGAGTGATTATGTGAGCTGAAACTGTCACTGGTTAGAGTGTCTTCTACAGTTTTTCACACTCTGGTGCACACTAGACTTGAGTCTCTGAACTGCATCGGCTTCTGCACAAAGCCAACAAACAGAGACACTGCTCTTCACTACAGCACAACATATTATGCATTTAGGCTCTATACATTGTTTATACTAGATATTTTCCAATCCTTTATTTTTCCATTTAGACACAAATTACAAAGTTTCCCAACATTTCAAAATAACATTCTTCTATTTAATATTTGACTATATAAAGAAAAAAGGAATCATATGAAAGACTAAATAAAAAATACAATCAGTCATACAGACTAAAGAGTATATTTAATATTTTTATCTTAATTCATTTGCTTATGTGATTGGTTTGTCACATACACAACAAAGAAAGAAACTGACAAAGTCAAGTTAAGTCAGCTTTATTTATATAGTTGTTAAAAATGGTCATGCATATTTTGTTAATGCATAAATTCTCTTCGTGATATATGAACTACATGGGCTTAATGTTTATTGGGTCACAAGGATTTATCGACTTTAAAATGTGGGTTTTACCAGAAAAAAAGTTGCTCTAAAACACATTTGAATAAAAGCCTATATATTTTATTTATTGCATTCTATACTTTTTAAATGTATCCATCACTGGTAAGCATATGAAATACGCACAAACTCAAACTAAACACTGAAATTGTATCATCTTATCACTAGATCCGTAGTTCAATTTCACCTGTATGGGGAATTTCTCTCTCTGCCTCTAGATAGCGATAGGTGTTCCCTTCAAAATCAACACGAAAAAAAGAGAAAGAGGGAAATATGAGCTTCGTGACGTGGCAGAGTCAGTGGAGAGCAGACAGATCAGTTTGGGCATCGTCTCCAGCAGCATGTGGACACTCATCCTCACTGCCCTGTTTCCCTCCATCATTTTAGCAAATGAAGTGGACACCAAAAAACTCGATGGTCTTGCGAGGGCCAGAGTAGAGGTGAGTGAAACCATTCATTCAACCGTTCAGAAGTATCCAGCAGATTATGCGTTCAGATTCGAAGATATTTGGCTTGTAAACATGAGAATGCACCTGGAAACACTTCACCTGCTTGACTAACAATAATCGTTTGCTTGAACTGGAAAATCTCCGACGTTTTTGCATTGTTTTTGATGAATGTGTGAGCTAATCCCTGGAGTAAGGGAGACATTCAGGAAGTATCATTTATAAATCTCTGCTGCGCTTCATTGGTGAACAATACGAGACTGATGATCGCTCAAATAAGTTTTGAGTTCATGTTTTTAATCAATGTTTGTAAACTGAAGTGTTTGACGCACAGGAGTTTAGTGAACGATACTGATGCACCGAAATGAAATCAGTGCTTTGCTTTGAGTCCATCAGTTCAAATGGAATGTCAAAATATAAGTCTGTATAAAATTCACATGTCAAAATAAAAGTC
Source organism: Garra rufa (assembly GCF_049309525.1). Lineage (NCBI taxonomy): Eukaryota > Metazoa > Chordata > Actinopteri > Cypriniformes > Cyprinidae > Garra > Garra rufa. The sequence continues at coordinate 6,636,467 of NC_133365.1, read as the reverse complement.
TAGCCTGAGAAAAATCTTTTAGAAAGTAGTGCATGCATTTAGGCCAGGGCCCGTATTCATAAAAAAATCTTTGTGCAAAGAGTTGCTCCTAGTGACAAAATTCTAAGAAGATTTTTAGAAATGTGGGTGTTTCCTGTTAAAATGAAAGAAAAGATCCTAGTAAAGAAAGCATCTTGTATGGACGAGGATTTTTAAGTGGCTTAAGAGTTTCTTTAGCAAAACAAAACATGAGGAGGGCAATGAGATATTTTGCAGAAAATGCATGACAGTGAGTTACTAAGATGCTACACATGAGATAATGTTTGTGAGCAATTTTATTAGAGACATGCTAACATCTCCCACATGCCATAGTGCAAGAAATGGAAGTAATCGCTTATTTCATGAACATATTTGGCAACTGGAAACAATGCAACTATGCAGCAATGATGATTTGGGTCTTTCACACACACAATTACAGCACTTTCACAACCGTAATGTGCTGATGTTCATTTCCTTATTAAATACAACATTAACAGCATGGTAAAAAAAAAAAAAAAAAGTGAACATGTATGTGTGTGTGCAATAAAACACAAAATTACAGCAACAATTTATTTATTATTATTTTTTTTTCTTTTTATTCCAAAGTTATAATTTCAAAGTGAAGGCTTATACTACAGTAGATCCTACACTTAGTGCTATTTTATTTCCTTCTTGGGCAACCAACCAATCACAGTCTTCAAAAGGCTGTGTCATAGCTAGCAACAGGGTCAACCCCGCCTCCACACTTAGATAAAAGATTTAGTCTTTTCTTCGTTGCTCTTAGATTGGTCCTAAATCACTCTTAAGCTAAATTAGGAGCTTTCTGAGATTATTCTTAGAAGCTTTAAGAATACGGGTCCTGGTTTTACAGACAAGGACTAAGCCAAAGTTCAATTGTCACATTTAAGTAAATTTATGCCATAATAGAAAAAAAAGCATTACTGGTGTGGGTTTTGAGACAAAACAAGACCACTGACGTATTTCAAAATCAGTCAATGCAAGTTTCTTTCAGTTGAAACATATCAGAGCCTGTATTCACAAAACATTTTATCTTACACTGCAAAAAATGCTTTTCTTACTGATTTTTTTGTCTTGTTTCCAACCAAAATATCTACAAATTCTTAAATCAAGAAGGATTTTCTAGACAAGTAAAAATTGTCTTGTTTTCAGTAAAAACAAGCCAAAATTAAGTGATTCTTTGCTTAGAATATGCAAAATAATCTGCCAATGGGGTAAGAAAAAATATCTTATTTCAAACAGAAAACAAGATTATTTTTCTTACTCCATTGATAGATTATTTTGCTTGTTTCAAGCAAAAACACACTTAATTTTGACTTGTTTTTCCTTAAAACAAGACAATTTTTACTTGTCCAGAAAATCCTTCTTGATTTAAGAATTTAGATATTTTGTGCTGTTGGTTTAAAAGGTTACTTTGTAGACCAAAAGCTGGAGTTGTGTACAGTATGTGAGAGTGCAAACCTGCCAAAGAGAGAGGAAAGAGAAGGCAAAACCGGCCAAAATCACAAACACAGACAGAGATTAGTCCCAGTGCTGTTGTAGTAAACATCCACGCTCTTGGCCAATCAGATTAGAGAACCTAAATAGAACAGCTGTACAACAAATAGTGACTGGAAGTGTATTTTAATTGTTTCTACATATCTTATTTCTCACCTTTCCCAGACGTGTGGTGGATGACAGCTGAATAGGCTGAGGGAGGTGAGCTTACAACATTCACTTCATATCATCACTGTGATATTATGTTCTCTAGATGAACAGCAATAATGACAAGTATTACTGAAAACTTCACATCAGCTTATCTGGTTTTACTAAATTATTTTCTTCTTTCTCCTATCAATTCATAACAGGTCAAGGCCTTTGTGACCCAGGACATTCCTCTTTAGTATCCTTTAAAATCACCTGACGACCAGACAGCCAATCATAACAAGAATGTTGATGAAAAAACAAAACACTTTACAAACGGATGTTTATAAAAATGCCATATTTAACAGTGATGTTAAAAAATAAGTTGTATATGTATGAAGTATATTTATCTGCATATTAAAACATTTAATTATTTTTAATATCTCATATGTGACCCTGGACCACAAAATCAGTCATAGGTTGAACGGGTATATTTGTAAAACATAGTATGGGTCAAAATAATCAATTTTAATTTTATGCCAATAATCATTAGGATATTAAAGATCATGTTCCATGAAGATATTTAGTAAATTTTTTACCTTAAATATATCAAAACTTAAGTTTTGATTAGTAATATGCATTGCTAAGCCTTTCATTTGGACAACTTTAAAGGTGATTTTCTCAGTATTTAGTTTTTTTTTTTTTTTGCACCCTCAGATTCCAGATTTTCAAATAGTTGTCCTATCCTAACTAATAGATCCATGCATAAATGCAAATCTTATTTATTCAGCTTTCAGATGATGTATACATTTTAATAGCAGGACATTGACCTTTGCAGTCCAGGGTCACATTTTTGTAATTTTGATAAATTGGCCTTTCTGAGTTGATCACTATAGAGTACTAGATAAAAAATTAACATGAATCATACATTTTTAGTTTTTGTTTTCCATTTCATCATAATTCATGTTTATTTTTTAAACACTCATATATTCCAAATCTTAAGTCTCCAGAACAAAAACTTACAGATGATTTACTCACCCCCTTGTCATCCAAGATATTCAAGGGCTTCTTTAGTCGTAGATGTTTTTTGAGGATTTCAGGATTTCTCTCCATATAGTGGACTTCTATGGTGCCCCAGAGTTTGAACTTTCAAAATGCAGTTTAAAGGCAGCTTTTAAATCTCTAAAGCAGAGGAAGAAGAGCCTTATCTAGGGAAATGATTGGTTATTTTCAAAAAAAAAAAAGAAAACCTCGAATGCTCATCTTGTCTAGCTCTGTGTGAACTGTGTATTCTGGTTCATGATGGTTAGGGTCGAAAAACTCCCATTTAATTTTCTTCTTATACTTCAAAATCATCCTACATTGCTGTTTTGTAAAGGGTATTTGATGATCTTTGCATGTTCCCTTTGTTAACACTGGGTCGGTACTTCTGCAGCGATGTAGGGCGATTTTATAAGAAATGAGATGGGAGTTTTTCGACATATCCTGAACCAGAATACACAAGAGTTCACACAGAGCTAGACAAGATGAGCATTTGAGGTTAAAAAGTATATGAATTGTCAATTTTTTTTCTAAATGACCAATGGTTTCACTAGATAAGACTGTTCTCGTTCTCAGATCGCTCAGAGCTCTTCGATGCTGCAACTTTTGAAAGTTCAAACTCTGGGGCACCATAGAAGTCCACTATATAGAGAGAAACCCTGAAATGTTTTCCTAAAAACAAAGCACAAAGTAAATTATCTGTACATTTTTGTTCCGGAAGTGAACTTCTCCTTTATTTTTGTAAATGCAACTTACGTTTAACCTAAAATACACCTAGAAAACAACATCTTTCATTCTTAAATGTAGGGATCTTTTTACAGTCTTTTGTCCAGCACTGTTTCCACTCCCTTCTCTCTTTTCACTTCCCTCCAGACGTATATCTGCATGTCTTTATTGCTGCCTTCTACTCCGGTTCTCCAGCTACAACATCCAGTTTCAGCTAAGGTTACATTAGGATTCTGTAATTCGATCAAAAAACGAAACCTTTACAGAGTTACAGCTTTTAAACAGATTAACTTTCAGCTGTTCAGGTATTTGTCATGTGATATCCAGTGGCGTATCCACATCCTTCGCCTTTCAGTCATTTCTTTGTTCAGCTGGAATGTGAATCTATACATTTACACATTGACCGAATCTAAGGATGAGTGTAATTCTCAGGACACTTGTCTAGTATCTATCAGGCCGGAGGCAGTTTTAAGTGTTAAGTACATCCTTAATGTTGATCCGTTCAGCCACAACCTGGTGATGAAGCACATTCCTGGAGCCGACCCTGAACTCATCCTTCTCAACCACTACTATGAAGAACTAGATGTAAGTCAGATGTGTTTGTGCTTAGCAATTTGAAACTATCATTTCAACATCTTATAAAACAAGGACTACCATTTCTACTCAAGTGCAGAAAAAATGAACCGTGTATTTTGGTGCATTGTTTACCATTTGTATAACCATAGTTTTACAACAAATACCATGGTTAGTGTAGCAAGACCATGGTTAATGTGTGGTTACCATGGTATAACTATAGCAACCATGGTTTTTGCTTTTATTAGTAGTAAAACAATGGCTAATTTTAATAAGGGCTGCCTCGAATCACGTTCATCCACGCAGAGTTGAAGCACAACCAAAACCTTAAGATGCATGCAGTTGCCAAATTGTGAACTTTTTATTAAAGAAATTAAACAATATGATACTACTTTGCAAAATATTAGAAACAGAGAAGCTAAAAAAAAATCTATGAAGCACTGTCACTTTAATTTGGTTAATTTTCTATTTATTAATTAATGGCATAAATTTTTTTACCACTTGTTTTTGTTTCTCTCTGTATACCCTTTGTCCATTTCTTCTATTACTATTGTGAGATGTATATTTAAGCAATAAGGTACGAGAGGCCGTGCTGTATCGTGAATAAATCACGGCTGAAAGGCGTTGTTAGGCACGACGCGAAGCAAAAGGTACTTGAGGCCGATACAGCACGGCCTCAAGTACCTTTTTGCTTTTATAAAACGGTTACCACACAATAAAAATATTAATATCAAAAGTATATATTAATTTATATGTAAATTAGGTTGTACCTTTTCTTATAAAACGGTTAGTTCCATTCCTCAATTCTGATTGGTCAGCAGCTGTGTCGTATTCATGATACGGCACTGCTATGACCGCTTCACTCAACGGTTTTGTGTATCATTGCACCCCCTTAGCAACCACCCTTAGCAACATAAACACAGCTGCAGCAGTTAGGGACTACTTTTTACAGCGCAAGGCAGTTAATGATTTTACTTTATGAAAACATACAACTTAATATATATAAATTAATATATATTTTTGATTTTAATATTTTTATTGTGTGGTAACCGTTTTATAAAAGCAATAAGGTACTTGAGGGCCGTGCTGTATCGTGAATAAATCACGGCTGAAGGGGTTGCAGGCCCTTCAGCCGTGATTTATTCATGATACAGCACGGCCTCTCGTACCTTATTGCTTAAATAAAGTAAAATCATTAACTGCCTTCCGCTGTAAAAAGTAGTCCCTAACTGCTAAAGCTTTGTTTACGTTGCTAAGGGTGGTTGCTAAGGAGGTTCAATGATACACAAAATCGTTGAGTGAAGTATCATGTATCATGAATACGACACAGCTGCTGACCAATCAGAATTGAGGAATGGAACTAACCGTTTTATAAATTTGTATTAATATGTACATAATTGCATGATTTAAAAAAATGCGTTCAGTTTTATTTTTAACCACTAGATGGGACAAAAGTTACACAGAGTAGCTTTAATAGGTTCCTCCTCATAAATGTGACATCATTTGTTGAGTACTGATGTAATGTAACTGTTTTATGACTTACGCATTTCTTTCATCTTATTTGACACTTTTATTTCCTTTGCAGAGAATCCCATTATCCGAAATGACTCGCAGTGAGATTAACGCACTCTTGGCAAAACTGGGCTTTTATAAAAAAGAGAATCCCGAAGACCAAGTGCCGGAGGAGTTCCGCTTCGCTCCAGCGAAAGACAGTCCCTTCGAGGGCCAGTCCACCGGCCCGCCCCCTGAGACTGACACTGACCAATCAGAGGCCGATTCCCAGCACACAGATCTGTAACCCCTTACATAAGAGAGATGGCGTGGGATGTCAGTGGTGTGAGACCTGCTTGATTTACAATTACTGTGAGAACTAGAACAGAGCTCCCTCCAGAGTTTAATATGGCCATGTTTGTGTTTCAAAATAGTTTCTATGACTGTCAACACACACATTCAACCACCTGATTTGATTCTGAGTAATGTTTTTAAATTCAGACACTGATTGGAAAATATGCATTTAGAAGTTCAGTGCAAGTGTGCGAGTAGTTTCTGTTTGTGTCAGTGAACTGTGTCTCGCTGTACTGTACAGAACCTCATTTCTGCCCAAAGGGGACGATAATGATGTCCACAGCTGTAAAAGCCTGAGAGTGGCTGCGGACTGATGACCTCTGTTCTCATGGGCACAAATCAGGCCTCTGAACAGACTGTGGGAGCATAAAGGTACCACTGAGAAAATAAATGAATGAAATATCAAAGCAAATACGTGTCTATTTTTATGATGCAAAAGATCGTTTTTATAATTGAATGCATCTGTTTCTAAGTTGCACAGTGAAATCATGGCAGTGCAAGAGCACAAGTAGCCTATTGCTGTTATAGCTTAGCAGAAAGCCCAATTCATTTGATAAAAGACCCATGTTCAGTAATGACATTAATGATCCTAACCTTAATTAAAGCAGTAAAAATTGCAGGCCTTTTATGTGGCATTAACATTGTAACAACTTCATATAAGATATAAAATTGAATTGATGTGCTGTCACATGCACATATATGTGACCCTGGAGCACAAAACCAGTCTTAAGTAGCACGGGTATATTTGTAACAATAGCCAAAAATACATAGTATGGTTCAAAATTATCGATTTTTCTTTTATGCCAAAAATCATTAGCATATTAAGTAAAGATCATGTTCCATGAAGATATTTTGTACATTTTCTACCATAAATATATAAAAACTTGATTTTTGATTAGTAATATGCATTACTAAGAACTTCATTTGGACAACTTTTAAGGCGATTTTCTCAATTTTTAGATTTTTTGCACCCTCAGATTCCAGGTTTTCAAATATGTGTATCTCAGACAAACATTGTCTTATTTTAACAAACAATACATCAATGGAAAGCTTATTTATTCAGCTTTCAGATGACGTAAGAATCTCAATTTTGACAAATTTGCACTTAAGACTGGTAGATAAGACAGAGGAATAGATACACGTAGTATGCATCTTAGCAGTTGTATTAAATGTAACTTGCAATTTTTGGATTACACAAATACATTTTTAAAGCCAGTTACTTTATGTGACCCTGGACCACATAACCAGTCAATTTTGAAAATTGAGATTTATATATCATCTTAAAGTTGAATAAATAGCTTTTTATCCATGGTTTGTCTGGAATCTGAGGGTGCAAAAAAATTAAATATTGAGAAAATCACCTTCAAAGTTGTCCAAATGAAGTCCTTAGCAATGCATATTACTAATTAAGTTTTGATATATTTACTGTAGGATATTTACAAAATATCTTCATGGAACATGATGATTTTTGGCAAAAAAGAAAAATCGATTATTTTGACCCATACAATATACCCGTGCTACTTAAGACTGGTTTTGTGGTCCAGGGTTACATATGTTAACGGAAATTAGTGTAAAAATTATTTAAAAACAACCCATAACCATTGAAATAATCTGATTTTTTAAGAAATGTTTAAAAATGATTTAATTTTTTAAAAGCAAAACTATCTTCTTAAATCATTAGCTCATTGTTAGGTCATGTTGCACACATAATTATAAATATTTTTGATTTCACTGCAAAAAAAGGTTTTGTTTCTAGTCAAAAAATAAAAATCATAAATCAAGAAGCATGTACAAGATAAGCAAAAAGATATTTAGTCTTGTTTCCTGGGGAAAAAACATCTAAATAAAGTGCATTTTGCTTAAAAGAAGTAAAATTATCTGCCAGTGGGGTAAGAAAAATAATAGTTTTAATCGTATTTTACTTACCCAATTACTGCAGGTGAATATGGTAAAAAAAAATAATTATCACCTTAGTTACCCAGTTGATTGGTTGCATTGATAATTGCGAACATTTTTTGTATTACAACTTTTATAAAGTGTTAGGTTTAAATATGCAAATTAGGCATTTTTGGGGAATAAAATCAAGCAAATTATATGTAAACAAACCCTCTGTAAAAACCTTCAGAATATAGACAGGAATAAAAATTTAAAGTTTGGTGTGTGTAAGTGCTGCTGAAGTGGAGATTTATGGCTCAGTCTAGGAGAAAAAAACTCTTTTTCAGAAAACTGCCTTTAAAAATATGTATTGTAATTCAAATCTATAGACACAAATAGATAAAGTGCTATAAAATGAACACTTAACAGTGTCTTTTGGGTGTTTTCTTTCCACTACACTCTTAAAAATAAAAGTGCTTTTAAAGATTCTTCACCATTTTTGGCTCCACAAAGAACCATCCAGTCAAAGGTTCTTTAAAGAACCATATTTTTTCTTACCTTTTTATAATCCGAAGGACCTTCTTTCGCCACAAAGAACCTTTTATGAAACAGAAAGGTTCTTCAGATGTTAAAGGAACCACTTAGACAAAAAAGGTTCTTCTATGGCATTGTGAAGCACCTTTATTTTTAAGAGTGTAGTCTGAAAAAACACTTTATGAAACACCAAAAATCCCAAAATCTCAAACATGACAGGTGCATGAAAAAATCTTTTTGTTCATCTTGAGTTAAGAATTTTTAGATATTTTGATTAGAAACAAGACAAAAATACTAAGAAAGATGTGCCTCTTTTTCTCAGTGTTCCTATTTTGGAAAATGCAATAAATGACAAACACATTTTTTGGTATCCTGTATGGTTTTAATGATTCCTATACAAAACCATGGTGTAGGAAAATACTGAGTGAACAGGAGTTTTTGAAAGAGTGTTTACAAACAACATTAGTGTTCACGTTTCAGTGTGAATGAATGCTATTGAGCTCTACTCATGCAACCTTCAAGTACCAAGCAAAGTCAGTCTCTAGTGCGGCTGCTGCAGTAGCTGTGTTTCGTCTTCAAAATTAAATTATGTGCATTCATTAAAACGATTAAAACTACAACTGTCTTTAGAACCAAATATATAAACATCATTGACCTCTTCAGATGAATTTACTGCTAAAACATTCTTCTTCTTCTCAAACTGACTCATGACTTGACTAGGGTTCCTCATATATATATACACACACACTGTTTAAATTACACTTTGTTACTGGCTGAAAGCCATGATGTAAAGATGTACAAAATAAACAGACCCTTAAACCTTATGTTTTGGGACATTGCTTTCAAATGGAGTTCAGGAATATCAACAAATGCAAAAACTCATCTATAAATAACGACAATCATAAGTGCATCTATACATGCATGTCTTTTCCAAATGAATATTTCCAAGAATATAGGCCAATGTCTGTGTTCAGTGAAAAAACAAACTTTTGCACTGCAAAAAAAGTTTTTTACTTAGATTTTTTGTCTTGTTTCCAGCCAAAATATCTACAAATTCTTAAATCAAGAAGGATTTTCTAAACAAGTAAAAATAATTTTCTTGTTTTCAGTAAAAACAAGCCAAAATGAGGTGTTTTTGCTTGAAACAAGTTAAATAATTTGGCAATGGGGTAAGAAAAATAATCTTGTTTTCTGTTTGTACCCCATTGGCAGATTATTTTGCTTGTTCTAAGAAAAACTCACTTCATTTTGACTTGTTTTTACAGAAAACAAGACAATAATTTTGACTTGTCTAGAAAATCCTCCATGATTTAAGAATTTGTAGATATTTTGGCTGGAAACGAGACAAAAAATCTAATAAGAAAGCATTTTTGCAGTGCGATTAGAAATATCAACTATTAGTACGGTGAAAAACATTTAAAAACAATTCAGGAGTTGCGTCTCGCACTAACAAGCAGTGAGATTAATATTCTCGCAATGGTTTTAAATAAACAGAAGAAAATGCAACCTTCATTTTTAAAAAAACACAACTAAAACTTGACGTAAACTTGTGAAAGCATGCAGGTCTGAGCTCCAGTACCGTGAAACCGTAGATATGGGCCATCGACATCAAATAATGCTTCGTTTTCAGCTGGTGAAATCAAGTCGTAGGCATCCTGGGAGTTGTACTAAATATAACTTTTTGGAGCAAACTAGTTTTTAGTGTAAAAAGATGCCAATAGAGTTTTTACAGCTGTTGAAATGTAACAGGATGAGAATGAAAAGCGAGTTGTTGGAGCATCAGAAGTCCGAGGTCTGCTGCGCGCGGCGGGCCAACATCATCTCATGTCTGCGCAGATGGTTCACCAGCGACTGAACGTACGTGAACACACACTTGGAGTCGGGTTTCTTCCCCATGATCATCATGTCCTCCACCTCCAGCAGGGGCATGCAGTTAGCATGGGCCCTAATGGAAACACACACAGTGATAAAACAGTGAATAGATATCAAACTAAAGGACTCTGCAGTTGATCTGCCTGACCAACAGGGTGCAGCACTGACATTTGATACAGAGAATCCACTCACTGGGTGCTTTTATTGCACACAAACTATTAACCCGCTGTGGAGAACCACAGAAAACCATTTCCATTTGTTTGTGAAAAAAATCTACTTTTTAAAACAAAGTTTTTACAGTAAAACACCAACCACGAGTCTCGAGACAAGATACTGCACTGGAGTAACTTATTTTATAGTAATATTATAGATTTCATAAATGGGTCTATATCAAATACCTGTTTGATATATTAGGGAAAAAATATTCTTAAAAAAAACAAACAAATAAAAAAAGCTATGGTTTATTTTTAAAAATAGAAACCGAATATGCATACAGTTTTGTGAAAAAAAAAAAAAAATTATATATATATATATATATATATATAAAGCATGATACAAAACCTTTTTTATTATTTTGAATTCAAATTTAGTTTTCATTTAAATTTTAGGTAGTTTTAATAATTTTGTTGTGTTTTGTCATTTTTTTCCTTAAAATTGTCTAAATACATTTGTATTAAATTAACTTCTTAGTTTCTTGATATTTAGTACTTCAAGTTTAGTCTTTTAATTAGCTGAAATAAACATTAACTGGATTAATTAAAAAACAAGACGTATATTTCAAGTAAAATATGAGTTTTCTGTTTTCTGCAGGACAAAAAAAAAGACAATTTTATGTTTTTATTGTGTGTATATATATATATTTTTTACTCAATTTGTACTACAAGTTGTCGTTATAATATACTTATTTTATATTCATATTAAACCTAGTATATCAAAATAAAACAAATGCCTGTTTGATTTATTAGGGAAAGAATATTCTTAAAAAAAAAAAAAAAAAAAAAACTTTCTTTTTAAAAATAGAAACCAAATATGCATAGTCTTGTGAAAAAATAAATGCATTTATATACATTTATTTATTAATTTTTTTTATTTTTTTAAATTTCATTCAAAATTAATAATTTTGTTGTGTTTTGTAATTTTTTCTTAAATACGTTTGTATTAAATTTAGGTTTCTAGTTTCTTGATGTTAGTACTTTAACTACCTGAAATAAACATTAACTGGATAAAAAAAAATATTTCAAGTAAAATGTGAGTTTTTTGTTTTCCACAGGACAAAAAAAAAGACAATTTTATGTTTTTATTGTGTATATATATATATATATATATATATATATATATATATATATATATATATATATATTTTTTTTTTTTTTTTTTTTTTTTTTACTCAATTTGTATTACTAGTTGTCATTATAATATTATACTTATTTTATATTCATATTATACTACAGGGCCATTGAATGCTTGAATCTGATTGGCTGACGAACGTTCTAGAGGTGTGCATTATATTCAGGGATACGCATGGCGAACGTAGTTCCAGGCAGCTTTAGACCGCAGTGCATGTCTGTATCACTTCGCCATACGATTTCAGTTATTTCAAAGGTCCTTACAGCCCAAAACAGCAAAATAACTAAAACTCACAATGACACTGGCCAAACTAATAAATACAGTAAACATCAGGATAAAAACGACAGATTATTTCCCTGTTTTTTCCCACAATATATTACGTTTTATTATGTACGGAAAGCACAAACTCCATTTCTCTCGCCCTCTCTCACTCACCTCACAGACGCACACACATAACGTTACAGTTTGCACTCGCGTTAGCATTCGCGCTAATGTTGTTAGGGCTGCTCTGACGATGAACAACTTAAAAACGACATGACAGCTCTCACACGCGAGGTAACAACGCCGTGGTCTTGAAGAAAGTGAACTTAAAGTTTAACTGTTAGTAGAGACGATGCTGCCAGTCACCTTTGAGAGACACAGACGTGAGAGAGGTAAAGTCATACACTTTACAGTTTCTCTCCCTCACTCTTTCCGTCTGTCTGCTTGTCTGTCGGTCTGTCTAAACTTCATTATTAACGGCATTATTTTGCTATTAACAGCCCAAGCGTCGTTACTAGTTCTAAAATGACGTTTTGGAACTAGCAACGAAGCTGTTGAATGAGCTGCGTAAGAAATTAATCCTACTCACAATAGCGTTTTAAGGTCCGTAGAATTCTACGAAAATAATGCACACCCGAGGTGTAACGGCCACTCCGCTTCGCGTCGTGACCGCATCACCACCTCGGGTGTGCATTATTTTCTAAGAATTCTACGGACCGTCGTCAATTATTCCTTACTTAAACCTAGTATATCAAAATATAACAAATGCCTGTTTGATTTATTAGGGAAAGAATATTCTTAAAAAACTAAAAAAACTAAAAAAATACAAAATAAACTTTCTTTTTTAAAATAGAAACCTTATATGCATATAGTCTTGTGAAAAAATAAATAAATACATTTCTATACACTTATTTATTTAAAAATTTTTTTAAACATTTTTTAATTTCATTCAAAATTAATAATTTTGTTGTGTTTTGTAATTTTTTCTTAAATACGTTTGTATTAAATTTAGGTTTCTAGTTTCTTGATGTTAGTACTTTAACTACCTGAAATAAACATTAACTGGATAAAAAAATGTATATATTTAAAGTAAAATGTGAGTTTTTTGTTTTAATTTAATAATGAAATCATTGATGTGAGAGACCTTGTGCATTACACTAAACATTAATTTATTTGTTGTTTTTTTGGAATTGTTGTAAAAAAATTAGAATTTTTCGAAATTAGAATTGTCCTTGCTCTTTCAGGTCAAGGTTGTTGTAAAGGCAAAAGAGAAAGCTCTAGAAGTCGTGATTGCAAACATTTAGCATGTGCCAAGAACAAGCTGAAGAACACTGTTTGCCTCTGTTTAGTGTCCGATGTGCTCTTTAAACTGGTAGCTAAAGCAGTGTATTTGAGCAGGCCAGGCTTTGATGCTCTCATCTGACATGTCTAGGAGCAGGACCATGTTTGGGCATCGGCGTCTCCGCTGCTTCGGTCCGTCGTTTCATGCGCTTTCTCTCTGACAAAGCGGGTGAGCTGGCAGACGCACAATATTTTGTTATGCTAATCCGCGGAAACTGACAAACAGCGCGCTGATAGAGACCAATACCTGTCATGGGGCGCGTGTCGGACCCGAGGGCCTTACCTTTTAAGCTGAATCACTAGGTGTGCTACAACTGCATCATTTGTGGCAATAAGCAACACTTGGAATTATCAGAAAATATCAAACCACACTGCAAAAAATGCTTTCTGACTTATAATCATGTTTTCTGTTTGAAATAAGATTTTTTTGCTTACCCCACTGGCAGATTATTTAGCTTAAACTCACTTAATTTTGACTTCTGAAAACAAGACAATAATTTTTACTGGTCTAGAAAATCCTTGATTTAAGAATTTTGAGATATTTTGGCTGGAAACAAGACAAAAAAATCTAAGTAAGAAAAGCATTTTTTTCAGTGCAAGTGCTAATAGTTGATGTTTGCTGATCTTAGTGACTGTATGAAGTCAGTAGTATTCGGCTTTCATGTATCTCAATATGTTGTCCTCATGATGCAATCAGCTCTATGTGAAACGAAGCAGCTATTATTAAAGTCTCACTCAAAAATGAAAATTAGCCCATGATTTACTCACCCTCCAGGCATCATAGATTTATATCACTTTCAAGGTTGTTATAATTTAGCTTTTTTAAATTTGTTTTATTTTAATATCGTTTTCAAATTTGCAATAAAATTTGGTTTCGTTTTTATTGGTTTCATTAACAATCTTGCTAGTTTTACTTTCGTTTTTATTTTGCGAACACATTTCTATTTAGTTTTTATATAGTTTACAGTTTTAGTTTTATAGATATCAAGATTTCCCCGCAATTCTATAAGCAAAATAATGTGGAACAAAATATTAATTGCTGCAGTATTTAAAAGTGTTTAATTTAAATTAATTATTTAACATTTTTAAACATAATATATAATAATATATTTAAAATATATTTAATTCACCAGTTTTTAATGTGAATTTTTTTTATAAAATGTTTTGAATGAATAAATGACTCCCTCATAAAAACATTACTGGATGAATCAACGTTTTTAAAGGAATATTTCGACAATTTAACAATTACTTGTTTCCACCTAGTGGTGAAACAATGCAACCGTCACAATTTTTTTTTGAAGCGCCAATTACTTTCGAAAGATGTACAGTGTATTTAATTCCATTTTATTAACCGACATCTTTGCTGCCGACCTTCGATGATTCAATTCATCCATACTAATAAGCAAAAATTACTCAAGATAATCTAACATTTGTTCTTCCTTTTTTATTGCTGAAGAGTTGACATTTTTTTCTTCTGTGGTCTAATGTGCAGACGTCAATTTACTTTTCTCTAAGCTTGAGGATTTTGGTGTAAAATAGCCAAAAATAGAACTTTTTATATTAAAAACAAACAAGCAAGCCCTGCCCAGATTTAAAAAGTAACACAAAAGTAACGTAACGCATTACTTTCTATAAAAAGTAACTAAGTAACATAATTAGTTACTTTTTTAGGGAGTAACTCAATATTGTAATGCATTACTTTTAAAACTAACTTTCTCCAACACTGTAAATAAATAAATAATAAATTAATTAATTAATTAATAAAAATAACGACTTTATTCAACAATTCGCACATGCGTTGTGACACTCTCCAAAATGGTGCCAAGGTGACGCAGAAGAAGAACAATTGTTGAGTCTTTTTGTAAATTGCAAAGTCTTTTTTTTGTGCATGAAAAGTATTCTCGTAGAATTCATTAAAATCTTCATTTGTGTTCTGAAAATGAACAAAGGTCTTACAGGTTTAGAACATGAGGGTGAGTAATTAATGACAGAATTTTTAATTTTGGGGGAACTACTGTATCTCTTTAATGTGTGTATTTTTAACATTTTAAAATGTGAGTCATATTTTATTTGATTAACTTCAAACAAGTAGATTTTTTTCCTGGTTTGGCAGTACTTTTTTAAAAGCATTAAAAAGTGTAATTTTTTTTTTAAACAAAGGTTCTTAAAGGTTAGTTTGTTCCATCCATCATCATGTTTAACTCTCTCCAGTCTTAAAATTGACTGAGCTGCGTTTCTCCTCAAAGGTCAAGATCTGGCTCTCACCGTTTGCTCTGAGATTTGACTCTAGGAAGAGTTTTTGGTTTTGACCAAGCCCTTCTGCACCAATCCCCTGTAGAACTCTTGGAGGTACGTGTACACGCACTTCCAGTCCGGCTCCCGCATCCGCACCATATCCTCCACATCCAAAAGCTGCGGACAGTCTGCCAGCTTCCTACTCTCAGGCCGACCGGGGGGACAGAGGAAAGGAAAGAGGACAGGAACAACAGATCGAGTGGGACATACAAGGCCAGTGAGGAAAGAGAAATGAGACACACAAGACAAAATCAAAAAGCCCACATTAAACTCTGTGATGACAGCATACAGTATGTAAATGTGTTTTCATGCCTTAAAGTCACAACAAATACATGTGCAAAGACAAACAACATCAAAAAGAGCAACAATGCATCCATTCTGTGATCTCATTATGCAAATGTGACTGTGAACAACAACAACATACATTATGGAGACAACAACAGCAATGCAAAAAGTGACAACTAAAGACGTAACCCTTCGTCTCCAGACAAACGCTGTTTGTCCGACTGTAAAACAGCCTGTAGAAGCTCAGTGATGGATCATGCTGGAGCGGTGGAGACTGACCTCTTTAAAGGCACACATCTGTTAATGCTTGTAAAAAAACACTAATGCCCCAGATATTCACTAAGAGGCACTTTAAACACAGGGAATTTTCTCCTTGGCAACATTTCATATTGTCTTTTACAGAATTCTATATAATGAACAGCTGATTTCAATTTTTTTTAAAACATACAAACTTATTTAATTTGTTTTTTAAAGAGTCTCAGTATCTGTCCTAAATGGTGAGATCCGAATTTCTGGATTCCAATGAAATGCATTGATATAATACTAGACTAGAATGCTTTAGCGATGCATTATTTCTACCTGTACAGTGAGGGGAAAAAATATTTGATCCCTTGCTGATTTTGTACGTTTGCCCACTGATACAGAAATGATCAGTCTATAATTTTTAAGACAGGTTTATTTGAACAGTGAAAGACAGAATAACAACCAAAAAATACAGAAAAACGCATTTCAAAAAAGTTATAAATTGATTTGTATTTTAATGAGTGAAATGAGTATTTGATCCCCATCAATCAGCAAGATTTCTGGCTCCCAAGTGTCTTTTATACAGGTCACGAGCTGAGATTAGGAGCACTCTCTTAAAGGGAAAGACACCTGTCCACAGAAGCAATCAATCAGATTCCAAACTCTCCACCATGGCCAAGACCAAAGAGCTGTCCAAAGATGTCAGGGACAAGATTGTAGACCTACACAAGACTGGAATGGGCTACCAGTCCATCGCCAAGCAGCTTGGTGAGAAGGTGACAACAGTTGGTGCGATTATTCGCAAATGGAAGAAACACAAAATAACTGTCAATCTCCCTCGGTCTGAGGCTCCAAGGAAGATCTCACCTCGTGGAGTTTCAATGATCATGAGAACGGTGAGGAATCAGCCCAGAACTACACGGGAGGGTCTTGTCAATGATCTCAAGGCAGCTGGGACTATAGTCACCAAGAAAACAATTGGTAACACACTACGCCGTGAAGGACTGAAATCCTGCAGCGCCTGCAAGGTGGGGCTCAAGAAAGCACATGTACAGGCCCAATGAACATCTGAATGATTCAGAGGAGAACTGGGTGAAAGTGTTGTGGTCAGATGAGACCAAAATCAAGCTCTTTGGCATCAACTCAACTCGCCGTGTTTGGAGGAGGAGGAATGCTGCCTATGACCCCAAGAACACCATCCCCACCGTCAAACATGGAGGTGGAAGCATTATGCTTTGGAGGTGTTTTTCTACTAAGTGGACAGGACAACTGCTCCACATCAAAGGGACGATCAATCGGGACATGTACATTCAAATCTTTGGTAAGAACCTCCTTCCCACAGCCAGGGAATTGAAAAAGGGTCGTGGATGGGTATTCCAGCATGACAATGACCCAAAACACGAGTCAAAGGCAACAAAGAAGAGGCTCAAGAAGAAGCACATTGCAGTCCTGGAGTGGCCTTGCCAGTCTCAAGACTTTATTCCTATAGAAAATCAATGGAGGGAGATGAAGGTTGGAGTTGCCCAATGTCAGCCTCGAAACCTTAATGACTTGGAGAGGATGTGCAAAGAGGAGTGGGACAAAATCCCTCCTGGGATGTGTGTAAACCCGGTGGCCAACTACAAGAAACGTCTGACCTCTGTGATTGCCAACAAATCATGTTTTGCCAAGGGGTCAAATACTTCACTCATTAAAATGCAAATCAATTTATAACTTTATTTTTTTGTAATTCTGTCTCTCACTGTTCAAATAACCCTATTATTAAATTATAGAATGATCATTTCTTTGTCAGTGGGCAAATATACAAAATCAGCAAGGGACCAAATCACTGTAAATGTGATTTTTTTTGCATTCATTTCCAACTATTTCCCACAATAGGCAGGAAGCAGTTTGATACCAATGATGGTAGAGTATTAAAGTGAAGTAATATATTAAGGTAGATGCTAATGTTTACAACTAAACAAGCCGAAGCAATTACAGATGGTGCCTTTAATGATGACAAGAGCTGGGGCAGTGAGATACACCAGTGCTCACAGTCAGGTGGAGGAGGATGAAATGAGAAAGTGTCTCCTGGAATTACCTGGACACTCACTAAGCAAAGGGGAAGCTGGTTTAGGCCTATTCTCAGGTAACCGAACCACATTGACTTGAGTAATGCTCTTCTGTTAGCAGACACTATTCTGGGGAAACTCGTGAGTGTTCGGCTGGATGTTTCTCATTTAGAAAGGAGCTCAAATGCATGAATGTTATGTTACTGGGAAAAGGAAAGGAGCAGAGGAGAAATGTAAATGATCATTTAAAAAGGTTTAGTCATTTAAGTGGAGCTGAGTCAAAGAAATTAATCTGAGAGGACTGGAGATGCAGATCGGATGAACTTGTTAATAGATTCAGCTGTATTTAAACAGGCTTAGAAACAAAGCAAAACTAAAAGAAGACATAAGTATTTAAGACATATAATTGGCCTTATATAGTTATATTACCATGCAAATGTTTGGGGTCAGTAAGATTTATTTTGTAATTATTCAGCAAGGATGCATTAAATTAATTAAAAGTGACAGTAAAGACCTTTCTAATGTTACAAAAGATTTCTAGTTTAAATAAACGCTGTTCTTTTGAACTTTCTATTCAAAGAATCATGAAAAAACTCAAACACTGCTCATAATCATGAAATGAGTAATGATACTGAAAATTCAACTTTGCATCATAGGAATAAAATTACATTTTATTATATACGCTGCTGCTCAACAGCTTGGGATCAGAATGATTTTTAATGCTTTTTAGTGTGCAGAGTGTTTTTCTGCTTATCAAGGCTCAGTTTATTTGATTAAAAATACAGAAACAAATATTTTGAAACTTTAAACCAATTTAAAATAGTGTTTTTTTGTTTTAATACACTTTACAATTTAATTTATTCCTGTGATGCAAAGCTGAATTTTCATCAGTGGTTGATTTATTCTTAAGTGTCACACGATCCTTCAGAAATCATTCTAATATGCTGATTTATTATTAGTTGTGCTGCCAAATATTTTATTGGAACCTGTTCTTTTGTTCAGGATTCTATTACTTTAACACATCCTTGGTGAATAAAAGTATTAATTTCTTTAAAAAAAAAAGAAAGAGTAAAAATGTACTGACCCCAAACATTTGAACAGTAGTGTATATTGTTAGAATTTTTTTTATTTTAAATAAACACTGTTCTTTTTAACATTTTATTGATCAAACAATCCTGAAAAATGTATCACAGGTTCCAAAAAAATATTAAGCAGCACAACTGTTTTCAACACTGATAATAAATCAGCATATTAGAATGATTTCTGAAGGATCATGTGACACTGAAGACTGGAGTAATGATGCTGAAAATGTAGCTTTGTATCACAAGAATTACATTTTACAATATATTCACATAGAAAACCATTATTTTAACTTTTAATAATATTTCACAATATTTAATTTTTTTGATCAGCATTGATGAGCCTAAGAAACGGCTTTAAAAACCATTAAAAAATCTTACTGATCCTAAACGTTTTACAAGTAGAAAGAAGTTGTAATAAATTCTAAAAATATTACTTTTACTGTAGTTTATTAAAATTAAATTCAGACTTAGTGTGCATATAAAACTTTTCAAAAACATCCTACTGAGCCCAAACTCTATACATGAAAGCAGGTTCCTAGGACAAACTGACGTTGGCTGCTTTTGGAGTTTGACAATAATGGAAACATGGGGGAATTCACTAAGAATCAATTGCATCATATATTTGCATGTGCTCTCTGTATGGCTTTAAAATCTGGCTCAGAAATCAATCATGCAAATTAGGTAAGCAGACCAGCTCAATCTGGCATGGTTTACTGCGACTGTACAGCATCGCTTCATCGCTGTGACATCCCGCTGCAAGATGCAGAAGGTGTGAATGACATATTAGGATACTGGCCCGGTAATAAAACAATGTGCACAAACATTTGTACACAAACAACTGTTTGCTGCCAGCTCTGCGGTAACAGCAACACAACTGCATGAGGCCAATGTTTTCAAAATGCCTTATTTGCATAGATGGAAACTAATGATAGCTTACATAAATTGTAACATCAAATGCAATATATTAATGTAAGAAGAGCTGAGCTCGCCAGAAGCAACTGCTTAGTGAATTCACCCCATAGTGCAGGAACTCAAATCAGAATTGTATTCCTGCCTGAGATATTGGTTGTCAATTCTTGTGTGTGATATAAGCGGCTGGACTCACTCTGCTGTGCTGAACGCCACCTCGAAGTTCTGTCTGCGGTTTGCAGGACTGAGGCTGGAGTAATCGAAGGCCTCTGGAAAGAAGTTATGCACCAGAGCACAGAACGCCATGCCGTCGCTCCAGCTGGAGGAGAAGTTCTGGATGTCCACATTCTTCATGACAGAAACAATACAGAGACAGAGAGCAACAGTTAGTGGTACAAATGTACTCTAGCATTCAACTGTCTGTGATCAGTAAGATTTTAAAAGTCTCATCTGTTCACCAAGGCTGCATTTATCTGAATAAAAATAAAGTAAAATCAGTATTGTGAAATATTATTACAATTCAAAATGTTTTCTATGGAAGCCCATTTCCGCCACTGAACAAAAAAGGCAATTGCGAATTTTAATCTCAGAATAATCAGACTTTCTTGCAATTTTTGAGTTTACATCTCGCAATTCTGACTTTTTTTCTCAGAACTGTGAGATATAAATGCATAATTGCAGGATATAAACTCACAATTGCAAGAAATAGTCGGAATTGCAGTTTTTTTCTCACAATTGCAACTTGCAATTCTGTCTTTTTCTCCCAATTTTTTCTGATATAAACACGCAATTGCGAGTTTAAGTCTAGTTCTGAGGAGAAAAAAAGATATGTTCACAGAATTGTGAGTTTATACAAACAGCTTTGCTTCACAGGAATAAATTACATTTTAATATATACACTGCTGCTCAAAAGCTTGGGATCAGTAAGATTTTTAATGCTTTTTAAAGAAGTATTTTCCACTCATCAAGGCTCAGTTTATTTGATTAAAAATACAGAAAAATCTTTAATATTGTGAAAGAATACTGCAATTTAAAATAGTGGTTTTCTATTTCAATACACTTTAAAATATAATTTATTCCTGTGATGCAAAGCTGAATTTTCATCAGCGGATACTTTAGTTTTAAGTGTACTTTCAGAACTGT
This sequence comes from Garra rufa, assembly GCF_049309525.1. Lineage (NCBI taxonomy): Eukaryota > Metazoa > Chordata > Actinopteri > Cypriniformes > Cyprinidae > Garra > Garra rufa. The sequence continues at coordinate 6,615,385 of NC_133365.1, read as the reverse complement.
GAGATATAAACTCACAACTGCGAGAAATATAGTCAGAATTGCAGTGTTTTCTTCTTGCAATTGCAACTTTGTATTATGCAATTCTGACTTTTTGTCCTCAGAATTTTTTTCTGATATAAACTCGCAATTGTGAGTTACAAAGTACTGAGGAGAAAAAAGACTGATATGTTCACAGAACTACAAATTTATACACACAATTCTGACTTTATAACTCACTATTGTGAGTTTATATCACACGATTCTGGCTTTATCAGAATTTTGAGTTTATATCTCACAATTCTGAGAAAAAAAGTTATAACAATTATAACAATAACCTTTTTAAATTTTTTATTCAGTGGCGGGAATGGTCTTTCATAGTATTCTACTTGATTATAAGTTAAAATGTAATTTATTGCTGTGATAAAAGCTGAAATTTCAGCATCATTACTCTAGTCTTCAGTGTCACACGATCCTTTAGAAATCATTCTTACATGCCAATTTGCTGCTAAATAAATATTTATTAATATTATCAATGTTGAAAACAGCTGTGCTGCCCAATATTTTTGTGGAAACCGTGATACATTTTATTTTTCAGGATTCTTTGACGAATAGCAGCATTTATTTAAAACAAAACTTTAATTTATTTGTCTTTACCGTCACTTTTGATCAATTTAATGCATCCTTGCTGAAAAAAGTATTAAAAATTACTGACCCCCAAAATTTAAAACAGTAGTTTATGTATACAAATACAACATATCTTAAAGAAATAGTGTGAATGACAAAATAGAAGTAAGTAAATAATGATCTAAATTTTAGTCTGTTCCTCAATACTTCAGTACAGCACAGTAATGCAAAAGTCTAAGACTGTTTTGGAGTCATTTTGTGGTGATTTCACTGCAAAAACTGCTTTTCTTATTTAGCTTTTCTTATTTGTCTTGTTTTCAGGATTTTCTAGACAAGTAAAATTGTCTTGTTTTCAGAAAAAACAAGTCAAAATCAAGTGTGTTTTTGCTTGAAACAAGAAAAATAATCTGCCAATGGTGAAAGAGAAATAATCTTGTTTTCTGTTTGAAATAAGATTTTTTTTGCTTACCACATTTGCAGATTATTTTTCTTGTTCTAAGCAAAAACCCACTTAATTTTGACTTATTTTTTCTGAAAACAAGACAATCCTTTTGACTTGTCTAGAAAATCCTTCTTGATTTAAGAATTTTTAGATATTTTGGCTGGAAACAAGACAAAAAAATCTAAGTAAGAAAAGCATTTTTTGCAGTATTGTAATTTTTGAGCTTCATAGCCCCATATTTCATTTACTTTTTTTGCAAGCACATGCTAAAGAACTCTGCTTTATGGAAAAAAGTCTGGCCAAAATGCTTTAGGACAACTTGAGGGTGAAAAAATGAAAGGATCTGATTTTCTCCTGTTACCTCGTAGGAGCGGGTCTTGGATCTGCACCAGTCCAGCAGCATCTGTTTGATGGAGTTGGCGTTGGGGACACCAAAGCTTGTGGAGCGCTGCACCTTGTTTACTTGAGTAATAGCCGAGTTGCTACAGGCAAAAAGAGAAACGCTGTTGAACAAGTGACACTTCTCTGAGCAAAACGAGTCTGAAAGTGTGTTAAAAGCACAGACTCACCCTCCAGAGCCTCCAGTGTTCTCCAGCTTCTCGATCATGGCTTTTCGTGCCTGTGCTGCAGATGTCTTGGGTAACGACTGAGCCCTCATCAGCTCTGTTCTCTCGGCCTGTCTGCGATCGAGAGCGGATGATCTGCTGGAGCTACGAGACGTGTTGTCTTCCCGGTCAAAAACACTGAAATAAACAGAGAGGAAGAAGTATATAAGAAAGAATACGTTACAGAATAAATCACCTAGACACTGTGTTATCTAAAGCACTCACCTGCCGACTTTCCTAGTGGATGTGGTGCTGGAGTAACTGTAGGACTTTGTTTGCATTGTTCCCTCTGATGAGATAATGAGAGGAAAGATGGTTTGATATGGATGCTGGTTGAAATTCATACTAAAAACTGAGCAGTGTTGGGGGTAACGCATTACAAGTAACGCAAGTTACGTAATAATATTACTTTTTCCAAGTAACTAGTAAAGTAACGCATTACATTTTAATTGACAAGAAAATATAACAAGAAAAAATAAGTTAATTTTTCCCCCCATTTATTGATTAAAAGCTCTCCTGTCCCCATGTTGAGAGAAATTGTGAGTAAGATGTTACTTTAGTTCTAGAATAAATGTGAACATGCATTAATTCATCTCGCTCACTAAAAACAAGATACAGTATTCCTCCTAATTAATAAAAACAGTGATATTCAACTTAGAATATGATGCAAACCTGCAATAATTAAATATGTTAAATAATACAAATATTCTTTATGCATTTAATCCCATTTTATTAACCGATGTCTTTGCTGCCAACCTTCGATGATCCAATTCATCCATACTAATAAGAAACAACTATTTAAGATAATCTAACATTTGTTTTCCTTTTTTTTACTGCTATAGAGTTGAAATTTTTTCTTCTGCGGTCTACTGTACATACATCAACTTACTTTTCTCTAAGCTTGAGGCTTTTGGTGTGAAAAGGCTTTTACATTTGCCAAAAATAGAACTTTTTATATTAAAAACAAACAAGCAAGCCCTGCCCAGATTTAAAAAGTAACGCGAAAGTAACGTAACGCATTACTTTCCATAAAAAGTAACAAAGTAACGTAATTAGTTACTTTTTTAGGGAGTAACTCAATATTGCAATGCATTACTTTTAAAAGTAACTTTCCCCAACACTGATACTAAATGCAAACAGAGTTTAGTAAACTCACTGTCTGTCTTTTGAACATAGCTGGACTCCATGATAGTGCTGCGGGACGTCCTGCCGGTATCATCTGCACACACAAGCAATGACAGCGTTGTTGTAGAATCAAGCAGCATTAACCAAATTGAACCCCCAACCAGATAAGTCTTCCTAATGCACTAAACTTTCTGCAATTCCAGTCACTGTTGACCCAGTGAAGCGTGATCTAATGAAAGAGTTGTAACTTAAAGGACAAGTTCACTTCCAGAACAAAAATTTACAGATAATGTACTCACCCCCTTGTCATCCAAGATGTTCAAGTCTTTCTTTCTTCAGTCGTAAAGAAATTAGTTTTTTTGATGAAAACATTTCATGATTTCTCTAAATATAGTGGACTTCTACGGTGCCCCAGAGTTTGAACTTCCGAAATATTTTCCCAAGTTGCAGTTGTGTTCTCAAATCTGCTACTTCAGAGTCATTTTTGTGGCTTTTTTCTAAAGTGTCTTTGTTAAAGTTTGACCTTTTCTAAGTATTGCCTATGGTTTCTTCTAAATCTGCTTCTTGTCAATTGGAACAGCAGTGCACGATTTTGACTTTTAAACATTTGGATGTTTTGTGTCCATTTCCCAATTTATGAACTGCACTTTTGCCTTCGTTTTCACTTCACATTCACGCAAACCTCTTTCTGCATTGATCATGCAACCAGTATTTTTAATGTTATGTTGCATAAAGTTATGTTGCATAAATTGAAGCTGATTTGTTGGGAATATCATTCATATCATATTTGGTATCTATTTCTATCATATTTGGTATCTAATGATATTGGTAAATGGTATGCCCCCGAGTTTGAACTTCTAAAATGCAGTTTAAATGCAGCTTCAAAGAGCTCTAAACGATACCAGTCATAGAAGAAGGGTGTTATCTTTAAAAAAAAAAAAAAAAAGAATTGACAAATTAGATTATTTTTAACCAAGACAAATTTCAAGACAGTTAGGGTAGGTAAAAAAACTCACATCTCATTTTCTTCAACTTTAAAATTGTCCTACATCGCTGTTTTACCTTTGTATGTAAAGGTCAGATAAAGTCAGCATAACATTGTGTGTAAAGGGTCATTTGATACCCAGGTTAATTACACAATAGATGCTATAATGTAAATTTTTTTAAAATGTTGACATCTCATTAAAAAAAAAAAAAAAACTTTTAGTTGGGTATTTTAATAGTCTTAACTTTCCTGTACAAAAAACTATGGATTTTTTTGCAGGTCAGAACGAACCTGAATGCAGTTTTAAAGGTACACAAATACTTCATTATTTTATAGGAGAGTTTTACTAGTGAGCGTTTAGTTGGAGGGCTCTTGTAAAAAGCAGTCTGCTGACCTGTCTCCTGATATTTAATAGACCCTAATTAATTCCTAGTCTCTTGTAAAACTAAACAATGACCGTTTTTGGTGCAAAATCTTGAACATAAGCCTTAGATTTTAAGTGGACCACAGGGGGAAAATAAACCAAAGCAAGCAGAGTTCACTGCATTCCAGCCGTGCTACCTGAATGGGAAACGCGATTGGTGATGTGACTGATGGAGCCGTCAGCGGAGCGCTCCATCTTCTTCATCACCACTTCACTGCTGTCTGCACCCGCACGGGGTTTCTGAGATCTGTCCTCTCGCTGCTGCCTGAGCTCCTGCAGACGCAGATCTCGCTCCTTCTCTCTCTGGTCTGAGAACAGGGGTGAAATAAAACAGCGTCAGGATGAAGGGAAGAAAATAAAGGATGGAGGAGGGATTGTGGATGATTGACATGGGTGATCTGAATAGGGAGTGTGTCCAAGAAACCAGTTTAAAAAATGTTTTTCCAACTCTAGTGACACAGAAATCACACACTTTACAACCAGTCTCACATCTTAGATTAACAAGTAGGGGTGTGCAATATTTAGCATTGTTTTAATCTGCCAGCTGACATGTTGCTGTTTTCCTGAATATCAGCACGATTGCAAATTGTGATATTGATTTTACACAACATTTCAATAAACATATGGTTAATATCGTGAGTTACATTTTAGAAATATTATCAATATTATTCATAATCAATGCTCTATTTTTTCGCCAAAGAAAAGAAAGATAAAGTATAACTTGTGTGTCTCAGAGGAAACAGGAATCTGCATTATTAAATTGCGTTTTTGAACAAAACAGGTGAGTGATTCAATGACTCATTCCAATCAACTGGTTTGAAGGAACAAAATTAAACACTGGGCCGAAGGTTGATTACCGAACACGTTTTTTTGTGTTTGTTCCCCCATGTATTTTGCCAATTTTTTTCACTATTGCATAAATTAAACAGCCAATATTTGCTTTTTACAGTTTAGTCTTGCTTTTCAAAGAAAAAAATCAATTACAAAACAACAATTAAAAAATATTTACTTAACACTGAACATTTTTACCATTCTGGTCGACATTATAGCCTACCAACAATGCACATTTTAACTTAAAATTTTAATTTAATAAGTTAGTAAAATAACATTCTTTGCCAATTTTTAAAACCCCCTTCTTGAATCAGGCATGTGTTTTTAAATGTACAAATAAATACAGCTTTGCTGAGCAAAGGAGAATGTTATAATAAATGTATTAATACAGCTGTTGTAATGATTTTTATCATTATTTTTGTCTTGCAGCATTAGTGCGCGCCTCTATTTGATCACATCACATCATTGTTCGGTTTAATTTATTCAGTCTTTCTGCTTCCAAAAGAGCTCTTTTTGCTATTTTCAGCCAAGTAATTTCGGTTGCCGAACATTCGGTGCATCCCCAGTAAATGCATTCATTCCACCTCTGAGCTGCATTAAATAGTCTGTGTAAATACATATAAATGTCACTTTGGTGCAGATTCTGTGCACCACTGATTCAATTTGATTGGTAACAGTCAATGAATTAACTGATTAAATTTAAGAATTTGAAGAATATGCATACGCACAGAATATGAACATCTTGTCCACAGCAAGTCTAAACCAGCCAAGGTATTTAGATAAAATATTGTATAATTTTTGACAAAACCCCAGAACATACAAACATACAATTTTTAGTTAATATTGCACACCCCCACTTTAACACATGAACATACAGTGGCATGCAAAAGTTTGGGAACCCTTTGCAGAATCTGTGAAAATGTGAATAATTTTACCAAAATAAGAGAGATCATCCAAAATGCATGTTATTTTTTATTTAGTACTGTCCTGAGTAAGATATTTTACATAAAAGATGTTTACATATAGTTCACTAGAAATATAGCTGAAACCATTAAAATAACCCCCTTCAAAAGTTTAGGAAACCTTGGTTCTTAATACTGTGTTGTTACCTGGATGATCTATAACTTTTTTTTGTTTAGTGATAGTAGTTCCCAAGTCCCTTGTTTGTTCTTAACAGTTAAACTAAGCACTGTTCTTCAGAAAAATGTATCTTTTGCACATTTGAACTATTTCCAGCAGTGACTGTATGATTTTGAGATCCATCTTTTCACACTGAGGAAAATTGAGAAACTCAAACACAACTATTAAAAAAGGTTCAAACACTCACTGATGCTCCAGAACAAAGAAACACTATGCATTAAGAGTCAGGGGGAAGATATCCAGATTTTTCTTATTTAGTTAAAATAGCATTTTTTTCTATTTAGTACTGCTTTTCGGAAGAAACAGAAGATGTTTTCCAAAAGACAAATTAAGTACAATTCACCTTTTTCAAATTCAAAAAGTTTTCACCTCCGGCTCTTAATGCATCGTGTTTTCTTCTGGAGCATCAGTGAATGTGATATGATAACAAAATACATACACTTTCATGCAATATGACCAGATCACACCAATCACACGTAGCACATAAAAACTACACACCATAGCTGCAAACACAAACCAAGTCTACAGCAAAATGAAGCCTAACTGACCCTTCACCAAAGCCCTGGGTATTAGCAAAGGGTCAGTGGGGCAAAAACACACACAATCCAGAAACCCTACCCATTTCCTCCAGGGTGCATCCCAACCTAGACTCTGAGAGCAAAGAGAGAGAAACAGCACTCAACAAAAGAAAAGTAAAGAAGACAGATCGTCTAGCACTGAGAACTGAAACACTTTTTATGCATAAACCCCTCAGAATAGAGAGAATAAAGAAAGAAGAGAAGAAGGAGAGATGAGTGCTGGACAAGAAAACAAAAGTAGCAATATTCACCTCGCTTTTTCTTTCGCAGTTCTCTCATTGCAGTCCTGATCAATTTCCTTTCTTCAAAATCTTTGCAGTCATCAAGCTGTGAAAACAAACAAATCCCACCACAAACAAACCATTTTATTATTAAAATAATTAATAATAATAATCTTTAAAAGAGAAAACAGGGTGGAATATGATCAGGGAATGCTGTGAGCCGATAAAAAAATTAAAGCATGAACTTTTGCAACGGTTGCAATTGACTTCCACAGTATTTTTTTCCCATTGGCTACTAACAACTGTTTGGTTACCAGCGTTCTTCAAAATATCTTCTTTTGTGTTTTCATCTTTGGGTGAACTCTCCTTCTAAAAGTGTGTTGTCTGCATGAGCATCATTTATGTTTTGGTGATGTTTGTGTATAACAGCAGGAGAAATTACCATTTTGTCTAGGATCTCCTCGTCTTCAATCTCCTGCAGCTTCTCTGAGGTCAGCTTCTCAGTTTGCACCTCAGTTTTGATGGAGGTCATGGATGAGCCGTTAGGAAGCACAGGAACGTCACGGGACGCCTCGCTCACAGATTCAGCCACCAGAGAAACGGGCTCGGTCTCCATCTGTGTTTGTGTAGGGGAATAAAGACACCAACATGACACCTGAATACACGATACATTATAAATGTACAGTGTAAAACCAAAAAACATCATTTTAAGGGTAAAACACTGTCAATTTTACTTGCATATACAGGTGCATCTCAATAAATTCAAATGTTGTGGAAAAGTTCAGTAATTCAACTCAAATTGTGAAACTTGTGTATTAAATAAATTCAATGCACATAAACTGAAGAAGTTTAAGCCTTTGGTTCTTTCAATTGTGACGATTTGGCTCACATTTAATAAAAACCCACCAATTCAGAAATTCATTTGATTGGTTATATGTGACCCTGGACCACAAAACCAGTCTTAAGTCGCTGGGGTATATTTGTAGCAATAGCCAAAAATACATTGCATGGGTCAAAATTTTTGATTTTTCTTTTATGCCAAAAATCATTAAGAAATTAAGTAAAGATCATGTTCCATGAAGATTTTTTTGTAAAATTCCTACTGTAAACATATCAAAATGTAATTTTTGATTAGTAATATGCATTGTTAAGAACCTAATTTGGACAACTTTAAAGGTGATTTTCTCAGTCTTTTTGATTTTTTTGCATCCTCAGATTTCTGATTTCAAATAGATGTATCTCGGCCAAATATTGTCCTATCCTAACAAACCATACATCAATCTCAGTTTTGTCAAATTTAAACTTATGACTGGTTTTGTGGTCCAGGGTCACATATAAGGCAGTGCCTAAAAGCGATCAGTGTGAGTGAATATAAATTGACGGTTTTCATTCATTTTTACATTTCATTTTAATTGTGACAGCAGTAATACGTTGTTTAATTGTGCGAGTGCATTTTATTGCCCCTTTGCCTTGAATTTATGTTTTTTGTTTTGTTCATTTTGGTGGCATTTTTACCACAAGCCCTTAGGTTTCCGAATTTCCGACCCTGATGGTGACATTTTATATCATTCTACGGTAAAATACTTTTACATTGATAGTTTTTTGGTGTAACAAGCCATCTTATAATTTCCAGCAAATTGACATTTCCAGAATTTCCTTGTGTGACAGCTCACATTCGATGTTTTATGTAAACATTTAAACATTTTTACTGTACCTAAAAACCTGTAAAATCTAAAAAGTTGCTACCATATTATTATTTATTTTATGATAAACAAACGTCCCTGATTTTTTAAGCTACTTATAATGTAAACCAATATATCCAAAGAAATGCTGATTAAGAAATGCATTAAACAAATAAATGGTGCTGCAGCGGGGTTTCTACAGATATGAACAAGTGAAATTTAGGACTTTAAAGACCATAATACCACCTTATATGACATTTAAGACCTAATCTTGTAATGGAAATACACATTATATTACATACATACAGAATATGTAATATTTTATGTGTTTAATGTAAAAAGAAAACTCAATTTCAAAACTAAAATGTCATTAATAATATTTATTACTACAACATACAGTGAACTTTTCATATCAGCAGACAATATTCCACACAAAAATAATTTTATAAGCAATATTTCCATCAGTGTTCAACTTTAACAACTTAATTTTTTTTTTTTTTACCTTTACAAAGGCCAATTTTTTTTTACTTTCTAAATGTATGCATCACCTTCAACAATAAATTCTATAGGGCTGTTACCAGGCAGATTAAATCATTTACACTGTAAAGTTACAAGTGTGATAAATAACATATAAATAATGTTTTAAATACATTTATGAAATGTTTGGGGGAATTTTCATTCTGTCCAATGTATAGTCATTCGGTCCGTCAGACTGAAGATATTTTAGTGGTAATGTGACCAAAAATATTTAAGACCCATCGAATCTGAATAAGACATTTTAAAACTTTTTAAGGCCTTTTATTAGGAAAACATTAAGACATTTTAAGACTTTTTAAGGACCTTCGGACGCCCTGTGCAGGGCTATATAGCATAAATGAGATCATTGATTATTAAAAAAGGCCCATCAAAAATTATCGTGGACTTGTAACATAAAATTTCACCATACATGGCTTTTAGGTTAAAGAAGAACTTAAGAGTTCCTCAAAGTCCTTTATATGGTAAAAGCACACACACTAATAGTTTAATTAAAATTCATTTATTAAATTTGTAATTTTTTTTACTTTGTTCGATTTCTCTGATTTTAACTTTAAGAATAAATGGCTTACTTTTAACTAATTTTTCATTTTAAAATTCATATGCATAATATTCAAAGCTTTTATCACCGCAATTGCAGAAAGATGCATGCAAAATTTCATAATGCTGACAGACAGATGCCTGTTATCTTAAACTACGACACTAAAACAGTGATGACATTTATAACTCCGAACAGCTAATCTCTAAAGCGGGCTATAATCGACAGCAGCACAATTGACATCAGGATTTAAGAGCAGAGACAATAAAAATAGCCATCTAAAAATAAAACTAGTGATGGAGAGATGGGCAAGAAAGAGCAGGGAGCGGGTGAAACCCGTAGAGCAGAAAGAGGAGATGGAAAAAGGGGCTGGTGGAAGGGAGAGAATGTTTCTGAATCTGATCTATGGCTACAGCTGTGTTTACACAAAAGCCGTGGAAGCTCGCTGACATTTAGGCAGGAATGAGAGAGAGAGAGAGAGAGCTCAGTGATTTCTGTGAATGTCCCTGAGAGCCTCAGACCATTGCTCTCATCCACGTCACACTCACAGCTTCAATATCTCTGCTTCAATGAAGCGCCGTGGATGTGTAAAAAACAGCACTTTGAGACGATAGAAAATCAGGTATCCACGGGAAAAATGCTTATGATAAAGGCAAAAAATGCACAACTCTTGATCTGCATAAATCGCTCAATGCAGGGTTTAGCGCTTGTTTTTTTTCCCCTGGAAAAACAACTTTAAAGATGCAATGAAAATACATCAGAAAATGTGTTTTTTTTTCTTAAGGGGAGACACTGTTTTTTAATGCACCTGTCAAGTTTGAGATTTGGGCGTTTTGGTGTTTCATAAAGAGTTTATTCAGACTAGTGTAAAGAAAACACCCAAAAGACACTGTTAAGTGTTCCTTTTATAGCACTTTATCTATTTGTGCCAATAGATTTCAATTACAATCCATATTTTTAAAGTCGGTTTACTCAAAATGATTTTTTTCTCCTAGCCTGAGCCATAAATCTCTACTTGAGTAGCACTTACACACAACAAACTTTACATTTTTATTCCTGTCTATATCCTGAAGGTTTTTACAAAGAGATTTGTTCATATATAATTTGCTTGAATTTTTACATTTTATTCCCCCCAAAATGGTTTTCTGTCTGTTCTACGTTTTTCCTGAATTATGGAGTGAATAAACAAGAATTTTTAAACTGACTTCATTCAGTGTTTAGATTTTTGTACTAGAAATGTATGCAAATTAGCGCATATTTCATTAAATAATGACTCATTTGCAAATTTAAACCTAAGATTTTAGAAAACTTGTAATACAAAAAATGTTTGCAATTATTAATGTAATCAATCAACTGTGTAAGTAAGGTGATAACTATTAGTAATTTTTTTACCTTATTCACCTGCAGTCTCACCTAAAAAAGCCTAAAATACATAAGGACTCTTATTTTGAAATCTCCATACTTTACTGCATGTTGGCTGCTTGCTCAAAAAGAAAGATAAAATATGCCATCTTACAGCCATCTACAACAAGGTAAACACTGTCATAATTCATCAACAGTCAATCATTAGCAATTATTTGGCAAGTATTCACTGATTATGAACTAATCTGAAACCGCAAACCTGAGGAAGATGAAACAGTGCCGTGTTTATACTTTGAAATGCGCAGTGCTTATATTTACTAATGAAATCGTTACATTATCTTGATCTCGATTCCTATTTTTCTGTCCCTAAATTTAAGACCCATAAAATAATAATTATGGCTGTTCTAGGAACTGTTTTATTTGCACACATGCTCCTAGACATTTTACAGTCTTCACACATCTATTTTTAGTCGCACTGTCAAACCCTGCAAAGAACCAACTGTTACGTCAAATCAGGTAAATGCATTAAGGGTGTTAAACGAATTTAACAGCATTAGACAAATTTAATTAATCTCATAAGGTAATGTGCTAACTTTGGCAGCCCTATAAAAAACAATTAACTGGTGTGCAATGCAATGCAATGTAAAAAAAAAAGCAATATAATGCACATCAGCAAACACTAAAGTTGAGACACATGCAGAAACAGACCCAAATACCCAACGCAAATCTTGTGCCACAACGAGTTACCATCTTTTTACCTTTTACTAATCCCAGCTTAACAAGGCTTTGCTTCACACTAGTAAATTCAGACAGGTTTTAGCCCACTATTTTTATTACATTTCAGCAGTGTGCAAACATCACTACTGTTTTCAAATCTAGAAATCTTATATTTACTCTAGCACATGCATGCAAAATTACTTTCCTGCTCACTGAACTGCTTGAACTATCGAGAGCGTAACTTACTGTAGCCCTAAATCAAGAGATCCCTGGAAAATCTGATCTGACTGCATCAAATCTCTTCCTGGAAGCAAAGTCAGACACTAAGACTTTCAATTAATCAGACATAAATGGGCCATATGATTCATTTAGCTTTCAAATCCATAAAATCCATTCAAAGCATAAGTTAAAATTAATTATTCATTTCATACCAGATGGGATCGTTGACAGTAAGTCTGTGTGTCTATTTGTGAAGACAGAGCTGAAGTATGGCACAAGCTTCAATGAAGCCGTTAGTATTTTAAAGGTTGAACTCAAACCCCTACATTTAGATGGTTTCCTTGGCAGATTTTCCAGTCCACGTTATTCACCACAAGTGCAGATGACTAATAATAATAATACATAGTGGAAAATGATTGCAAAACCAAAGCCATCCAAATGATGACAGCAGATTCATGAAGGGAAAACTTTTTTGGTCATTCGTAAGCATAAATATGCAAAATACTACTTGTTTCAATTGGCAAATGCTTGGAAAATCCATCTTTCTGAGTCACAGTTCAGCTACTTGATGAAATCATTTTTGCAAACCGCGAGCTAGACGTCATTGGTGGCCAATGCATTGCTATAAGGTTGCTTATGTGTTCCGAGTAGTCAATAAACGGACTCAAATAGCAATGGGAAAATTGCAGTGAGGTAAAGAGTACTCAAAAACCATAGTAAACCATAGTAAGTAAAAGCACAGCCAAAATGACTACGTTACAAGTCACCAATTCCAATACGACTTGAGTAAAAAGTCTCAGAGGCTCTGATTTTAACAGTACTTGAGTATTTTACTCATATTGCGTGTAGGCTCAAAGAAATACTAGTCCTCAACATCTAAGAGAAATGCCAGTGAAAAAACAGGAAGCAGGTCATTCATGTGGAGAGCTATCAGATGATTGTTTTCAAATATCTAAATAAAACTAAACATCTACAAACACTGAAGTGTCAGCTAAGCTGGAGTACTCAAAAAGGCCAGAAGTAAACCAAAATCTTTCAAAAAGGTCTCATCTAATACGAGTCAAAATCTGCTACGGTGTAATAATGAAACATTACGTTATAATACGTGATTTTTCATTCTTATTTACAACAGGGTCTAGATTTTCATGGGTTAAAAATTTTTTTTGTTAAAGAGACCAAAAAAAGAGATAAAAACAACTGTGCATCAAAACCACTTCTTTCCTTGATTTTCAAAAGTCAACGAATTTGCGACAGCTCAATGTAAATGCAGTTATATTTACGAGAAGCAGAAACCATAACCCTTTCCAACATTCAACAATGACTGTATGATTTTAAGAGTCATCTTTTCACACTGAGGACAACTGAGGGACTCATATGCAACTATTACAGAAGGTTCAAACACTTACTGATGCTCTAAAAGGAAACACAATGCATCAAAGCCAGGGGCGTAAACTTTTAAACATGAAGACGCTTACATTTTGCATACATATCAATTTTTTTTAGTACTGCCCTTCAGAAGCTACAGAAGATACTTACAAGTTTCCCAGAAGACAAAAAAAAGTTACATTTACCCAGATTTTAAAATTTAAAAAGTTTTTACCCCGGCTCTTAATGCATGGTGTTTTCTTCTGGAGCATCAGTGAGTGTTTGAACCTTCTGTAATAGTTGCATATGAGTCCCTCAGTTGTCCTCAGTGCGAAAAGCTGGATCTCAAAATCATACAATCATTGTTGGAACAGGTACAAATACACAAAAATTCCGAAAACCCAAAGAATTTGAGGGGCCTGAAGGATTTTTCTGAAGTACAGCAGGTAGTTTAACTGTTCAGGACAAACAAGGGACTCGTAAACAACTATCCCTAAACAACAAAATAACAAACAGCTGAGGATCATTCAGGTAACAACACAGTATTAAGAATCAAGTGTATGTAAACTTTTGAACAGGGTCATTCTTAGAAATTCAACTATTATTTTCTCTTGTGGACAATATGTAAAAGTTTTTTTTTTTATGTGAAATATCTTATTACGGTCAGTACTAAATAAAAAATAACATGCATTTTTATGATCCCTCTTATTTTGGTCAAATAATTAACATTTTGCAGATTCTGCAAGGTGTATGTAAACTTTTGACCTCAACTGTATACTTTTTCCAAAAAGTAGAGAGTAAAAGTTTCTAATATCTTTATATTTTATGCAGTAAAACTACAAAGTAGCCAAAGAGATACTTCAGTACAGAAAATAATCTCAAATACATATTTATACACACAGTTTTCATAAACAGAATTCTCTCATTCATAAGCATAACTACTATGTTTCAATTTGGCAAAAGCTTAAAATATCCATCTTTCTGAGTCACAGCTCACCTACTGGATATTATTTTTTTTATTAAAAAACCACAATGCTAGGTGTTCTTGCAATTAGTGGTAAACTGGCCCAAATCAAAACACTGAATCACATCCCAATGCAAGTGTTTTTAGCTCAATTTAAATTGCAAATTTTAATTGTTTTTCTTAGCAAAACTACTCATGTTTACATTCTGCTAAATGTCTGGAAATAGCTCTCTTATACTACCATGCTATTGCTCCGTGAGATACTGCCGGTTGAGGACGACACAGATGATGTACGGCAAATGGCAGCGAAGGTAGGCGGATGTAACACTGGGTTGACTTCGCCATCAGACGGATCCACATCTTGTTCTTGCGTCAGTTTCGGTTCAGGCAGTCCAAGGGCTTCACAAAGCGCCATTACTTGCCTTGCAAGTTTCTCCTGCTGGATCCTCAAGCTCGCGTTCTCCTGCCGTAAGACGGCGATGGCCTCGAAAACAGGCGCAACCTGGGCTGTCGCTTCCTCCAGACGTGCTTGTATACTTTTGCCGAAAACCTTCAAATCGCAATGTACCTCCTGCACGACTCGCTGAAGATTGAGTTCCAGCTCATAAAAGCGTTCATCCGTCACTTTTTCGTCTTCATCGTCCGCAACCGTCTGTAACAGAAGGTCTCCGATCACGGCCTCCAGGCCCGACTCGGCACAGTCTTGATCCAGATTGTCTTGGAGGCCGACTTGGTCGCCTAGATCTGGTGTGGGGTCCAAACTGACACCAGGCATTGTAATAACTTTTAAAGCTCCAATAATTGAAGTTTATGAGAACAATCAGAGCAAATCGCCTTGTAATAGTTACAGGCGACACAAAATACACCTAACTTCGAATCCCAGTTGAGACAAATCCCAGCTCTTTATACCTCACGCCGAACCCCCATCAGCTGTCCAACGCATGAGCCAATGGCGAGCCTTGGAATTCTGTCGCCATGGCAGCTGGAGGCCCCAGAGCCCCCGCTAACTCAGGTGCCACAGTCATCTATTTATCAACAGTGGCCATTATTCCAGTGGGCAATCGCCCATAAGCCCCCGGCTCTCTTTTTTTAGAGCTCTTGTCCTTCACACCTTTCACTAGCAGAGAACAAAGTCTGCAGAGCAGCGGTGAACAATGTGACCACATGCACATACTGCAAATCCAAGGCACAAATGGTTTATGAACGATCTTAAACACTAGATAGGGTTGGGTTGCACCAGTTTGTAAGTTCTTACGTAAATTGGAACCCAAGTCCACACTAGACGTTTAGTAACTAGTAGATAGTTTGTTACTGTACTTTATTTGTTTGCACCATTACTTCTCAAGGCAGAATACAGCTAGCAGGTTGTAAGAGCTCCGCAAAGTAACACATAGTCGTGTAATATGAAGTTTAACCTGATTTTAGGAACCAATACTCACTATTAACTATGACTTTTTCCCTCAATAAACTCCTAATTTGCTGCTTATTTATAGGAAGGTAGTTGTTAAGTTTAGATATGGAGTAGGTTTAAGGCCATGCAGAAAAGGGGATTAATATTTGTTAGTTTATAGGTAGAGATATGATTCAACTAATTTAATAGTGCAACTCAAAAATATTTAGTAATGGATAAGTTACTTAGTGCCTCTTTATAACAAATCTAAAGGCTAAGTTGTAACTTAAAGTTGCACTTTAAACTCATGTGATGACTGTTTTCTTACAGTTATGCTTGTTGTGTTTGTAGACGCTTCAAAAGTAACTTATCTATATGAGACCATGGACCACAAAACCAACCATAAGGGTCATTTTTTTTTTAAATTGTGATTTATACATTTTCCAAAAGTTGAATAAATAGGTTTTCCATTGATGTATGGTTTGTTAGTATTGGAGTATAGTATAGTCGAGATTCAACTATTTGAAAATCTAAAATCTGAGGGTGCAAAAAAACCTAAATACTGAGAAAATTACCTTTAAAGTTGTCCAAATTAAGCTCTTAGCAATGCATTTTACTAATCAAAAAATTAAGTTTTGATATATTTATGGTAGGAAATGTACAAAATATCTTTATGGAACATTATTCATACAAACATTTATAATTCTGACCCATACAATGTATTTTTGGCTACAATTAAACCTGTACTACTTAAGACTGGTTTTGTGATCCAGGGTCACATATAATGAATTCAAGCTACACTGAAACTGAAGTATTAAACTGAAGAACTGACAGGTCTTTTTTCGTATTACTATATGACTTATATTTAAGACTAATGGATTACTGAAAAAAGCACAGGGACCTGGCGCTATTGAGCCATTGTTGATGCTTGGAGGCAGATCTAATAATGATTTTGCAGTGGTTTGTATAAAAGTGATGGGAGATTCCCATTTTGAATAAAATTTACATTAAAAACTTGGTTTGTAACCTTTCAAACAGTACTAAAATGTACACTTTAGGTTAAATAAGGTATAAAGAAGTACTTTTTAGCCTTACTAACTAACTAAAAGTGGCAAAAATTTTCCACCACATTACAGAAAAACCCTCTACAAGCAATTCATTGAAAGCACTTCTGTCCTGCGACACGTTTCAGATTTTTGGCCTTGATTTGACATAGTGCAGCAGGTGTATCATTAAAGAGCACTTTAGCTGTCATCAGGAAATTTTGCGTGGTCAAAACCACCTCTGAACTTCTTTACCCAGATGACAGATCATTCAATAGCATGACTGCGTCAGCATATATTTGAGGCTGAGACAGCTATTCCAATCGGTCTGGTCTCATTCGAGCAACAATGCATGACCCTCAGACTTACTGACAGCCATGCAACTAAAAATATCTGGCATAGTTCAAAACAGAGCATCTAAATATACCACCGCAAGCTGTCAAAGAGCGGCCACAAAACAAACCCTGCAAAGAATGCAGGAACGTAAAAGAAGGTACAAAAAAGCAGTACTTTGCTGGGAAAAGTTTCAAAATGTCTGTTTGTCTTGGAATATCATCTTACAGGCATGAAATTAAAAAGTTAGTTTTTCTTTCTAGGAATGGGCCGTGAAAAGTACAGGTTGGCATTGTGTGGTGGATGTCCAGAAATAGTCAGTGACTGTGGTTGGAAGCTCGCTGAATAGCACAGATTACTTTAGACACAAACAGAAAGGTTTTAAATAAGTATGTTCACTAGAGCTAAACATGGCATCAGTGAAGTTATTCCGTTATACAAATACTACATGTGTGGCATGTCTTTTGTTATATTTAATTGTGGGCGATATACAGGTTTAAAATAAAAATATGGTATGAAATTTTTGTACAAAAAAAAAAAAAAAAAAAAATTAGTTTGATGCTGCGACACGCTTGATATATAAAAAAATTGGTTATATCTTAAGTGATCATAAATGTTTATAAGGGATTTTGGATGTGTGTCAATGCAATGAATCTGTGTGTTAAATCTTAAAGTGACACTGTCATGAATGTGCATCGAAGACTAACACGGAAGAGAAATACTAAATGTTAAATACAGTTGTTATTTTTCCACACAGAAAGTATTTTTATAGCTTCATATCATTAAGGTTGGAGCACTGATGTCACATGGACTATCCCGAAGATGGACAAAGGTCTTACGGTTTTGGAACGACATGAGGGTGAGTAATTAATGACAGAATTTGTGTTTTCTTGGTGAACTATCCCTTTAATCAAACAAGAAAATGACTCACTGCACTAATCTATATTTTTTATAACTTATACAGTGAAGACTATGCAATTTATTTTTATGATCACTTTAACCAATTTCTGTAGTATTTCTTACTGATAAAACTTCAGATAATGTGAATGAAATAAAAAAAACTTCTTAGAAAAGTATTCGTTTTTGCTGGAAATGTCAAAAATGACATTGAGAAATGTGAAATTTCAATTTTGTGGAAACTATGATACAAAGTTCAAACGAACAGCATTTATTTAAAACAGAAATATTTTGTAACATTATAAATCTTTACTGTGTCTTTTGATCAATTTAACGCATCTATGTTGATTGTCTAAAAGTATTAATTTCAGTAAAAGAAAAATTTATAAAATAATATTGTGTGATAATATAATGTTTCTTATATACATTCGATTCATATTGCAAACTCTTTACTGTGTCTTTTGATCAATTTAATGCATTATGTGGTCTAAAAATGTATTTCGGTAAAAGAAAAATTAATAAAAATAATAATATTGTGTGACAATATTGTGTTTTTATATAAAAATGATATTAAGAAATGTGACAATTCATTTTTAACAATGATACAAAGTGAAAAAAAAAACATTCATTTGAAATAGAAATCTTTTGTAACATTATAAGTCTTTACTCTGTCTTTTGATCAATTTAATGCATCTACGCTGATTAAAAAATTATTTTAGTAAAAGAAAAATAATGTGTGACAATATATTGTGTTTTTCATATATATTTTATTCATATTGCAAACTCTAGTTATATTGGTGCATATAAATAATTAGTTCATTGTAATAAACAACATTTATTTGAAATAGAAAACTTTTGTAACATATATGTCTTTTGATCAATTTAATGCATCTATGCTGATTAAAAGTATTCCTTTCAGGAAAAGAAAAATGTATTAAAAGAATATTGTGTGATAATATAGTGTTTCATATTTATTTTATTCATATTGCAAACTCTAGTTATATTGGTGCATTTCAATAATTGGTCACACATTTAAAAAAATCCTTGTGTTCATTTTGTAATACATTTTTACTGTATTCTGCTGTTGTATTAAAAGCTTGAAAATATGCGTTGCTGTCAATGCAAGGTTAGAAAGCCCGCGGATTTCATTAAAAATATCTTAATTTGTGTTCCGAAGATAATAAAAAAACTTATTCAAAAGTATTTGTTTTTGCTGGAAATATCAAAAATGAATGAAATTTAAATTTTGTGGAAACTATGATACAAAATTCAAAAGAACAGCATTTATTTAAAACAGAATTATTTTGTAATGTTATGTATATATATAAAATTTAATGCATCTATGCTGATTAAAAGTATTCATTTCAGTAAAAGAAAAATGTATTAAAATATTGTGTGATAATATAGTGTTTCATATTTATTTTATTCATATTGCAAACTCTAGTTATATTGGTGCATTTCAATAATTGGTCACACATTTAAAAAATCCTTGTGTTCATTTTGTAATACGTTTTAACTGTATTCTGCTGTTGTATTAAAAGCTTGAAAATATGCGTTGAATGAAATTTAAATTTTGTGGAAAC
>NC_133365.1:5934950-5993986 GCF_049309525.1 Garra rufa | reverse complement strand
AGTTGAAAACATTTTTAAACAAACATATGAGTGATTATTTTTATGTGAGAGACAACAGGAGATGGACTTTTTCACTGGAGGAAGTGCTATTATGGAATACAGATTTGTATTTTATCCAGAAAAGACTGTTAAAATGTCTTAATGGTGGATTTGTTTCTTTCAAACTCACATCTTTTGTCTACTCAAGATGTTAACTGATGGACTGGAGTGATGTGGATTACTTGTGGATTATTGTGATGTTTTTATCAGCTGTTTGGACTCTCATTCTGACGGCACCCATTCACTGCAGAGGATCCATTGGTGAACAAATCTAAATCTGATGAAGAAACAAACTCATTTACATCTTTAAAATTTTATTGTAAAGCATTACCATAACCTTTCACTAAAGTAAAAGTGTGACAACAAGCCATAGAAATCTCTATATCTACTATATATTAGGTCCTAGGTAAGAAATGTTAAAGGGGTCCTATTATACTTTTTCACTTTTTGAATTTTAGCCAGTGTGTGGTGTGGATGTTAAGACATAAAAAAAACATCTACAAAGTTACAAATCTCAAAGTCCATTTCAAAGAGAGATATTTAGTTTTTTAAAAATCCCTTTTTAAGAACTACAACGAACGGCTCCTTTGGACTATAGCGTTTGTTTTTCGGATGTTATGATGTTACAATGCGGTCCATTAGAATATCATTCAAATAAATCCCGCCTACGGAAATTTTAATCGTTGGCGGGTTGAGAGGGACGAGGTGAGATTCGCCTAACTTTAGCATTGTAGCATGGACAGCCGCTTCTGGGATGCTTCAGGAAGCCACAGGGTGGCTGGTATAAATGCAAGCATTGACTAAAGTGTCCGTGAACTGCTCCGGTAGCCGTGCTGGAGCCGTGCCGTTGACGTGTGCGGTATAAAGGGTCCAAACACATGCAGAGCCACGGCTGATGTAAACACAAGCATTGACTAGAGTCACGATCATCGGTGTCAGTGTCGGAGCCAGGCTGTAGACGTGCGCAGTGTTTGGTAAGAGATTTATTCATCATACAGTCTAGATAGCTTCACTTGCCTTATGCTGGAGCTGGTTTGGGGCATGTAAATAATTAAATAAACTAGCACATTAATGATAATATCATGTATTGGCGATCTTTCAGGCTGACGATAGCACGAACTCTGTACTCTGTAGCGTATTATTTACTCACCCTCCATGCATCCTAGGTGTATGTGACTTCCTTCTTTCAGACGAATGCAATCAAAGTTATATTAAAAATAATCCTGGCACTCCCAAGCTTAAGAATGGCATAGACTGGTGTTTCTCTCCATCAGTCAAAAACAAGTCGATCCATAATAAAAAGTGCCTCACATGGCTCCGGAGGGGTCAGTAAAAGCCTCCTTTAGCGATCCGATGTGTTTTGTAAGAAAAATATCCATATTTAAAACGTAAGAATCACTTTCATCTAGCTTGCGCTGACAAGTGGGCGTGGCAGGACTTAAACGCTGTCTAAGCTGCAGAGGTGGGTAGAGTACCCAAAATCTGTACTCAAGTAAAAGTACAAATACTTATGGAAATATTTACTCAAGTATGAGTAAAAGTAACAATCTTAATAGTTACTTGAGTAAGAGTAAAAAAGTATCCGATGAAAAAAGTACTCAAGTAGCCAGTTACTATAGTTACTTCTTGATATGAAGTGAAGACCCTGAATTTCAAACTGTTTGGAAAGCTTCCGCACACCTCTCCTTGAAAACATTATATTTGTATTATATATATATATATATATATATATATATATATATATATATATATATATATATATACATACACACAGGGCTCGCAAAATTTCTGGTAGCCCTTCGGGCAGGTACTCTTCAGTTTTTGGTAGCCCGAAAATTAATTTAACTAGCCCAAATAAAAAAAGACCTTTTTTTTTAAATATAGAAAATCAGATAGGAGTCAAATCAAAAATGTTTTGAATACACAAATATAAACAAATATCAAGGAAGTAATTTTATTTCATTATATTTATTTCATTTAGTGTATCTGCAGAATTTTTTAATATTAATTTAAAGCAATTCATAACCATTTTTAAGATCTGCAAAAGTAAAATAAACAGTAATGGGATTGGACAATGTAAAGTAGAATATTAAGCCATAAAATGGCATGATTTAAAATTCAGATACAGTTTCACACAAAAACAAAATATGTTACACTATGGCATTTCATCCTTTATAACATTAAAAGGGATAAATTGAGTATATAATTTATTATATTTATTTGAAACAAATATGTACTGTACTTGTTTAGATTTTTAGAAGGCACCTTAACTTTTTACATTTACAACTCTGTGTTTGCTGCATAAAAACATGGGTCAATAATTGCAATCATTTGACCATAAACAGCTGAAAAAAATGTATTGGAAATGAAAAATTAATTATCTGTCACGAGGGGGCGCTTTAGGAGCGCTGAAATATTACGGTTTCCATAGTAACAGCTGTATACACAGCAGTATTAACGCAGTTTTATCAGACATGAAATGGAAATGCCAACGACACGTTTCTGAAGACAGTAACGGAGGAACGCCATCAAATGTAGCGAAGTAAAAGTAAAGTTTTTTCACTATAAATGTACTTGAGTAAGAGTAAAAGTACCTATCTTTAAATATACTCTAAAAGTACTAGTTACCCCAAAAATTTACTCAAGTAAATGTAACGAAGTAAATGTAATTCGTTACTACCCACCTCTGCTAAGCTGTTTGCCAATCGCAACGCAGTGGGACTATTAACCAATCACAACACATTTAGTTTTTTGAAAGGCAGGTCTTCATCAAACCCGGAACTAATTGAGCCATTTGTGCCAGTCTGGAGAGAAAGATATTGTAATAATGTAAATTATGTAAAAAATAATGCACCAAGCATGAGAGCATGTTCTAGTGCACCCCCAAAACTAAATAAAGACTTGTAAAAGAGCATAATAGGAGCCCTTTAAGGAACCCTTTTAGATGTGACATTTGAATGCCAGTCTGAAACCAGTTTTCTTAAGAGTATATCTTTATACAAAGCTAGCAACTGACAGCACAAGTGTTGTACCAACACCATCGCCTTCTGTTTCGGACTTACCCGATTGCTGTCGGCTATGAGGAGGAGGATGCATGCGGCGAAGAGTTCTGTGATGTACTGCGTTAGCACAACTTTTACAGTGATCCGAGACAGACTGAAGAGCGTCGCCATGGATATTAACAAGCCTTTTTTAAAAACGTTCACACGTCTGTGAGAGTGAGAAGAAGCTGGAGATTGGCACAGTGTGTGATTACGTCGATAAAAATAAGTGTGTGTGTGTGTGTACCTGTGTGTCTGCATATGTGTTTGTGATAGTGTGTGTTCGTCTGAAGACTGGCTGTGACGGGGCAGCTTTGGCTAACATACAGGAGGCAGATGGCCTATTTAAAATGGAAAGGACTTCACCGGCGGGCCAAGTATTCTGATGTCCGCCCTCCATGATTAGGCTCTCCAAAGCCATCAGCCCATTAGATCCAGACTACCCAGCATTTCACATGTCTCACACACTCACAGCAACACTTCAGTGTGGATGGAGGGACGGATCTGAACTTTAAATATAGCTGGGATGGTCTGATATCGAAATTGTAGTTGATGTGGTAACTCATTTTGGTATGGTAACTAACAGCCTGTGTATAACTTTAAAAGAATAGTTTACCCAAAAATGTAAATTCTGTCATTAATTACTCACCCTCACGTTGTTCCAAACTTGACCTTTATACATATTCGGAACACAAATTAAGATATTTGTGACCCTGGAGCACAAAATCAGTCTTAAATAGCACAGGTATATTTGTAGCAATAGGCAAAAATACATTGTATGGGTAAAAATGATAGATTTTTTTTTTTTATTATAATGCCAAAAATCATTAGGATATTAAGTTAAGATGTTCCGTGAAGATATTTTGTAAATTCCCTACTGTAAATATATCAAAACTTACTTTTTGATTAGTAATATGCATTGCTAAGAACTTTGTTTGGAAGATGCCTTTTGATTTTTTTTGCACTCTCAGATTCCAGATTTTTAAATAGTTGCATCTCGAGCAAATATTATCCTATCCTAACAAACTATACATCAATGGAATAAATGATCCAGGGCACATTTTAATACAATTTGAGAGTTTTCTGCATAATTAATGATTTTTTTGCTCAGTTTAGGCCTCTGAATAAAACTGAAGTGGCTTTATCCTCCTTGAATATGAGCTTTATTTTCTCACTTTAATATACTATGAGTCATGAAAGACTAATGTATCATATTTAATACTCAGTATGAAAATGTTCTTAACAGTTTGTTTGATTTAAAAAAAGGTATAATATAAGCTTTAATATTAAGTGTTTCTAATTTTTGATGAACTAGATTAATTAAAAAAATACATTGATTTCAGTATTCATTCCCTTTCATAGTTTCCACATTTTATGTTTCTGCTATAAAATGGTTTAAATGAAAATGACAATTAATAATAAGATTTACATTTTCCCTAATTTACAGAAGACACCCACTAAAATGTCATCAATTTATGATGTATTTAAATTACTTTCACCCCAAATGCTAATTAGTTGTAATCCTACATTTAAAAAAAATTGCCACTATCCTAAGTTTTGCCCATTTGTCAGTAAGAATTTTTTACAATACAATTTAATATGTCGTATTCTTTTATATATTTTAATATGTACAAGTCAGAATAAGCATGTTGTTTGTATTTTTACATAAATATTGTTACACTGAATGACAATGTAACATTATTTTAACTAAATTGTGACATTTTGTTCTCCAAAAACTTATTTGAAACCTTCAAAGTAGACACTTTACATTTAATGTGCTTTCTATGGACATACAATCACTTTTGTAAATTTCTTTTGATGTGGGCATCTTAACATTTTTGAACCATGTGTAAAATGTAAAGTCTGTAGCACAAACTGATAAACAAACAGTAGTGAGGCTTTATATTTAAAAAATGTATACACTTGCTTTTAAGCAATCAAAGTGTTAACTCATCCCATAACTGAGAGATATAAATAACCATGCATGCAATTTTGTGGGAGGGATGAAGTTATAGCATGAAAATAAAAAGAAGAGAAGACGACTAGATGCTCGGAGCCTCAAAAACATTAATGGACAATACCAATATGTATTATGCATCCTTGAAATTGAGGTTTATATGAGAGACAGAAGCAGAAAAAGAATGAAGATGAGAGCGAGGAAAGACTGCAGGGAGAAGAAGAGAAAGATGAGAGACTGGATTGACTGCTCACTGAAGCCATGAGTATGATGTAACCGTGATGTATTTCCCAGAGATAGACTTTCACATTGATCCTGTCCATTGACAAACTGTGGCGTGTGTGTATTTGTGTGTGTGTTTGTGTCAGTTTGTCTGCATACTCGTCAACTCTAAAGTCTCTGAGTTTATTTGTTCCCCCCATCCATTCTCCTAGAAAAAAGGTACAAATTGTCACTGGGGAGGTATCCTGAGGTACAAAAGCTAACCTTTGTACCCTATTTATCCCTAATTATCACCTCAAAGGTACATATTAGTACTTTAAAAGGACATATTAGTATCTAAAGTGTACTTATTAGTACTGTTGGAAAGGGTAACGCTCCAGTGACAGCTTTTGTACCCTTTGTACCTTTTGTTTTCCCTGAAGTGAAGTATATTAGAAACAAAAAAATAATCTCAAATGAGAAAAATGTAGGATGGGATTTGATTTTGTCCATAGGAAATTGAGTGAATCATCAGATTGTTGTCATTTGCTAATTGCTTTGCATTGCCAAAACAAAAGCAGTGATGCATACAGTTAATTGATTTAAATAACGCAATATTTCATGCAAAAATAAGAATTTTACATTTTCATTTATTGGTGACTTCGGTGTTTCTCCTAAAATTGAATGCAGTGGAAATAAAGACTCTTGTTACTCATGTGCTTCTTGGGGAGGAAAAAAGAAATTCACATTTAACCTCTAGATTTATAAAAAAGATCTCACCAGTGTCTCAATCTGAGCTCAGATTTGCTAGCATTTAAAAGTCTGAGAAATTTTATAATTTTATAGCTATTTAAAGTACTTTTATTTAATTTAGGTTCGTGATATGCATATAGTCTTTTAATCGAATTCTCCTTTCATTTAATTTAATATAAATCTTTGCCCATTGTAATGATATTGTCTCTTCTAGAAATCATTCTTTGGTCTCCTTCTAAGTCAGAATGATAACTTAAATGTGACCCTGGACCACAAAAGGATCAATTTTTAGAAATCGAGATTTATACATTATCTAAAAGCTGAATAAATAAGCTTTTCATTGATGTATGGTTAGGATAGGACAATATTTGGCAGAGATACTATATACAAACTATTAGAAAATCTGTAATCTGAGGGTGCAAAAAAAAAAAAAATCTAAATATTGAGAAAATCATCTTTGAAGTTGTCCACATTAAGTTCTTAGCAATGCATATTACTAATCAAAAATTAAGTTTTGATATATTTACGGTAGGAAATTTACTAAATGCAATCATGGAATGATTGTTAGCATAAAATAAAAAGTGATAATTTTGACCCATACAATGTATTGTTGGCTATACCTGTGCTTCTTAAGACTGGTTTTGTGGTCCAGGTCTCTACATAGACAGCATCTTCTTGCAGCATTTGTTTGCCATGTTTATCAGATTTTTTTTCAGCAATCTTATCGCAGTGCATTCTGGGATTGTTTTCTCTTTGAAGGATGCATGCGATATGCTGTCTTAGGATGTGTGCAGAAAATATCTTGCCAGGAACATGTTTCTGTAGGCAGCTCACTATAGTTTGGAACAGAGTCCTGTTTTTTAATTCATATTCTTGCTTCTCTCTCTGCCCTCTTTGTACGTTCTCTCTCCCCTTTGCTTTCTAGCTCATTATAGCGTGTTTAGATGAATAATACATGTAAGAGATGTAAGTTGGTGAATGTCAGCAGCTGTGCTGATCCGTGCCATGTCCAGCGTCGCTCAAATACAAGACAGCCTCCTTTGAGCCGAGCAAGGTCTTTTATAAACTAGCACAGAACTAAACTAAATAATGTTTGCTAAAATGAAAGCTATGGGTACATACAACCCGAAATTTTTTGAGGTATCATAGCATGCATATTTAGCTACCGCCTCTGTGCGAGTGAGTGTAGCCTTGATCAGGATTCAAGCTTACTACTTATACAGTACTGCACACAATACACTTCCTACTACTGGTTTAAAAATAGTATGTGAAACATTAGGCATTATGCAATGATACATGTTTCATATAATAGTTTGCTACGTAGCTGTCACGTAAGGTGGCCATCTGTCCGGTTTTAGGTCGGACAGTCCAATTTTGACTGGTTTTGAACTTCAGAACAGCTGTGTGTTTGTGTCCTACTTTTAAAATCATGACTGTTTTATACTTCATCTAATGGCATTTTATTTAAAGTTCTAGGCCGTGTCAGTAAGAGCTTGGTCCTTTGTTTACTTCAGTTTACTGTGGATTCGTTTACAAACAAGGCACATTTTGACTCAGGATTTTCAGAAAGATTGAAACTATTGATGCTATGCTGATTATATTGAATCTAACATTAATGGTGCAACACACAAGTGTGACTGTTTTCATTACGTGCTCACTATTGCTTTGTCTGTTATTACAGATTGTTTGATATGAGACACAGCAGCATTCATCTATAAAGGATGTAGGCTGTCAAACATACACAACTATTAGCCAATAATAGCATTTGGCATTTACTTTTTAGTCTACAAGTTCAATCCTCAAGTCCTATTAAATTGGAGCGTTAGGATGAGGGAAGAAAAATTAAGACAGAAAATAGCCTAAATCTTCTAAATCTTAATTAGCATAATGAATAGACTTCAGGGGACAGTACAAAATAATAAAAAAAAACTGTTCATTACCCCTTTATTAAACAAATGAATTAAAAATAGGTTTAAGTTAATATTAAGGGATGTTGATTTTATACACAATATAGTCAATATTGAATATTGCTCTATTTTGCCAAAATAGTTCCAAATAGTCACAGCGGATGACTATGCCTCTGATTAACAAATTAGTGTTATGTTCATTAATGATTTAGCTTTTTTTTTTTTAATGAATCAGGTTAGTGAATAATTTAATGACCCATTCATTAAGACAGTAATTTGCTTTGTTCTTAAATAATTGTGGAATTTTGAAAGAGTTTGTTGATGACTTACTGCCACCTACTGGCGGTTTTAGTTTCATATTTTAAAGCTAGGGTAGGCAATTTTTTTTTTTTTTTTATACTGGTTATACATTTAAATTCTCTTCACAGCCCAATAGCAATGAGTAATTAAAGTGTTGTGTATATAAAAGTCCCAGAACCAAAATTTTGGGACAGGGTGAAAAGTGGGTAAGCATTAGCATTTTTTTAGCAACCTGATCATGTGACAAAATATCTGCAAAAATATCTACAAAAAATCTGTAGGAACTTTTTCGCAAGAAGTGAAATACACACTACCACATACGTTTCATGACATAATCAATGAGAAATATCGACTGAGTTTTGTGGTGCAAAAAGAGTGTATGATTACAAAGATTACAAGTGCTCTCTGTTTTACCTCTTGTAGTGTCCATTTCTGTTGGAAACTGCAGTAATATGTACTATTTTGTGTCTTGCGAAAAAGTTCCCACAGGTACGTTTTTATCATGAGATCAGTTATTTAGACTGCAATAGAGAATTGAGGAATGTTTGGGTTTCAATCGATACAACAGTTTTTTTTTTTCTCAACAGGTAAGCTAAACGTCTGGTTAAAAGTGTTCCCCTTATATGTTGGTCCTTTATTGAAAGAAGTCAGTTTTCACCTGTTAAAACCTGCCTTTACTTTTAAAGACCCATAAGATCTGTGTTTGTGATGTTTGGACTTGGGGAGGCATGACGTGCAAAAGGGTTCTTGGCAAAGAAACTTTTTACTCCTTCTTTAAAATATAATATAATTGTTTCCAACATTTCATATTTCTATATTTAACATTTTATATTTAAAACATTCATTTCATATAAATTTTATGCAACATGGAGTTATGTAAGTGCATTCATGACATCTCTGAGCTGCATCTTACAGTCTGTGTAAATGCAACTAAATGCTACTTCAAATGCAGCGTCTGTGCCACTTCTGCAGTCTAAAGATGGATTTTGTTGATAAATGATATCAGCCCTACAGTGCCATAGTATTAGTGTCTTATCTAATTGCATTTATTGAATGAATGTAAGAGTTAAAGGAACACTCCACTTTTTTTGGAAATAGGCTCATTCTCCAACTCTCCAAGTTAATAAGTTGAGTTTTACCGTTTTTAAATCCATTCAGCCGTTCTCCTGTTCTGGCGATATCACTTTTAGCATAGCTTAGCATAGCTTATTGAATCCTATTAGACCAATAGCATCACGTTCAAAAATGACCAACGAGTTTCAATATTTGTCCTATTTAAAACTTGACTCTTCTGTAGTTATATCGTGTACTAAGACCGGTGTAAAATGTAAAGCTGCGATTTTGTAGGCTGATAAGATTAGGAACTACACTCCCATTCCGGCGTAATAGTCAAGGAAGTTTGCTGCCGTAATATGGCTGAAGCAGGCGCAGTAATATCACGCAGTCCATGTTACGGCAGCAAACTTCCTTGACTATTACGCCGGAATGGAAGTGTAGTTCCTAATCTTATCAGCCTAGAAAATTGCAGCTTTACATTTTCCGCCGGTATTAATAGAAAAACTTAAATTCCTGTGACTTCTTACTTTTTCAGTTTAACCCAGCTTTACTGAACCCTGAAAGTGTGCTGACTTTTGGTGTTATAGAAATGGCCACATCATGCTGCATGTGAGTTGCGTCCAGTTATCTTCTTGGACATAAATACAGATATAGCATATATGAATTACCCCCTAGCAGATCTATACAGGTGGAGCTGGGGAAGGTGGAGGGTTTCTAAAGTGTGCTGCAACTGCTACAGCAAGCACTAGCCAAGTATTTGAATGCTGAGCAGCAAGCTCATTGGCTGCTAATAAAAAAAGAACCAATCAGCTGTGCCATGTGAAAATGATGTCATTGTGTAAGAATAAGTTAGACCAGACTGGGTTAGATCAGACTGCGCCATCTAGGGTTTCATTACAGAACTTTGAATAATGTTCTATTTTCAATTCAAATTTGCATTAAAATATCCAAACTAGGGCCGGGACTCAATTAAAAAAAATTAATCTAATTAATTAGAGGCTTTGTAATTAATTAATCGAAATTAATCGCATTTTAATTTTAAATATTTGACCTGAGAACAGTGAGGAGCAAGTTTTTTTCATATGGATTTTTAATTATACCATTGAATAATGACTGAATACATAAGCTTAAGCAACAAAATATTGTTTATTTTTGTTCAACCAAGTCCAACAGACCAGTGCAATATTTCCATTAAGTGTAGCAATTGGCTCGATGTCCTGCGGTGATATGCGAATTCCTTGTTACATAGCTTGCACACAACCATGCTCTTATCGACGCTTCCATCCATTCGTTTTTTATAACAAAATTTCCCATCCACAGGGCCAACCAAAGCGGTCTCAACAGCTTCTGTGTTCACTGTGGTTTGTTTTTTGCTGCGTCCCAATTCGCATACTTTCCGTCCTAAATAGTATTCGAAAATAGAATTAGTATGTCCCAAATCGTAGTATGTTTAAAAAAATATTCCAAAGATTCCCGGATAGTCTACTACTTAACTTCAGAATTCGAAGTGCGGATCAATGCACACTCTAATGGTTAATATTGCCCACAACACATTGCGCGTTGAACGAGGATTCGGTTAGAACTACAAACACGCAGAAAGTGTTAAAAAACTACAAATATGGCATGTGCAGCAACAGTTATGAACTTTTATAATGATAGGTTTGGTCATT
Source organism: Garra rufa (assembly GCF_049309525.1). Taxonomy (NCBI): domain Eukaryota; kingdom Metazoa; phylum Chordata; class Actinopteri; order Cypriniformes; family Cyprinidae; genus Garra; species Garra rufa. Next base: position 5,983,062 of record NC_133365.1, on the reverse strand, counting down.
AACGTTTAAATGCATAATTATGCAAACACAAGAGCAGCATTCTCGGCATGAAAGACTCGTGAAAGAAAGTGCCTTCATTTCTTTCTAATACGGTAGGAAATTAAATTAAACAAATGTATATAAATATTAACTGTGATGATAGGGCAGTTTAAACAGTGACAGGATTCAGGTAACTAAGCAACAGAGCGTCCGTTAAAGAAGCAGTTATGATGAAGTAGTATGTCCCAAAGCTTGCCTACTATTCTGCTACATACTCAAAAGTACGTACTTTTCTTCACAAAAAGAGTACAGATGTCACACCCTCTGCACGTTCCCTCAGCCCCAATCACCACGATCCTCCACCAACCAGCCAATCACCACCACAGCACACCCGTGAACCATCACCAGAATACTAATCACCGTCACCTGCACCAGCAATCACCACACCCTTTATATACCTACCTCTGCCACTCACTCACCGGCTGGTATCGAAGTTGCATGGATGCTTCTCTGTGGATCTTCTCCCCCTCCTGTTATCTCTCCTGTGCTCCTCGTGGATTCTTCCGATGTTCTCCTGTGCTCCTCGTGGATTGCTCTGATGTTCTCCTGTGAAACACGTGAATCGTGTTAGAGGGAAGTGACTATTGCTAACGCTATGATCCTTATGAACTTGAACTCACCTGTTGTGTTTGTTTGAAGATTTGACCACAGAGACCTTTACTCACCTGATTGCACGTGTGTTGAACTGTGCACGTTTGTTAATAAATACCTTGAAAGATACTCACCTTCTCCCTTTGTGTGTGGTCGTGACAGGATACCAGCCCTGTTAATATTAACTCACCGCGTCACTCATGGAGGCGAGCGCCGCTATCACCGAAGACACCCCCGATCCATTTGCGGATATGGTAAACGTCCTTCGTCAATCTCTACCTGCTGCTCCAACGACGATTTCCAACACGCCCCTCTCTCGCCCCATGAGTTATTCCGGAGACCCGGGTGGTTGCAATGGTTTCCTCCTGCAAAGTTCCCTCTATATTGAAGCCAACGCACACCAGTTTCCTAACGAAATTTCTAAAATATCTTTTATGATTTCCCTCCTCACTGGACAGGCACTCCAATGGGCAGACGCACTCTGGAATTCACGGAGCGACGCTTTAATCTCCTATAATGCTTTCGTTGCCCACTTCAAGGACGTGTTTGGAGCTGCGCTCACTCCCCTTTCCGTGCACGACGAACTGATCACTCTGAATCAAGGTGCGTCCAATATCCATGAATACACCCTGCGCTTCCGCTCCCTAGCGGCCACCAGTGGTTGGAACCAAGTAGCTCTCCTAGCAGCCTACCGTAAGGGGCTTAAACCCCAGATCCGCAAGCATATGGTTATTTACGATGACAACGTGCCGCTGGAAACCTTTATTAAGAAGGCAGTAGGCATTTCTCAACATCTCTCAGCGTGTCCTTCTACAAAGTCTGTACCCAGCTTCCCTCCACTCCGAACACCGTCACCCCAACGAGATGCGGAAGAGCCTATGATTACTGACTCCTATCGCCTGGATCCTGCGGAGAGGAAACGACGAATTAATAATCGTCTGTGCCTATATTGTGGAGAAGCCTCTCACTTCATCAGTGCCTGTCCAGTCCGCCCGCCTCGTCCAATGGTGAGTACCGTATCTATTACTCCGGCCATGTCTCTCTTACCCCATATTACCGCTGAACTAATAGTAAACTCTCGTACTCTCCCCATCTATGTGCTCGTGGATTCCGGAGCGGCTGGCAATTTTGTTTCATCACACTTCATTGCTAAACATCGAATTCCCACCGTTCAAAATGAGGTCACATACCAAATTACCACAATCCAAAACTCACCATTGGGCGATGGTAAGATATCTCGCCGGACCAGAAAAGTGACCCTCGTCTCCCAACACAACCACCGTGAACATCTGACCCTCCTGGTACTCCCGCGAGCCAACGTGGATGTCATCCTGGGCAGACCATGGCTCATTAAGCACCAACCCCGCATAGATTGGAGCACAGGAGAAGTCCTGGAGTGGGGCAAGACGTGTGAGAGCCACGGCTACCGTCCTTCCTCGTCAGATGCAGAGTCTCCATACCGTCCTATCCCTCTGCACGCCACCACCATAGAGAGCCCTGCCACTCAATCCGCCACCGCCATTCCCCCCGTCTATCAGTCTTTCACCGATGTCTTCAGCAAGGAACGGGCCACACAACTACCACCGCACCGGCCCTGGGACTGTGGTATCGACCTGCTGCCAGGCGCCAAACTACCCCACGGGAAGATCTACCCCCTCTCACGTCCTGAGCAGGAAGCCATGGAGAATTACATCCAGGAGGCTCTCCAACAGGGGTTCATCAGACCTTCCACGTCCCCAGCAGCATCCAGTTTCTTCTTCGTCCCCAAGAAGGATGGTGGGCTCAGACCTTGCATAGACTACCGGGTGCTCAACGACGCCACGGTGAAATTCGCCTATCCACTTCCTCTAGTGCCAGCTGCCTTGGAGGAACTACGGGAAGCCCGCGTCTTCACCAAACTCGACCTCCGCAGTGCATATAACCTGATCCGTATCCGAGAAGGAGATGAGTGGAAGACCGCCTTCATCACCCCCACCGGTCACTATGAATATCAGGTGATGCCCTATGGCCTGGCTAACAGTCCTTCCATATTTCAGAATTTCATGAACGAAATCTTCCGCGACTACCTCCATCGATTCGTAATCATCTACATTGACGATATCCTCATTTACTCACGTAACCTCAAAGAACATCAAGACCACGTCCGTCAGGTTCTCCAACGCCTCCGTGAGTACCAACTCTATCTAAAATTAGAAAAATGTGAATTCCATCAGCCCTCCATCTCCTTTCTCGGATACGTGATCACTGCGGAGGGAGTTCGCATGGAAGCCGGCAAGGTGGACGCAGTGGCCAAGTGGGCGGAGCCCAAGACGGTGAAGGAGCTTCAGCGTTTCTTAGGCTTCGCTAACTTCTACCGACGCTTTATAAAGAACTATAGCCTCCTATCGGCTCCACTCACTTCCCTCTTAAAGGGAGGACGCCGGGTACTACAGTGGACTCCAGAGGCTCAGCAAGCCTTCGACCGTCTAAAGCAAATGTTCACCACCGCTCCCATCCTCAAGCACCCCGACCCTTCAAGGCCCTTCGTGGTGGAGGTAGATGCGGCGGACGTGGGCGTAGGAGCTGTGCTGTCCCAGTGGTCTGATGAACCCCGATCCCTCCATCCGTGTGCGTACTATTCCAAAAAACTCACCCCAGCTGAGCAGAATTATGGAATTGGAGACCGCGAACTGCTGGCCATAAAGCTCGCCCTCGAAGAGTGGCGGCACTGGTTGGAAGGAGCCCAGTTCCCCTTCACCGTAATAACCGACCACAAGAACCTCCAGTACATTCAGCACGCCAAGAGACTAAATGCCCGCCAAGCTCGCTGGTCATTATTCTTTGCCCGATTCAATTTCAACATTACTTACCAACCCGGCCATAAAAACACCAAAGCAGACGCCCTATCACGTATGCACTCACCTGAACCTACTTCTGACGATCCTGATCCAATTCTACCCCCATCTGTCTTTCTCGCACCCATACTATGGCAGCTGGATGAAGATATACGGGCCGCCACCTTCGAGGAACCTGCACCACCGGAGCTTCCCCCGGGTCGTGTCTATGTCCCAAGCCGTCTCAGACCCCTTCTGTTGGATAGTACGCACACGTCCCCCGGCTCAGGACATCCTGGCAGCAGGCGAACCCTCTCGCTCCTCCAGCAGAAATATTGGTGGCCCAACATGAGCAGGGAAGTGGAACGGTACGTCCAAGGATGTTCGGTCTGCGCCGTCAACACAACCCCACGCCGCTTACCCGAAGGTAAATTACAACCGTTACCTATTCCCCGCCGACCCTGGACACACTTGGGCATTGACTTCGCCACAGACCTGCCCCCCTCTCAGGGTTACACCACAATTTTAGTGGTAGTCGATCGATTCTCGAAAGCTTGCAAATTAATACCTCTCAAAGGTCTCCCCACAGCACTAGAAACCGCAGAGGCACTGTTCCACAATGTATTCCGGAACTTCGGACTCCCAGAAGACATCGTGTCCGATCGGGGACCCCAATTCATTTCCAGGGTCTGGCGGGCCTTCTTCCAACTTCTGGGTACCACAGTCAGCCTGTCATCCGGATATCACCCTCAAACGAACGAGCAGACCGAACGGAAAATTCAGGAAATCTCCCGCTACCTTCGGACGTACTGTTCCCAACATCAAAACACCTGGAGCCAGTATCTACCGTGGGCTGAGTATGCGCAAAATTCCCTCCGTCAAACCTCTACTGGTCTAACCCCATTCCAATGTATTCTAGGTTATCAACCAGCTCTGTTTCCATGGACTGGAGAGTCCTCCGAGGTGCCCGCGGTAGATCACTGGTTCCGAGAGAGCGAGAGGGTGTGGGACTCAGCGCACGTCCATCTCCAGCGGGCAGTACGGAGGCATACGGAACATGCCAACCGCCGTAGGTTACCCAACCCAGTTTACCTCCCCGGGGACCAGGTATGGTTGTCCACTCGAGACATACGCCTCCGGCTGCCCAGTAGGAAGCTGAGTCCCCGCTACATAGGGCCCTTCACCGTGCACTCACAGATCAACCCTGTCACCTACCGTCTAAACCTACCTCCACATTACAGAATCGCCCCCTCGTTTCACGTTTCCCTACTCAAACGCCACACTGAACCCCTGTTCCCTTCCTCCACAGAATCGGAGTCACCTCCTCCTCCCGACCCGCCAGAGATCCTTGGAGATAACATCTACCAAGTCCAAGAAATCCTAGACTCCCGGCGGCGGAACGGCCAGCTCCAGTACCTAGTGGACTGGGAGGGGTTCGGACCCGAGGAGAGATCGTGGATACCCCGTGACGACATCCTGGACCCGACTCTCCTCGAGGAATTCCACCGCCAACATCCCGAACGCCCAGCTCCCAGAGGTCGTGGTCGTCCCCGTCGCCGTTCTTGGGTGCCTGGAGTCACCCGTGGAGGAGGGGGTGATGTCACACCCTCTGCACGTTCCCTCAGCCCCAATCACCACGATCCTCCACCAACCAGCCAATCACCACCACAGCACACCCGTGAACCATCACCAGAATACTAATCACCGTCACCTGCACCAGCAATCACCACACCCTTTATATACCTACCTCTGCCACTCACTCACCGGCTGGTATCGAAGTTGCATGGATGCTTCTCTGTGGATCTTCTCCCCCTCCTGTTATCTCTCCTGTGCTCCTCGTGGATTCTTCCGATGTTCTCCTGTGCTCCTCGTGGATTGCTCTGATGTTCTCCTGTGAAACACGTGAATCGTGTTAGAGGGAAGTGACTATTGCTAACGCTATGATCCTTATGAACTTGAACTCACCTGTTGTGTTTGTTTGAAGATTTGACCACAGAGACCTTTACTCACCTGATTGCACGTGTGTTGAACTGTGCACGTTTGTTAATAAATACCTTGAAAGATACTCACCTTCTCCCTTTGTGTGTGGTCGTGACAACATACTTTTAGTGCATAGTATAAGTAGGCGAATTGGGACGCAGCATTTGTCTGAACGCAAGTTGGTGCTCCAGTATAATCGGTCCGCCGAAACTCATCCAGTGAGAAACGTTCCGCAGTGCAAAAATAAGTGCGATTAAAAAAATTGAACGCGTTATTTTTGTGTAATTATTTAATCTAAATTAACGCGTTAAAGTCCTGGCCCTAATCCGAACATTTGGCATTTGGCAAAATGAGCTGTTAAATGTGTCTGTAGTTATTTGTGGTTCATTTGTCACACTGGAAATGTTCCGTCACATCAATGGCTTTGCATTGTACACTGCACATTTTGGCAAATGCAGAAGCTTGTCTGCATGTTCTGCATGGTGTGCACAGTATACATACATGCCAAAGAAACAGAGTAGTATGTTAATATGCTATTTCAGACATAGCCAGGATGGCACTGGGACATGACATCTAACGGCTGGAGTCACTTAGGAACTGCTGCAAATCTACACACACACACACACACACACACACACACACATGCACACACACACACACACACACACACACACACACACACACACACACACACACACACACACACACACACACACACACACACACACACACACACAATCAAACTGCTTGGCTTAATTATTCATCCATGCCTCCACAGCGCTCAGTTCAGTTTAAGATGACAAGTGTTTCATGAAACAGTGTGTCAGAGTTTTTCCACATGTGTGTGTTTGTGTCAGGGCTTGTTTAAGTAGGATGTGTGTGGGTGAACGCGTGTTGGTGTGCGTGTGTGAGCGCGTATATGCAACATGGCCAAGTCTGTAGGCAGCAATGTGTTGATTCACAATGGAAGGAGTGCGCATGGGCTGTGTTTGTGTGAGCGTATCTGTAAAAGAATCGAACATTAGCTCATGTTTCGAGACACTTGATAGGGTTGTGAGTCAGATTGTGTGTGTGTGTGTGTGTGTGTGTGTGTGTGTGTGTGTGTGTGTGTGTGTGTGTGTGTGTGTGTGTGTGTGTTGTTTGCATGTGTGATGCGAAAGCTTTGTTTTGTGCAAGATGTTTTCCAATGTGAGAAACAGGCTGTTAGGCTATGTGTGTGTGCGTGTGTGTGTGTGTTTGAGCGAGTGTAACGCTCTTATAGTGTGTCTCTGATGTCAGCAGATAAAGTAGAGAGGTCATATTTGATCTCCCCTCAAGGACACCGGTCTCTGCCTCTCCTTCTCTCTTACTCTATCTGGCAAAATCGGAGATTCATGCTGCCAGTTGTGGCCCTGTATGTGTCCAGGTTGAGCCTTCTCTAATCTCCACCAAATTCATTTTTTATCATTTGATGTCCACACACACATACTCTCACAAATACTGGCATATGTGGTTTACAGTAACTCTCGGTATAGGCATCATTGTTTTATTTTTTATTTTTATTTTTTTTATTTAACCTTTATTTAACCAGAAAGAGCTCTCTGAGATTAAAAATCTCTTTTACAGGAGTGTCCTGGCCAAAATGTGCAGCAGTACAATCAATAACGTCACAGATAAACATCACACAAACAGACTAAAAACACTTAAGCAGTTGCATATTGTTAGATCAACTTCCATTTGCCGGATAACTGATTTAAAATGATCTAGAGTCAGCAGATTTTCTAATTTTAATTTAGATTGGAGGAAATTCCAATCAAACGGCGCTGCATACATAAAAGACTCTTACCTAGCTCAGTTCGGGTAAAAGGAACAGAAAGAGTATAACAATTTTGCGAACGAAGAAAATATTTCTTGGTAATTTTCTGTTGCATAAAACAACAGAGATAGGAAGGCAACAACCCCAAGATGGCTTTGTAAATAATTAAGTACCAGTGCATTTTTCTTCTGGTAGACAGAGAAAATTATTCTTAACCTCTTCGGCATATTTTGGATTTTTTACTGATTTTGGCATACCTGAATTTAAAACAGTGCCCTACTCAATGGTCTCATTTCACAGAAAATACCGTACATTTTTAACACATGGGTGGAATAATTTATATCTTTTTATTGTATTATTTTTTCATAATTTTATGATAAACACAAATAAAAAATGAAATTCCGATATTTTTTTTTTACAAAGTTTTTATTGAAAGTCTGTTTTTTAAGATCTGTTTGGCCCATCGTCCTGCAGAAAGTTTCTTTTGATTTCACTAGGTGCTAGTAAAAAGGGGAAAACAATTTTCTTTGTAGCACTTTCTTTTTAAAAGTTATTGAGATTTATTTGAATTGAGGCAATATGACCTCTAGGTGTCTTCATTTTGCAAGATAAGTTACACCTGAATTCAAAATTGTCCCATTTCTACATATACGTTGGGCTAAAATGCATAAAATGGTCTCATTTTACACAAAACACCTTAAATTTTAACACATGGGTGGAATAATTCTTAATTATTATCGTATTTGTTCACAATCCATAGCTTTCCAACTCTGCATTAAGCTGGCCGCTAGTGCGCATTCCGAGCTCGCTCCGTTTGGAAAGGCTTAAATCAAAAACGGATTGGTCTAGGAGTTTGATTGACATCTGTTTGGACAGATCTGACTGGGAGATTTTCAGACATATGACACATTACGTGATGACGTAATTGCCCGTCAATACAAACATGTTAAGGCAAAACTAGTAGAATCATTCAACTCAATAGCACACACTGATCGCTCCATCTGTAATATTTTGTAATGCCGTGTAGCCGTACAAGCTCACAGAAAAGTGAGCATAGTCTAATGTTAAAGATAACAACCTAATCTAAGTGCTGATATAAAGTTTGTGGCCACTTTTAGCAAACTTTTAGTAGTAAATAGGGTATCTTGTTTGTGGGGGGCGAATTCAGACCTTATTATCCCACGTTATGTAACATAAATGCTAAAACAATGCATGTATTCTGAAAGTTTAGATTGTAAACTTTCAAACGATACCATATATGTCTATATTTGTACTCCAACGCAATTCCTATACCAGTACCGGTATTACGAGCTTAAGAGCGTTACTAATCACTAATCACAGTTTCTATTGCCTATCTCACCCAAACATAACCCTAACAGAAAACATTTTTTTTAATAATAAAAATAATAAAATTCACAATTGTGCCATCCTCGTAAACCACATATGCCACATAAATGTTTACTTTAAGTCATGATGTAACACAAGTAGCATCAGATCTTTTCTCCCATATTGGAATGTAGATGCAAGTATAACAGAAAAAAGAAAAAAGAAAAATGTAAGGCAGGGACTTGTTTCTGTGCATCAGTCGTTGATTGGATGTTGAGATGTGGGCGTGGCTTTTAAAAGTGGCAGCAGATGAATGTGAGTCTGTGGGGGCGGGGTGAATTATTTAATTGGATAAGTCTGAGGTTTTCTCTTTAGTTATTAGTCAATTACATTTAGCAAATGCTTTTATCCAAAACGACTTAAAAACAACAAAAGAGCAATAACATGTAAGTGCTATGACAAGTCTCATTTAGCCTAACGCAGTACACATATCAAGTTTTTTTTTAAATTATGTAATAAATAAAAAATAAAACGATAAAATAATAAAATTAAAAAGCAAGCTAGTGTTAGAGACCTAAAAATAGATAGAATACAACAAGAACAGAGAAGCTGGTTAGTTTTTTTTTTTTTTTAAGAAAACAAGCAGTACGTAAATTAATAGAGAATAAGTCTAAAAGGGCTTTTTTTGTTTGTTTTGTTTTTAGAATAGATGGTGCTAGAGTTAGAGGGTCAAATACAAATGGAAGAGATGTGTTTTTAGCTAATTCTTGAAGAATAGCTAAGGACTCTGTTTTAGCAGATAAAAATCTAATTTTCATTTTTGGGTGAACTATGCCTTTATCCCTAACTTACACCCTGACCATAAAGCTAAGTAATTTGAAAAAATCATATTGTTTGTACAAATTAGAACATTACTGGATGTTTTTTTTTTTTTTTTTCAGGTTTAGCTCACTTCTGGGTACAAATTTGTCCCTGAAATATGGTTAAGTAGACACACACACACACACACACACACACACACACACACACACACACACACACACACACACACACACTGAATAGATACCACACGGGTATCCTTGCTGTTTTAAAAGCTCTAATTCTGCACTCAAAATCTCCTGGGGCGTTTCTACTTACAGGTTTGGAAGTTGTAATTACACCATGATGTGAGTTCAATTGATTTTGGTTAGAAATAACAGACTTGGTGGGCAATTTCATATTTCTTTCATTTAACTTACTGACAGACAGGCAATTTTAGTGCTGCTGCAACTAAATGAAGCCAAAGGTGCACATTAGCTGTATAACTGCTGCTTCATATGTTGCAGAGAATGATGGGAAATGTATAGTTTTCGTAGACGTGTCACCTCATGAATCGACTCAATGAGTTGTATATAGGCTCTATCACCATTCCTCATCAAAATTACACTGAATGCACAAACTAAACAGTATTTCAAAAGAAACTTTCTTGGCCAGCCATCTTCACCAACACTGTAAAAAACAAACAAACAAAAAAAATCTCAACTATTTGTTAAGTAAACTTAAAATAATTAGTTATCCTGCTGCCTTAAAATTGTAAGCTCAGTCAGCTCAAATACGTTTAGTCAACTTGAAATGTTAAGTTGTACTAAGAGACAACAATATTTGACTTAAAAAATTTGGTTTGTTAAACTTAAAACATGGGTAAGTTGAATCAACTCAAATATAAGTCACTTAGTACAACTTAACATTTTAAGTTGACTAAACGTTTTTGAGTTGACTAAACTTAAAATTATAAGCCAGGTAACAAATTATTTTAAGTTAATTCAACAAATAGTTTTTTACAGTGAAGTTTTGAACAGCATGAGCCAGCATTATCCAGTGTGCTACATTCAAGTTTGTAAGTTGCAATTGCACTATTGTAGAAGTTGTGTAATAGTTGTATAATTGATGCTTGTGAGTTTGTATGTATATGTATTTTTTTATTATTATTATCATGCTACTCCAGAGAATGGCACAGAGGAGTATATTCTGTCAAGCTTTATAGCTATTCTTAATCATCAGTATATGCATTAAATCTAAACTGTACCATCGATTTAATTGACACACTACAATTTAAAAGTCCAGGCTCAAAGTAATTTGTAAGTGCACATGTTGAACTCATAATTATGATGTAGTGTGTGTTTTAAATCATTTTGGTGTGAACAAAATGAAAATACAATCATAAAAGAGAAGGAGAGGAAGCTTTTAGAGCCGCTGCTGCACAAAAGTGAAGAGTAAAGAAGTGAAATTGATGGCTAATTAATTTTGCCACGATTGCCATTCTTCTGCTGCCTCAGAGAATGATGAGAAATGTTCTGGCAAGATGTATAGCTATTTTCAGTAGATGTGGTCTACTAAAAGCCTCAAAGACATCAGGGTTAAAGTGGAAAGAACAAAGACGCAGGTCTTTAGGAAGTTTTATTCATCCACAGGCATCTTCTTATTTGTTTCTTCTCTTCTTATTGCAAGGAAAGCAGCAAAGACTTACATCGCTTCTCTTGTTGCCCTTTGACTAAAAAGATTTCAATCAAAAGCCGCACAATGTGGCATTGTATCTGTATTTTATTTTCCAAGTTGTGTATTCTGAGTTGTGTTGCGGTAAAAATAGCAACAGATAGTTCTACATAATCAAAATAATGGCGCCCCCATAGTCCAAAATATGTATAAAATGATGTGGATTTTTTAAATAATGTAAATCTTTAATGGGTTTCTACTACATATTTTAGTCATCATTTACGTTATATTAAGTCTTAATACCCAGGGTACTCTTTAAGGTTTTATTCTGCTGAAACGTTCTAGAAATTTCTAAGCCATAGTTATGATGTAATGTGAGCTAGTGTTATTGTTATTTGCAGTATTATTTATATACTGTTATAGTTTTTACTAATATTTTAAATGGGCTTTTATGTTCCTTTCTTTTTAATTTTAGCTTAATTTTTGTTATTTTTATTAGTTTTCGTTTTCTTTAACATTTTGTTTTAATTTATTTTTATTTCAGTTTTTAGTCATTTCCAGTTAGTAATTTAGTGCTTCAACTACCTTGGCAACTATTTCTAGTGGCCAATGTAGCATTTCAAATTTTCATCTGATTTATGTTTTATATCAGCTTTATTTCTATTAGTGAAAATGTTCTTAATAGTGTTATATTTAGTTAACAGTAGTGGCAGCAAAACACAATTTTTTTCTGATTACAGAGCAGATCATTGATTAATAATATTTAGAAACAGACCTCAAAAGCACATGATTTGTAAAGTAATACATTTTGATGCTTGCATCAAGTAACCAGATTCATATGTATGGCCTTTCTGATATAGTAAACTTGCTCAGTAGCGCACCCGGTAGAGCACTGCACTTGAAATGTGAAGCATTTGACTGTGATTTTTGTGAAACACAGGCCAAAGCAATGGATAAAAGAGCTCAAAGACTTGAAGAAGCAAGATAAATATAATTTCATCTAACGTTTGCTTTTGCTAACGTAGGCAAAAACATAGGTTACGTTTATGGTCAGGTTCAGTGTAGGTGGTACCTTTCGTACAATAACCAGTGTGATCAAATGTTTCAACATTCACAATAATCTGTTTTGGATCTCATAATCTCATTTTGCAGGAATGTCACCACAAACATTTTTCAAGCGAGCCTGGGCTGAAAATAGCTAAATAAGTCGAAATGTTCTTCCTCAGCAGTGCAAAAGATGTGTACAAACTGAAGGCTCACAATCACAACTTAATTATGACTGATACCAATTAGCTCCCGTCATGATTTTATTAATGCACACTGTTCCAGCTCTGAAAGTAATGGCTTAAAAGAAAATCCCCAGTTTCCAGCTGGTAATTAAAAACTGTGGTGCTTTCATGTGCGCTCATCAGTATGATCATTCTGACGTGACTTGAAGAAAGCAAAAGCTCAGTTATGCTAAGCTAAACTACGGGTCACATCCAGCAATGTACTCGCACACGTACAGTATATGATGTGTGAACAAATTCACACACTTCAGTGCATTGGGCAGTAATGCACAAGGCAGATGTGCTGTCCTCAGTGCATGAAGCATTCATTCACATGGTTACCTGACAAACACATGCTAGCGCCGTAGCTTCTGTTTCTTTGCTGGTTCTCAGGTGAGATGCACTTGTAATAATGACCTACCGTTCCCAGTTCCCACTCATCTAACTGCCCTCCTCTCTTTCATGTATTTCCCTCAGTTCTCATCCACCCATCCTTTCTTTCTTCTCAGTGAGTCTCCTACACGCATACATCAACCTTCAGCGCACACATCCACTGCAGAGGTGCATCCTCCATATTCAAACACCGCACACGCACACTTTAGACGCATGATCAGTCTTTCTCACGTCCTCTGCTGCAAAATTGATCACACATAAAAAGCTCATTAAAAGAGTCGCTCACCCAGGCATTAAAATTCTGTCATCATTTACTCACCCTCATGTGGTTGCAAATCCAAACGAAAAAAAGGAAAAATGTAGAAAAATCTGCTAGCCTTTCTTTTTCATCAGCGAATGGACACAGTGGCTGTCAAATCTTAAGAAACAAACATTTATGGGAATGTATTTCCAAATATGGGAATCTGGTGTTTATATTTTTCAACATACCGCAATATATGAATGAACCGTGTATGCATATATTGCTACACTTTTACTTGTAATAGCTTTATTGCAACTCAATTCATTCATTTCGCTTTTAAGAGTTAACACATGGGTTTATGTAAAGCTAAATACATTCATAAACTTATATCTCCTGTTATTGTTTGCATAGTTGTACATTTCATTTGTGAAAGTATGTGTGATGGTATATAAGAGCATTTTTTTAACAAAACATTGAGATTTTAGACAGTTGTATGTTTTGTATGTCATTGCAACATGGTGGGTGGAAAAATATACTTTACTAATATTTAAAATAGAAGTAAATACAAATATATTATTATATATTAAAATATATACTTGTGGACATTGAATACATATCAAAAGTCACTCTTCTTATATTAATTGTGACAAGTATATATTGATATGTGTGTGTAATAGTTCATTCTTTTTTCTTTAAAAAACTTTTAATTGGACAAATTAGTAGCTGAGTGAAAGTAGAGTGTAAACTAAATTGGAGTGTTGTAAACTGAATTGGTTGGCTTAGGGCAAAGTTACTGCACAAAATGAAGTGGGAGAAAGGTCATGCTTTGGCAGGGCACGTTCTCATCTCAACAGGCACCTGTGTAAGTTCTGTCTAGGCAAGGTGAGACAGGACAGGGCTCACTTTTTAACAACACAAGCTGCCACTGTCACACCAGGTGGCCCGTCTGGACTTTCCAGAAATGAAGACTTGAACTGTATTACAGAGAGAGAGAGAGACACTAAGGTTGATTTGTCCGGTTGTCTTCTCACATGGCAGTTATTCATTGTGTTTTCTTCTCAAACATTATTAACAACACCATCAACTACTCTCTGACTCTGGTTCTGAGGCAACTGAATGTAAAAATTGGGACGAAATAGTGAAGTTATGGGAAATGGTTTATACAACAACAGAACAGAGATAAAAAATGTCAAGACAGTCTGTGCAAATAGAGTAGATAACACTGAAAAAACTATGGGGGGAAAGTAGAGTTAGATTATGCAGACAATAGATTTCTTATGCCAGTGCATTGATGAAATTAATAGTTGTACATGTTGTAACAATTCTTTCAATTAAAAAAGGGCAGTACAGATGCATTTGAAGATGATATACTGAAGTTTGTTTGCTTAACTTAACTTCAGACTGAAAATCAAGTGAGGATTCTTAGTGTTGTTTTAGAATCAGATTAATAGCAATAATATACCAACCTACAAACATCTCCAAATGATTGCAGTTTTTATATTGCCGTATATCCGAACTACATCTAGAAAACCTAATTTACACATTTATTACCAGTAGTCTGATTCCTCACTAGCCTTTCCAAAACTACAAGTAGACAGTTTAAATAAAGACCAGGTAGTGCTACATTTACATAATTAGGGCTTCAAAGCACCCCTGAGATGAGCAACCCAAGGTTAAGGAGAGCTGCACTTTCCACCACAGAGCTGGCACCAGGGCCACTCCATCCCCCAGAGGAGGGGCGGAAGGAGAAACATTCAAAGATTTAATTTTTGGAAAAAGACCCATTCCCTGGGTCATTCAGACACGATGGCTGTGCACCAAACACCTGCAGTCTGAGTGTCTTGGACACTGTCTCCTCACACCTGCTGCCCTCTCAAACCCGCAGCCAGTTTAAAACAACACATCTTGAGGCACAGCCTCCTCTCCTGACTCTCTGGATTGACAACCACGTGTCCTGCAGAGCAAGGTAGATGTATTTTATTACAACCATTAGCCTGGAATGCAAAGCATGGCTCACCATAGTTAGCCAAAAGTGGTTGCTCCATTGGTGCCCCTCGTGGAGAGACTGGGGACCTGGCTAGAACTCCCCATCCTGTCACGATGGCTCATCAGGACAGTCTGGTCTAGGCTAAGTGATTTAGTTTGCCAAGTGCCTGCCCAGGTTCAGAGAATGCTGCCCTTCATGCCAAGATTAAGGAAAGGAAAAGGAAAGCACGTGATGTGTGGTCTGCATTTCACCCATCCTAGTGTGCACACACAGCAGTGAGTAGTGAACAACACACACTTACACCCAGAGCAGTGGGCAGCCAATACTGTGGCACCCGGGAATCAGTTGGGGTTGGGTGCCTTGCTCAATGGTCTCACCTCAGTCGTGGTATTGAGGGTGGACCTAAGACTCAAACCTGCAACCTTTGGGTTACAAGTCAGACTCTCTAAGCATTAGGCCACAACTGCTCCTAAGCATGGTTTTTACAGCCCTTACTTCATCATACCAAAGAAAGGTGGCAGGTTGCGGCCAATCCTGGAACTTCAAGTTTATGTCAAGATTATTCCTCAACACAGACTGTTCCTTTAGTTTGGTTTGAAGGGGTCAGGCATATCATTACAAGGTCCTTCCCTTCAGGCTTGTCATCTTGTGTCTTCACGAAAACTGCAGAGGCTGCCATTTCCCGGTTAAGGGAAACAAGGCACTGTATGCAATTGACATGCTCTGTATGCTCTGGACCCTCTGGACCCTTCATGACAGGCAGGGTCTCGACTACATTGACACATCAACTACCTGCAGTTGCTGGCTATGCTGCTTGACCAGTGGAAGTTTCAGCCGTTGATTCAGGGCAAACATATGTTGATCTGGATAGACAACACTGCAATGGTGGCGTATGACATTCACCAAGGAGGTGTCCACTCTGAAGTCGCTGCAGGCCACTTATATTCCAGGTGTGTGGCAGACTCACTTTTGGGTTACGCTTTGTGGAGAGTGGAAACTTCATTCATAGGCAGTCCAACTAATATGGAGTCAATTCAGCAAATTACAGGTAGATCTGTTCTCTCTGCAGGATCCCTCCCTGACTTCCCTGACTGGAGCTCTGCTCAGCATGGATGCCTTGGCACATAACAGGCCCTGAGGTTTGCATTCCCCCAGTGAGCCTGATCGCACAGACACTGCCAGGTCAGAAACAGAACAGGCCTTGATAGACCATACTGGCCAATCCAGACCTGGTTCTCGAAGCTCATGCTCCTCTCCAAACCCCTTCCCTGGTGAATTCCCCTGAAGAAGTACTGTCTTTTTCAGAGGCAGGCACAATATGGTAGCAGTTGCAGCACATCATGTGAATGGGAAGTCCCTAAGAAAGCATGACCTAATTATTAGGTTTCTAAGATGCACAAGAAAGTTAAATCCTCAAGGACCACAGCTTATACCTTCTTGCAACCTTTCTTTGGTCGTACAGGCCCTGCAGAGAGCTCCCTTTGAGCCCCTAGCGCAGGGATAGGCAAGTTCGGTCCTAGAGAGCCACAGTCCAGCAGAGTTCAACTACAATTATCAAAAAGCCTTAGTAATCCTAAAGACATTGTTTAGCTTGATCAGGTGTGTTTGATTAGGTTTGGAGCTGAACTCTGCAGGTCTGTCTCTGTAGGACCGAATTTGCCTACCCCTTCACTAGAGTCAGTTGTGCTTAGTGCCCTCTCTTTGAAGATGGTTCTCCTGACCATGCTTACCTCTATCAAGAGGGTTCGGTCCTAGAGAGCTGCAGTCCAGTAGAATTCAACCCTAATTGTAGGACAGAACTTGCCTACCCCTGCACCACAGTTAGTTGAGCTTAGT
Organism: Garra rufa; assembly: GCF_049309525.1. NCBI lineage: Eukaryota > Metazoa > Chordata > Actinopteri > Cypriniformes > Cyprinidae > Garra > Garra rufa. The sequence continues at coordinate 5,966,321 of NC_133365.1, read as the reverse complement.
GCCCTCTCTATGAAGATGGTTCTCCTGACCATGCTCATCTCTGTCAAGAGGGTTCAGTCCTAGATAGCTGCAGTCCAGCAGAGTTCAACTCCAGTTGTCAAAAAGTCTTAGTCTTAATCTTAGATGGTTCTCCGGACCACACTCTACCTCTATCAAGAGGGTTGGGGACCTACAAGCCCTCTCTGTGCCTGGAGTACAGCCCAGTAGACTCTTACATTGCCTTAAGACCCCGGCCTGGCTATGTGCCCAAAGTTCCTACTACTTCTTTCAGGGACCAAGTGGTGAAACTGAAAGATTGAAAGACCCAGCCCTTTCTTTACTCTTTCCAGTGCATGCTTTGCACATTTATCTGGACTACATGGAAAACCTAAGACAATCAAAGCAGCTCTTTGTCTGCTTTGGGAGATGGTCTCCAAACAGAGGTTAGCCCACTGACTAGTGGACACCATCCTGTTGGCATACCATAGTTTGTGAGATTTTACAGTCTCCAGATTGAGCTAGTTTCATCTTGGGTGTTATTTGGTACGAACAGGTAAGCTTCAGGCAAACTGGCTGGGTGTAGCACTTGCGCTCAGCACCTTTCCCCTCTCTGAGGCGATAATGTGCTGTTTTCTATGCATGTGAGTTCCTCATTTCTGGCGAACCCTGGATGCAGTCTTTCTTTTTCCAGCACTTACTGGTAGCTGGATTCGGTAGAGGATTCCAACTAACAGGCCCATTAATGCAGTGAAAGTGAAAATACCTGCTAAATATAAACCTATTAAACATACAATAGGTTATTAGGCTTAAAATACCATGTGTTCACTCTAAACATCGTGAGGAAACATATTTACCCATAGGAAGCACTTTACCTTACAGAGACTACTGCATTGCATACAATTTTACATTTACATGGATTTAAAACAGACATTTATTTCTCTTTATTTTTTTTAATGCTAATGTCAACACTGTAAATTGAATAAACGTGCATTGGTTTAAAGTATTAAACTCTGGTGTACAACTCGTTCTGCACCTTTTCCGCTAATACCATGTGTCTTGTTGAAAAGAGATGTGTTTTTACCTTTCTAAGCAACGAGAGAGAGGATTTTAGCGACTGATGACTCACTGATGATAACAGGTTGAAAAATAGCACACACTTAAAATGGAGGAGGGACCTGAGATGTATCATTGAGGCTCTTTTGACATGGTCCATTAAGCAATCACCTAGCAACGACTAAGAATGTCCTAGCATTTGCATAGCAACATGCTAAAAACATCTCAGTAACTGCATAGCAACACCTTGGCAACCACCCAAAAAACCCTAGCATCAATTTTGGTGGCTTCATACAGACATGCACTGTTTTTTAAATGTGGAAAAAAACGGGTCTTAATGTTCTAATCTCAAATATGTAGCCTGTTTACAATCAAAAATGAAGTCTCCAGACTGTGGTGTCCATACCAGAATAGATTTCAAGCACTTCCCATGCAGCTTGGGATTTGACATAACTGAATAGTGTAACACTCAGCAATTAACAACACACGAACATAAACACACACACTCACTCACTCACTCACTCACTCGCACACACACACACACACACACACACACACACACACACTGAGTCAATAATTAAGAGATCAGTAGCTTGTGTGCTGAGTTTCTGAGGATGCTACTGTATTGCTGAGTCACGCACTGCCACTCAGTGGCCCAGTACGGAACTGTAGCATCAGCAAGCTGCTTCCCACAATCACTAGCACCACCTGCAATTCAGATAACACATTGTCCCTCTTAAGGGCTCATCATTGTCATTCTTCGGGATAAGATTTTTCCCCCACGAAACAGCTTATGGAAGAACCAGATGTTTGAGTTTGATAGCCAAAGGAAGTGGCATCCAGCAAAAGTAGAGTCTTTAAGATTGTATACAATCACAATATCTGCTGCAGTTCCATCTCATTCTAAAATGAAGGATTGTGTGCTGTGTTTAAGGGAACGGTGTGTGTGACTGATGTTCTGAATATGACGTGTCTACTTTTAAAAAATATCAGCTATTGAAGTATTGGTACCGGAGCACACACACTCACAAATAATGAGAGAATTAACCTTTGATTTACGTGGTTTGTTTGTTTCTGACTTTTTATCTTCATGTTCCTCTTATGGGTGATGTGAGTTGCCTAGCAACCAAGCCCTTGGGTCCTGATTGTTGCCATGACAACATGGCAGGGTATCATGTAGAGAATAGAGAGAGGGGGGAGAAGGAATGAGAAAGATAGAAATGAGCAAAAAAATAAAATAAATAAATAAATAAATGCATGAATGTATGAGTATATTCATATGAGAATAATTAAGTACGTATGAGCAAGCTCGAAGAAGGGTGGAGATGTATAGAGATAAATAAAATGGGGAGAGAGAGGAGAATACATCATATTAAACACAATGAGAGGCAGGAGATGACCTAATCGTAGATAACCAAAAATGTCTGTAAGGGGGCGTACTCATACGTAGATGCTCGTAAGTATGACATATTCATAAGGCTTCAAATGGCTGGCATGAGTAACAGGAAATAGCATCAGCACATGCATTTTTACAAAAGAAAAATTACAAATGAGGAATGAGAATGAGAAATTTTATGTTTTCCCTTTGCTGCCAGACAGCAGTGAGATTAAATGGAGCACAAATGGACATGTTTAAGTCTAATGCTTTATCATATTTCTTTTTTCAGTTGAAAAATATCTTATTAATTTCACAGTTTCAGAAGATCTCAACAGTGCTTCTAACTGTGCTCAGATTTGCCAAGATATCAGTCAGAGTCAGAGATCTCAGTGTGATCTCAACAATTCCTCATCAAATTCTCCCAAGATCTGGGCTATGCTGTGTACTTTAATTTTATTGCTCTACACCATTGCTTAACATCAACATCATCTTATTTAATGACATTAGTGTTTCTTCAGAGATGTTTTAAATGCAATATGGTATCTATGTTGTTCTGTCCTGTCTCACCATATCATATCCTATCCTATCCTATCCTATCCTATCCTATCCTATCCTATCCTATCATGCTCTGTCCTATCATGTCCTGTCCTGTCCAATATGGTAAGTATTGTATTTTGTCATTTCCTATCCTGTCATGTCCTGTCCTCCTTACAGTCCTGTCTCCTGTCCTGTCCTGTCCAACCATGTCCTGTTGTGTGCAATATGGTATGTATATTCTTCTGTCCAGTCCCATCCTATCCTGTCAAATCCCATCCCCTTCAATCATATCCTGTCCTATCCAACAATGTCTTCAGTATGGTATGTATATCTCCTCCTGTGTCTTATCTTGTCACATCCCATTCTGTCTCGCCCTATGCTATCCTGTCTTGTCCTGTCCTATCATTTCATGTCCTAACCAATATAGTAAGTCTTGTATTTTGTCCTGTCCTGTACTATCCTGTCCTGTCCTATCCTATTTTATTCTATCCTATGGATATGCTTTGTCCTGCTTACTGTCCAGTGTCCTGCCCTATCCAGCCATGTCCCATTGGGTGCAATAGGGTATGTATTTTGTTTAGTCCTGTCTCATCCTTTCCTGTCCTGTCTTGTCCCGTCTTATTCTGTCCTGTCCTGCCCTATCTAATCCTATCCTGTCCTGTCCTATCCTCTCCTGTCCTGTCCTATCCTATCCTATCCTATCCTATCCTATCCTATCCTATCCTATCCTATCCTGTCCTGTCCTATCTTGACCTGGCCTTTTCCTATCCTTTCCTGTCCTGTCCTATCCTATCCTATCCTATCCTATCCTATCCTATCCTATCCTATCCTATCCTATCCTATCCTATCCTGTCCTATCCTATCCTATCCTATCCTATCCTATCCTATCCTATCCTATCCTATCCTATCTTGACCTGGCCTTTTCCTATCCTGTCCTGTCCTATCCTATCCTATCCTATCCTATCCTATCCTTTTTCTTTCCTTACCTGTCCTGTCCTGTCCTGTCCTGCCCAATCCTATCATGTCCTGTCCAGTATGGTATGTATTCTATTTTGCCCTGTCCCATCCTATCCTATCCTATTCTGTCCTGTTCTTTCCTATTATGTCCTGTCCAGTATGGTATGTATTGTATTTTGTCCTGTCCCATTCTATCATATCATATCGTTCTTTCCTTTCCTTTCCTTTCCTTTCCTTTCCTTTCCTTTCCTTTCCTTTCCTTTCCTTTCCTTTCCTTTCCTTTCCTTTCCTTTTCTTTCCTTTCCTTTCCTTTCCTTTCCTGTCTTGTCCTGTCCTGTCCTGTCCTGTCCTATCCTATACTATCCTGTCCTCTCCTGCCCTATCCTATCATGTCCTGTCCAGTATGGTATGTATTGTATTTTGTCCTGTCCCATCCTATCGTATCCTTTCCTTTCCTTTCCTTTCCTTTCCTTTCCTTTCCTTTCCTTTCCTTTCCTTTCCTTTCCTTTCCTTTCCTTTCCTGTCCTGTCCCATCCTATCGTATCCTTTCCTGTCCTGTCCTATCCTATCCTATCCTATCCTATCCTATCCTATCCTATCCTATCCTATCCTATCCTATCCTATTCTGTCATATCCTGTTCTTTCCTACCCTATCCTATCCTATCATGTCCTGTCCTGTCCAGTATGATATGTATTGTAATTTGCCCTGTCCCATCCTATCGAATCCTATCGTATGCTATTGTATCCTATCCTATGCTATACAACCATGGTCTTGTCCAGTATGGTATGTATTGTATTATGTCCTGTCCCATCCTATCGAATCCTATAGTTTCCTATCCTATCCTATCCTATCCTAACCAAACATGGTCTTATCCAGTATAGTATGCATTGTATGTGTTCTTATTCTATCCTGTACTGTCCTGTCCTGGCTTATGCTATCTTATCATATTATATTGTATCATATATCATATTGTATAGTATCTTATCATATTCTGTCATGTCCCGTCATGTCCTATTTCCCTCCCTGTCTCCTGTCTGAATTCTTTTCTTGTCCCATCCTATCCCTTTTCTAATGATGTCCTTTGTTGAGTAATGTTCAGTGCTGAGCAGTGCTGAATGGGGTCTGTTTTCTCTTCAGTTTGGCTGGAGGCAGAATCATAGGCCGCAGGGCTATAGGCTTTGCAAAGTGTTTGTTTATTGTTAGTTGGTTTTGAATTGTTTACTGTTCCTTCTGTGAGTGTTTAATACTCTTTATGTTCTTGACTTTGTTTACAGAGGTGGTCATTATTTATCGCCCCCACTGACAAGCCACTCAGCCTCATTAGACCCACACAAATATACACACACACCTGCAGAAAAAGGTCTGTTTTGTTTTCGTCAAATTGACCAGGAAGGTCATAGCTCAGAAAGTACATCAACAAGTACATCAACTGAAAAAAAGCTGAAATGGGTTGCTTATTTAAATATAAAAATAGTTTGTCTGTTCATAACAACATTCACATTTAAGTCTTTCTGTCTTACAAATATACACTTTCCCCTGACCTTTTGTAGGTTGGATAGGATGAGGAGGAAAGAAAGAGGAAAGTGTATGTCCCTATGATGTATGTAATAGTTGCCTCTCTTTCCAGAATGACTGTGTAATTGGACATGTTCAGATGAAAAGGTCAGCCATCACATTGTAACTAGTGTTCTATGACTGCTACACATTATATACATATAACAGCATTTTAGCCATGGGCCCCTGATGGCTGCTGACTTTTTAACATCACATGACCAGCCTGTCGTGCAACTGAAAGAATTACTACTAACAGTGACAACAGCTGTATCTTTATATAGCAATTTTAGTAAATCGCAGACTGTTTGAAACAGTCCTTCTTTTTTGCACTTTTGTATTCATCTGTTAGTGGCACAGAAATTACATACTATTCCTTTAAATATATTCTCAATAAACTGCTTTCCTGTGTTGATGGATTTCCTAATAGCTGTTTGCAGGATGTACGTGTAAAAGGAATTTTACCTTTTTTTAAATAGGACAAAAAGTAGTGCAATATGGGATCTTTTTAAAATTCGGTCAACCTATAGGACTACTAGCATGCACAGAGAAAAAAAAAATATTTTGGAAAAACTTAAATAAAAAACTGTAATTTGTTGCAGGTGAATGTATCAGTTTTTCAAAAAATGTATTTATGGTTTGGTTCAAACATTAAATTTAGTTTTAATATTTAATTTCGTTAATATTTTTTCTAAAGACACAAAAACGTTAATACAAGGCAAAAAAGATTTAAAGATATTTTCTCCTAACAAAAACCAAATTGCTTAATGTAAGTCATTAATTATTTTTTATAGCATTTTCATCTTAATTTGACCATACTTAAAAGCTAAATTCGCAATAATATGGAACTCTGAAACACAAAACCAGTTGTAAGTAGCATGTGTATATTTGTAGCAATAGCCAACAATACATTGTATGAGTCAAAATGATCTAATTAGGATATTAAGTAAAGATCATGTTCCATGAAGATATTTTGTAAATTTCCTATCATAAATATACCAAAACTTTATTTTTGATTAGTAATATGCATTGCTAAGAACTTAATTTGGACAAATTTAAAGGCGATTTTCTCAATATTTAGATTTTTTTGCACCCTCAGATTACAGATTTTCAAATACTTGCATCTCGTTCTAACAAATATTGTTCTATCCTAACAAACCATACACCAACGGAAAGCTTATTTATTCAGCTTTCAGATTATGGACCCTTATGACTGGTTTTGTGGTCCAGGGTCTCACATGAGAGTAGAAGTTTCTCTTCAGATAGAATATAAAACATTTTGATAGTGAATATATAAGCAGTTTACTTACTTAATATAAATAAAGACAACTGAATATACTAAAATCATAACTATTGATTAGACAAATAAAAACTGCACTTGGATGAACCTACGTTAACAGACTAAACGTCACAAAAATCCAATAATTTGATTTAATGGTGTCTTTAAAGAACCCATAAATCAATATGCTTATTTAAATATATTAAATTACAATTGATTCATTTGAAACTTTTGAAATCTCCAGAGAGCCACATATTCAACTCATGAATCTTCTGCAGGGTGATCCAAAGTGCTACGAATACCCATTGAAGAATCTGTATATTTAAGAGTGTGTAAAGCGCATGCATGATGGGGAAATCTTCCAGAAAGCGTAGGTGAGATCGTCTCTCATATCCCTCCTCTCATCTCTCCCACCCTCTCTCCTTTTCTCTCTGTCACAAACCTGTTCAGTGACTCAGAGGTGGAACAGACTGCCAGGTTTCTTTGTGTTCCTAGACCTACACCAACTCTCTCTCTCCCTGTCTCTCTCTCTCTCTTTCTCTCGTACCCACTTGTCCAGCCACTGTATCTTTCCCTCACTTTTCATCCCTCTTTTTTTCCCTCATTGCGGGCATTTTGGTCGGTTGTTTGTGGCTGATGAGGGCTCGTGCTAAGCTTCCTCTGCTCTGCTCATGTGTGGTACGTACATTTTTCCTCTCAGACGTCTTGCTCTTAATGGTGCAGAGCTGCTGTTGCATGTTGTTTATATCTTCACTGCGTGAATCTACAGTGCGTGTGTGTGTGTGTGTGTGTGTGTGTGAGCGCGTCTGTCTGACTAACTGGGACTTGATTTATGATGTGATGCATGTGTGCGTGTGCGCCTGTTGACACAGAAGGAGCACGGCTACATACACGTGTGTGGATGCATGTGTGGAAAAGAGACAGAAAAATGAAAACCGTGACGTGCGGTCATAAAATGCATTGGGGCATTGTTGCATATATTATCTGTTTATTTGTTCATGCGATGTGTGGTGCTCCCTGAATCTTTTGGTTCACAAACATTTTGACCAAGGATTATTAAACAGCATTTTTTTGAGCATTTCTATGTGTGTGTGTGTGTTCTAGACAGCCTAAAAGTCTGCGTCGTTTTTTTGTCCCTCTCATGACCAGAAGTAAGCAGGGTTTTATATCTGTTTTTGTCTTCATGTGTGTTCATTTCTCACCAAGATGCTAGATAAGCCATACATCTTTAAATGTAAATATTCTGATTTGAAAACGTTCTTATGTCAACACAGTTTGCTGAATAGACAGAAATCTGTGTGTAGGGGCTGTGGGGCAAAAGCATCAGTTTGGCATGTTGACTTGATATCCATCAAGCTGGAAAGCTCTCTATCCCCTGGTCATTTTTCTCCTGACAAAATAGCATCGCTAATGTGGGCATATAATATTCATTGGCCTCCTTATTACTGCACAATGCTGTAAAAGCAGAGAGAGAGACAGAGGGAGAGAGAAAGAGAGAGAATGTGCATCGATGATACGGGAAGGATAGAACAGGCAAGGGACTAAAGGTTAAAGGTCAGACGACTGGTCTTAAATTGCACTTTCATTCCCAGCTTATGGTGAAGTAGTGAATGTGTTGTGAATGTCCATGCTTGTTCAGACTGGTTTATACAGGTAGTCCAGAAGATCCTTTTTTTGAGCAAGCTGGTCACATAAGTGACTGATTCAGAGCACCAATGCAAAATATTACCTCACTTGAGAAGTACATAGGAGAGACAGGATTCACATTTGAGCCATGTAGTTAACATGCTGCTAAACTAACATACGTGCACATACACATATTTGGTCAAATAGTCAGATTTAGTTCAGTTTTTTAATTAGGTTAAATTATTATAGCAATAATAATAATACTTTCAGTATTATATGTAAGTAAATTTGTAATCAATATTTCCCTAGTAAAAAGTAATAGATTTAAAATGCATTTATTTTATACTAAGTATAGTTCAAGTCTATTTACATATTTACTGACATTTAGCTGATATTTAAAATTGTAATTAACTTTTTTGTAGTATTTCTTGTGCACAATGCACTTTTTTTAATATTAAGCCTAAAATTTGTTTTAATGTCACTATTGATGAGGATTGTATAATATTTAAATATTATCAGTCTTTAAATGCAAATGTGTATCTAAAGTATACTTGCAATAGTTCCACTTTAGCACTTTAAATATACCAGCTTAGTATACTAAAAGTACAATTGCAAGGTATTTTTTAAGTACATAATATGCATTTATGTTTATGTAATACACTGTAAAAAGCAAAACAACACAATTTGTTGACTAAACTTTAAATAATTTGTTACCCTGTAGCCTTAAAATTTTAAGTTGAATCAATTCTAATATCTAAGTTGACACTTAGTACAATTTAACATTTTAAGTTGACTAAACTTTTTTGAGTTGACTGAACTTAAAATTATAAGGCAACCAGGTAACAAATTATTTAAGTTGATTCAACAATTTGTTTTTTGCAGCTAATTGATTTTACTTAACACTGTCCATTGAACTATAGTTCATTATTTTATTTTTGTCACAAATGCGATGTTACTTCACATTTAAAAGAATTAAAAATGTAAGTTTTTAGAGGGTATAAAGAATAAGAAAGTAAAAATAGTTGTGAAATAACTATAATTGACTAAAATAATGCATTTGAATTTAAAAATATGCACATCTCTCTTATTCTTATGTCTAATATGCATAAATCAGCTCATTTGTTTAACATTTCTATCGTAATTCTTACCTTGCGCTTGAATTCATGTTCAGCTTCTGTCAACATTAGAAATACTAAAATGTATTTGGAATGCATTTATTTTGTGCTAAGTATACTACAAATAAATGTACATATTAATGTGCTTAATAAAAATAGCCTGCAATTGTACTTTTAGCATACTAAACTGGTAAATTTAAAATTTGCTATTATTTGGAACAACTAATTTTGGTCTTAATGTTTTTTTTTTTGTTTTTTTATTTTGGTCTTTAATTGTGCAGAAGTAAGGCTGAGGTCCAATTAAAGATTTAGTGAAGTATATTTGATTGTGCTAAAGTGGAACTATTGCATGCATACTTCAGGTAAACTTTAAGTATCTTGCATTTAAAGACTGATATTATACAGAGACCATACAATCCTTATTAATAGAGACATAAAAAAAACATTTCAGGCATAATATTAAGAAATATGCATTGTGCAATGAAGAAATACTCCAAATAAGTTCAATTATACTTTAATATCAGGACATTTTATAAGTGATCTGTCAATAAGTATGTTAATGGATTTGAAGCATATAAATGTATTTTAAACAAATTATAGCATAGCTTTTCTTTTTTTTTTTTTTTCTTTTTTTTTTTTTTTACTAGGGCCTTCTTTGATTCGACTGGCCATCTCAGTCATTTTAAAACTGATGAGTGATATTAGACCACTAAGACAGTCAAACATTTTGAGCTATTTGGTCATATCTGATTATTGTCCTCTTCAGTGTTCGCTCTCAATACGATGCTGCCTGGAGAGTGTGTCTGTGACGCATTAAAAAGCCTGCCTAGGTTTTGGAGGAGTTTTGTTGGTTGCTTGTATACTGGTATTTTCCGTGGGTTGAAATGAAATTGCTGTTGATTTAAGAAACAGCACTTTTTTCAGTGCAAATTAAAGAACTAAAAGCTGAAACCAGGAGGGAAATGTCTGAAAAAGGCCCTGTATGTCACACCGGAATGAGTGTGTGACAGAATGTTTGCATGTATTCAGTCATTTTATTGGTTTAGATATTCATATGAAATATACAGTAGCTCTATTTGGACAGCAGTTGTTTTGCATCTGTAAAATAACATTAATAATGCTTTCTCTATAATAAAACTCATCTGCATTCAGATGCCAATTAATTCACAGACACAACAGAGTTGTCTCAAGAACGCAGAAGTTTTCCTCATACATAGTCAATCACATTACCATATTCCAACATGACATTAAGTGAAGCAGCAAAAAAAAAAAAAAAAACATAAAGTAAATTTTGTCTAATTTTTGCATGCACATTTTTTTAAGTTCAATTTAAGTATGGAATTAAGTAAAATCTACTTAACTAATATAAGTAAATTTGAAGTTAAAGTTAGAGTTTTAAGAGTAATTTCTACTTAATTATTTTAAGTTTACTCTGCAGTCCTCAAGTACAATGGTTTGTAAACTTTACTCAAACATCATAGCACTGAAAAGAAATGCCATTAAAGCATGTGGTTCACTTACAAACATGTACGTAAGCAAATAGACGGCTCCTTATTGTTTGTAAGGTAATATGTTGACTCACTGTAGCTATGAATCAAATGAACACAGAGACCTCAATACTTGGCACATGATACAGAATGATAGTAACAATCAGTGAATAGTTTTTGAGTATGAATGGGTTATTTTGAGTAGAGTTCTAGAGTTCTAGATGTTACAAAACAGCAAGTTACTTAACCTAACAACAAAAGCAACCATAAAACAGTGTAAATACATCTCGAAAACTCAAAAAAATGTAACCTTATTAATTATTCATGCCCAAGTGATCATGACTTGATATTTACTTAAACAATCTTAGTAAAAATAACAAACAATTCCAAGTAAAATATACTTATAATTTCAAACTTAAATTGAGTACTAATTTTGAATTTACTTGCCTGAACTCAATTATTTAATGTAGACATTACATTTGTTTTTCTGTATTATTTACTTCACCACAAAACCATTTTTATCAGTGTACTTGCTGCTGCAATTCTGTTTTTCTTCTTTTTGCAACTGTGGTGGGCTGCATTTGTCTGATCAGAAATGATGTAAAACAGTAAAACTGTGAAATATTATTACAGTTTAAAATACCTGTTTCCTATGTGAACATATTTTAAAATGTAATTTATTCCTGTGATCAAAGCTGGATTTTCAGCATCATTACTCCAGTCTTTAGTGTCACATGATTCTCCAGAAATCATTCTAATATGCTGATTTGCTGCTTAAGAAACTGTTTTGATTATTATCAATGTTGAAAACAGTTGTGCTAAGATGCATTAATTACTTTCTTTCAAAAACTTTTAAATGCTGCTGTTCAAGTAAAAGAGTTCAGGGAATTTGATGCATGAGAACAGCTCAACAGGTAACACTCTGACTACACTCCTAAAAATAAAGGTGCTTCACAATGCCATAGAACAACCTTTTCATCTAAATGGTTCCATAAAGAACCTTTAACATCTTAAGAACCTTTCTGTTTCACAAAAGGTTCTTTGTGGCAAATAAGGTTCTTCAGATTCTAAAAAGGTAAGCAAGAAATGGCTCTTTAAAGAACCTTTGACTGAATGGTTCTTTGTGGAACCAAAAATGGTCCTTCTATGGCATCGCTTGAAGAACCTTTTGAAGCACCTTTATTTAGGACGGGTCTGAGAGCAGGAAGTATTGCAGATGCAGTAGCAACTATTGAAAGAGTTGAGAACCATCACATTGGTCTCATATGTCAGAGTTTGGTTTGAACAAGTCAGCTTGAGCATTACCATACTGCTCTGAACTGCACTCTTAAAAATAAAGGTGCTTTAAAAGGTTCTTCACAGTGATGCCACCACAAAGAAGAACCAATGAACCATCTCTTTCTTACCTTTTTATAATCTGAAGAACCTTCTTTTGTCACAAAGACGAAACCTCACAATTTGTGAAACAGAAAGGTTCTTCAGATGTTAAAGGTTCTTTATGGAACCATTTAGACAAAAAAGGTTTTTCTATGGCATCGTGAAGCATCTTTAGTTTTATGAGTCTAGACCAGTGAGATGTGACTCCAGTAACTGCAGCACTATAGCACAGAATGATCATTCTAATCTCATCTTCACATGTCTGAATGAGTAAGGCTGGATTAATTATTGAAAAAGTTAAAAAGAATGATTCTTACACATGCCTTGAGTCGATTAAATGAGCATTTCCTATCCACCATGTGTTGCTTTGATGCTTGATGCAGAAGGACCATTCTGGGTGAACAACAGTTAAGTTTTGCTAGTGAACAGTACTGAAAAATCTGCTCCTGAATACTGATTTGGAGCTTGGCATTAAAAATACACCACTTGTGTTCTGTGCACATCCATTTATGGCTGTATTTCTCTGTGTGCTGTAACATAAAGTCATTTCTGCTGAGTCATTCCCACCAAACTTAAAACACATTCAGTTAGATATTTTTACAAGTGCACTAAAAACTGTAATACAGCAATAATGAAAGGAATGATATCTCAGAAATAATGCCTACATGCCTATATACAGTACTTAATTATGGCACTCTCAATCAGATGTGCTCACTGAGAGTCCTTTTTGTTTTCTTCCACAGTTTTCCAGAGATGAAAGTTCACGTGCATCACTACACTCTTAAAAATAAAGGTGCTTCACGATGCCATAGAAGAACCTTTTTCTCTAATGGTTTTATTATAAAAAGGTAAGCAAAAAATGGTTCTTTAAAAACTGAATGGTTCTTTGTGGAGCCAAAAATGGTTCTTCTATGGCATCGTTGTGAAGAACCTTTTGAAGCACCTTTATTTTTAAGAGTGTAGTTGCCCAAAATGAAAAACCACAGCAATTCATTCTCTCACTATTCATTGTTATGGAGACAGTCTATTGATATGCAGTGTTGTTTCATTGATCAACAAACATTGATAAAGCATAAAGAAATGAAACTGAATGCAGTGGTTATTGGTGTTGTGTTCAATAGAAATCCTCCAGACAGCACTTAAGACAGTGCCACTGTGTTATTCTACACTAGTGCTTTCACTGCAGCTTTCTGTTTGACTGCACTGAATGCTGTATACTTTATTGTCATGCAGTTCATTCTGTCTGCATTTATCAGAAACAAGGCACAAGTTAAAGCTATCGCTTCGTTACCGCATGCTGTTATGAGAAAAATGCGCAGTTATAAACTATATGATCCTTAAAAATGACATTCGCTTCTGTAACCAAAGGTTGATTCAGTGATAGATTTTGTTGAGTTTATTATAGTGAAAACACTTTACAATAAGGTTCTTTAGTTAACATGAACTAAGAATGAACAATACTTCTACAGCATTTATTAACATTAGCTAATGTTGATTTGAGCATTTACATGCATTATTAAAATCAAAAGCTGCGTTTGTTAACATTAGTTAATGCACTGTGTACTAACATGAGCCAACAACTGCATTTTTATTAACTAACATTAACAAAGATTAATAAATACTGTAATAAATGTGTTGTTCATTGTTCGTTCATGTTGGTTAACCATTATAGTTTATTAAAAGAAATAAGAAAAAAATGAAATATGTGACCCTGGACCACAAAACCAGTCATAAGAGTAAAGTTTTTTAATAATTGATATTTATACATCTGAAAGCTGAATAAATAATCTTTCTTTTGACGTATGGTTTGTTAGCTTCTGACAATATTTTGAAAATCTGAGGGTCCTTTAAAGTTGTCCAAATGAAGTTCTTAGCAATGCATATTACTATTCAAAAAACACATTTTGATATATTTATGGTAGGAAATTTACAAAATATCTTCATGCAACATGATCTTTACTTAATATCCTCATGATTTTTGGTATAAAAGAAAAATCTGTAAATGTGACCCATACAATGTATTTTTGGCTATTGCTACAAATATACCTGTGCTACTTAAGACTGGTTTTGAGATCCAGGGTCACATATTAGCAATGTTTGTTGCTTTCAAACAAAAATATATAGAATAAATATACATACAGTACATCAATACAGAGATCATTTTAGAGATGCTATAAAAAACTAAATTGACTGGTTTTATGTCAAAACATACTTTAACATCACTAAAAGAACCTACAGTATATACATCTATTAACACAAGCAAAACTCAGAGTACAAATACATCTACTGATACGAGCAAAACTCTTTTTTTTTCTAAATGAAATCAGGTAGAAATATCTCTGTAAGATTGTTGGTGCAGTTACCGCATCTGTCATAATTTGCTCATGATTAACCAGCAAAACCTTGACCTCCTTGCAGCGGCCAAAAATATTTGCTGTGTGACATCACTTCCTGCTGACCTCTCAAACCACGTGAGACTGCTGTTTGGCCAAATGCATCTCATTCCACCTAATGAAGCTGTTATTTGAAAATCTAAATAGATAATAGATAATCAATCTTTGAGGGAACGTTTATAGACCTACCAAATAGCTTTAGCAAAGTGACTGGTGCTTAAACTTTCAGTCAGTAATGAGACTTATTTATACTTTGGAGAGTATGAAATTTAGACTTTTATTCATCAAGGCTAAATTAAATTGATCAAATGAGGCAGAAAAAGCAGAAATATTTCTGTTTCAAATAAATGCTGTTCTTTTGGAATTTATATTCATCACAGAATCCTGAAAAGAAGCTGTATGAATGTTTCCAGAGAAATATGAAGCAGCACAATTGTTTTTTAACATTGATAATAATCTAAAATGTTTCTTAAACAGCAAATCAGCATATTAGAATGATTTCTGAAGGATCATGTGACACTGATACCTGGAGTATTTTCTGAAAAATCAGCTTTGAACACAGGAATATATGACCCTGGACCACAAAACACTCTTAAAAATAAAGGTGCTTCATGATGCCCTAAAATAACCTTTTTTGTCTAAAAGGTTAATGAACCTTTCTGTTCCACAAAAGGAGATTCTTTAGATTATAAAAAGGTAAGAAAGAGATGGTTCTTTAAAGAACCTTTGACGATGCCATAGAAGAACTATGGGGGAAACATTGCTTTTTTCATGCACTGGTCAATTTTGAGTCTTGAGTAAAACACTAGTGGAAGGAAAACATAATTATTTTATTGTGCTTTATCTGTTTGCATTTTTAGATTTCATTTACACACACCAAACTTTACACTTTTATGCCTATTTGGGCCATTCTACGGAAAAAAAATGTGTCTTTTTCCACAAATTTTCCAAGGTATAGAAGACGATGCCGTAGAAGAACCTTTTTGGTTATTTTATGGCATCACTGTGAAGAACCTTTTAAAGCACCTTTATTTTTTTTTAAGGTGTAAGGGTCAGTTTTTTAAATAAATAAAAATTAATAAGCTTTCTTTTGATGTATAGTTTGTTAGGATTTGGCCAAAATACAATTATTTGAAAATCTGAGGGTGCAAAAAATCTAAATGTTAAGAAAATTGCCTTTAAAGTTGTCCAAATGAAGTTCTAATCAATGCATATTACTAATCAAAAATTACCTTTTGATATATGGTAGGAAATTTACAAAATGTCTTCATGGAACATGATCTTTTCTTAACATCCTAATGATTTTTGGCATAAAGGAAAAATGTATCATTTTGACACATGCCATATACAGTATTTTCGGCTATTGCTACAAATATTCACACATATTCACATAGCAAAGAGTTATTTTAAAATGCTATAATATTTCACTGTATTTTTGAAAATATAAATGCAGCCTTGGTGAGCATAAGAGACATGAAATATCAAAAACATTAATACCAACCTTGAACTTCTGAACAGTGTAGATGTATTTCATTAAATGACTGTATTTACTAAATGTACAAGGCAGCGTAGTAAGCTGAGTATTTTCATGTATAAAGTCTGTGTGTCTCTGATTCAGAGGAGTTTCTTAAAACAGAACAGATCCTGCTGCTCTGTGGGTCTTTCATGTTGTGTTGTGTTTTCCTGCAGCAACAGCCTGCATTAGATCTATCATATATGTGTTGCAGGCTTCATATGCAGTTTTCCTAGAATGGGCTCTTAATGAATATTTTAGCAGTGAGATTTCATATCAGTTTCTCCTCCTGCTCTAATTTATTTAAATCTGCAGACTTATATACTAATTGCTTTTCTGTTGATTTTGCTGTCTGACCGAACAATGAAGACATTGTTTTGCATTTGTGGGTGTATATGTGAGATCTCGTCCTCTTATACTGACAGACACATAAATACACACATACATATACATACAGGCTGGTAACTCACTAACCGCTAGGGAATCCCCGCCCCTGCAGATGTTACCATGGCAACGCTTTCCAGGCTAGGGCAGGAGTCCCCCTTTCTCTGCTCTTTTGGTCGGATGGGAAATATATGAACTGCCAGCTGCGGAGTACTCGCTCCTTCTGCAAAGCATTCTGGGAATGGAGGCAAGACCATAGATGTGTAACACGCAGGAGATACTGAAATAAACCACATAGGGTTAAAAGATGCAACTGTTTTATCTTTTATACAGCAAAATCTGAAATCCTACTTTATTATAGCTTACAGAAAATAATCTAGAATTATATTAATAAAATAAAAAATAGGCTGTTAAATAAAACATATCTGTTATTGATCAATTCAAATAATAAAAATAATAAAACATCTCTGGCATGTTAAGTCTATGCTGCCTGCTTATATCCAAAGCTTTGCATATTGACAAATAGACTGTAAGGGATTTTTTTTTTCCCAGTCTTCACATTAAAGCACATTTTGTTCCTAGCATATCGATATCCATGGAAACTGAGTGTTCCATTGGAAAGATACACACAATTATCACAACACTCACGGACAAACTTGAACCTCTGCCCACAACTACCAACATTTTCCTCTGCCAGTGTTTTCTAATAATACTTCAATCAATATCTGTCGATAAAGCAAGACACTATAGGTAAAACATTGTTTTTTTTCATGCACTGGTCGGTTTTGAGTCTTCTATAACACTAGTGGAAGGAAAACGTGATTATTTTATTGCACTTTATCTGTTTGCATCTTTAGATTTCACTTACACACACCAAACTTTACACTTTTATGCCTATTTGGGCCATTCTATAGAATTGGTTCAAAGTCAAATGGAAATGTTGTGAAAGTTTTTCAGAAAGTTTTGAAATATTTGTCCTCTCCCCAAATTTGTCACTTCTAAAAACACAGAAATATATTATTTAATAAGAAAGGTTATATTGACCTATTGAGATTTTGCTTACATCTACATTATAAATATATATTTTTGCTATTTTATTAACATTTTTCTCAAAGTTAAATCAGTAACAATTACAATTTTAACAATATTTAAAGTGTGATTTATGAGATTTGTTCTATTCTGAATCCAATTTTTTTTTGTAAAAGGCAAAAAGTTGATCATACTCTTTTCAAACATAAGGATTCATTAGTTTGAATTTACATTGCACCAAACACTATCATAACATCTTAGTTGATAATTCAGTATACTTTATTATTGACAAAACATACCATGTTTCAGTAGTGACTGCACATTTTTGGTAGTGACGGTAATGTTTTGGTAGCGACCACATCACATTACAAAAATTTAACCCACATACTAAAACATTTGCATAAATGCAAAAAAACATTCCTTATTTCCCCCAGATTAGGGATTATGTGTTCCCTTTTGTCACTTTCGAAACAATGATGACATGTTTCGGTTGTGACTGTTTCTGAATTTTTTTTTTTTTTTGAAAAATCTTTTTTTTTTTTTTAAACAACAATGGAATAAAATACATAAATTATTTAAATATCATTTTCATAAGTTTCAATTTAGAGGGTTAGTGTTCAGGACAGCCACATTACCAATTGCAAGTACCCAGTAAATGATGATTTCATGTATATTAAGCTTACTGACATTTTAAATATATTTTTGTGGGTTTCAATAGATAATAGATTTTTAGTAAACATCTAAGATTTGAATACTTAAATGCTTTTTACATGTGATTTTTTGGTTGTGAGACAGCAGTGTGCAGTTTTGTAGAATGGCCCATTTATATTCTGAAAGTTTTCTTTTACAGAGGGGTTTGTTCATATATCATTCACTGAATAATATAGCATTTTACATCTAAAAACATGATAAAATCTATTTTAGTGGCTGTTGACCGTATGTTATTACTTACTTACTTATTACTTAATGATAATATCTGACATCATCCCCTGTAAAATGTCAACAAAATGAATCACAAACTCAGAACCTGGCTTTATCCAGTGTTCAGATTTCTGTTCTGATGTATGCAAATTAGTGCATGTTTAAACATTTCTGATAACTTTTGAATAAAATGTCTTTCTGTACTGTAATTAATCAACTTGGAAACATATAGTGATGTCTATTCATTATTGATCCCCTGTTCACATGCAGTGCCTTGCTTTAAAACTGAAAAATGTTGTGCACATTTAGAAATGCATGCCATGGCAGTAATTAACAAATTATCAAAGGGGCATTTATTTTAAAGAAAGGCAAAGCATTTTGCTGGGCTTTGCATGATAAAACACACTGCTTGTTGCAAACGAAAAGTATTTGGCTACTTTGTGGATGTTGAAAGTTACCAAAACCAAAAATGTTCACAGCTTTTGTTAAGAGGAACGGAACACCTGTGTGCCCTGACTTACTGACACACATCTACTAGAAACACTGTGATTTGCAAATGTCTCTTGTTTCAATACTTTAGTCAGACACTTTAAGAGTCCAACTACTTTTCAACTTCATCTGTGACCAGTAATACGCTGATTGTTGTGTTTAGGTCAGTAGCGATGGTTTATGAGCATGTTTTGTGTTTGTATGAGAGGTACAGGACCGGTTAACTGTCCTTGTGCCACCGCAGCCATTGAAGCTGTCTGTTGTAGACTTACGTCATCGATAAGCAGCACGTCTTGCGCCGCAGTCGCTCCTGAGATGAATGCACAATACTGCCTTCACCTGGATCTCTAGCGCCGCCGAGCGAGCGACAAACCGCTTACAGCTGGCTCCAGTAATCATTTTGTTAAAATAAACAAGCAACTAAATAAATAAATTAAACAACACCCTGTCTTACAGAAAACAAGCGATGCGAAGGATACAGTAGCAGTGAGCGCTCAGTGCATGCGCGGTCACGCTGAAGACTTGTCTTTCAGCACCATGGACAGTTCACCGCGTGCTGAAGCCAGTAGAGGGCGCTGTTCACTCATGCGCCACAGTGATGGTCACCACAGACTTGTGTTTTGGCATTTTTATTTTAATGGCAGTTTGGTGAGATATGTCCGCTGAAATGAAACAGTGTGTGCAAAAATGTGACCTTGGACCACAAACCAGTCATAAGTGTATTTTTTTTTTTAAATTGAGATTATTATGTCATCTGAAAGCTGAGTAAATAAGCTTCCCATTGATATATTGTTTGTTAAAATAGGACAATGTTTGTCTGAGATACACCTAGTTGAAAACCTGGAATCTGAGGGTGCAAAAAAATCTAAATATTAAGAAAATCGCCATAAAAGTTGTCCAAATTAAGTTCTTAGCAATGCATGTTACTAATCAAAAATCAAGTTTTTATATATTTATGGTAGAAAACGTACAAAATATCTTCATGGAACATGATCTTTACTTAATATCCTAATGATTTTTGGCATAAAGAAAAATCGACAGTTTTGACCCATACAATATATTTTTGGCTATTGCTACAAATATACCCGTGCTACTTTTGTGGTCCAGGGTCACAAATGTGCTTATTAATCAGTATTATGAGGATTGTTGAAGTGTTTCTCTCTCTCTCTCTCACACACACATTTTTTGGTCCTCATGAGGAAACAAGCTTATAACTCGTACAAAGCTCAAAGTTTCCTGTAAGAGGTAGGTTAAGGTGTTGGTGCTTGTTAGTTATTACCAATAAATCAATCTTTGTGAATCAGAGCTCCAGTGTGATGTGACGCCACTGGTCGGCGTTGTTCACTCATTAGTGCTCATTACACAAAACTCCTCCCAGTCACCGTTTCACCTCCCACTCCGCATCGGCATCATTGAGGATGAAAGAGTTCTGCACTTGTTTCGCTGTTTGAACGCGGCGCGCTCCACGCTCACGATCGCGAGTCCCATCATCACGGTTCCTGTTTGGCCACGCGCTGAGCGGAGCGCGGGCGGCCGGTGATCGGTGTGTTTTGTGTCTATGGGTGTCGACGTGATGCCTCCTCCTCTGAGGAACCTCAAGTGCTTTTCTCCAGTGATGTGCCAGTGTAAACTTATATGTAGCAATCGTACGCTGTCGCTCATGTTCGGCTGTAAGGTAAGCCTGGGTGCGCGCAGGCGCCCGATTCTGCTGGTTTTCTGTGGATAGGATGCTAGAAAGGTGCTACCTTTACCGTTGGTGACAGAATTCTCTTATGTGTACACACTCGAATTGAATTGGTTAAAGAAATTCTGAATGAAAAATCGATTGTGGTGTGTTTGTGATTGCGCGCATGGCATTTACAGTATGAGATTACTGTACATCACCGGTTCTGATGAAAGAGGTTTTGTAATTACACACGCACTGCTACAGTGGAGTAAAGAGGCTTGTTGTATGGTAGGATGCCATGTAAAGCCACCTGTCTCTTTGTGGATGCACACATCACATGACAAATATATTGGAAGGTCGATTAGGGATTTTCAGTCGATGAATGGCAATATGGCTCTCTACAATACACCATGGCCAAGCTGAAAGCTGAACAAACCATACATGGCAATGTGAACGTGCAGGAAGCAGTAATGCAACGAGCTATTGCACATATACACCCTTATTGTCCAGAAAACACACAATGTCCCAATAGCGGGGCATGTTGTCACACTACATGGGGTAAGATGAATGAAATGCTGTTTAAAGAAAAAATAAATAAATTCACAGTAAATCTGCACTCTTAAAAATAAAGGTGCTTCACGATGCCATAGAAAAACCTTTTTTGTTTAAATGGTTCCTTTAACATCTGAAGAACCTTTCTGTTTTACAAAACGTTCTTTGTGGCGAGGGTTCTTCAGATTATAAAACGGTAAGGAAGAGATGTTTTTTTTAAAGAACCTTTGACTGAATGGTTCGTTGTGGAACCAAAAATGGTTCTTCTATGGCATTGCTGTGAAGAACCTTAAATCACCTTTATTTTTAAGAGTGTGTATGCAAATGTATTGTAGCCTATATATAATGCATTTTTAGCTAAATGTAAACATTAAAACCGTTATGGAACACAAATCGAACAAATTAAGAAAAGGTACCTAAAATATCAAAGCATTGTTTTGGCTAATTTAATTTGTAATTTATAAAATACAACATAAAAACACATGTGACAACTTGCCCCAAACTGACATTTATGGTTCTCATGCTGAGAGATCAACCTTTTGACACAATGTAAAAAGTGTTAAAACTGTAAAGAGCTATTTCTACGTGATTTAACCCACAAAACAGTTTATATTGTATACATTGATGCATATAGGTCAGTTAAGTGATGTTAGATCATATTTATGACATAAAACCTACCTGTTAATTTAGATGTTATCATTTTGAGTGGTCACTCAGTATCCAAAATGAATGTTTTCACACACTATTCAGTTAAACTGAGGGCATTTTTAGGTTGCTGTTAGCCATGAAAGGTTATTCTGGATTATTTATTTATTTATTTTTTGACAACACTTACACTAGTATCTTACTGTATTTCTCTTGTGTATTTCTAAAAAATAGATATATGAAATCATGTCACTTGCAGCCTCATATAGTATACATGAGTTTGGCTAGTGTTTGTTCTGCTCCAGTGACCCATTATTTTGTTCCAAATGTTTTTGTCAAGGTGGCTTAAAGGAATAATGCTCAAAATGTACTCACCATCAGGACATCACAGATGTAGATGAGTTTATTTCTTCATGGGATCAGATTTGGAGAAATGTATCATTCCATCACTTGCTCACCAATGGATCCTCTACAGTGAATGGGTGCCATCAGAATGAGAGTCCACAGTTGATAAAAGCACAGAAGTAATACACACCACTCCAGTCCATCGATTAAAATTTTAAGAAATACAAATTTTACAAACATTTTAACTTCAAACCATTGCTTCCAGGTAAAATTTGAGTCCATAATCCATAATATTGCTTTTTGAAAAATTGGCTCATCTGAATCAGGAGAGAAATCTGCACAGATCAAACACTGTTTACAAGCCAAAACAGCCCAAAACAGCTCTGTACAAATATATGGGTGGATTTTGATTTAAAAGACGACATTATGAGATGGACATTTTCACTGAAGGAAATGTTATTATGGATTAAGGAGTTATATTGTGGCCAGAAGCAATCGTTTGAAATTAAAATGCTTTAATGATCAATTAGTTTCTTACAAACACACAGAATTTTAACAGAAGATGTTAATTGTTGGACTGGAGTTGTTTGGATTACTTGAGGATTATTGTGATGTTTTTATCAGCTGTTCGGACTCTCATTCTGACGGCACCCATTCACTGAAGAGAATCCATTGGTAAGCAAGTCAAGTAATGGTTCTCCAAATCTGATGAAGAAACAAACTCATCTATGTCTTGGATGGCCTGAGGGTCAGAAGATTTTAAGCAAAGACCAAATTAGCCAATCCCATTCCACATCTCTCTAATGAATTCCTTATATAAATGTGAATGTGTGAACTGACTACTAGACTTGTCATAGAAGTAACAGATGAAGGCGCTTGTGCTTGGATTGGTCAGAATTCTCTGTGACTGGAGCTGCATCAGATCACTGTGATTTGAGCAGGGTCGATACTTCCTGTGGAATAGATCGAGACACGGATAGTGGCTGAGATGATGACCTTGGGAAACATGATGTCGTGGAAAAGGCTGTGCCACTGAAATGCACCCGTAAAGCGAGAGATGCATAATGCATTTCTATATCTGATAATTCATAGCTTTTACGTTCCATTGTCTGTCTTACTGCATTTACCACATTCACGTGATGTTTATTTATTGGCATAGCTGTTTTCATAAATCTGGGTGGCATTTAAGGACATAGAAAGTTTGGACACTCTTGACTAAAATCTTATGATACAAAGGTTTATGCTTGAGATTAGTTTTAGGGAAAACAGTACCTAGAATGAATTTCTTTGCAAAGAAGTTTAATTAAAAACTGAGTGAGTTTTGTGCGGAGCCTAATGAATTCTGAAACTAGGCAAAGAATGGCTTCTTTGAAGAAGCTGAAGTGGAAGATAATATATTTTATATTTTGGACACTCATAATGAGGTTACTGTCAAAATGGCAAATTTCTGCATCTTGTTGATAATAAAGAAAGAGCAAAAGGACTATAAAGAGAACCAACACTGCAAAAAATGCTTTTTTGGTCTTGTTTCCATCCAAAATATCTAAAGATTCTTAAGTCAAGAAGGATTTTCTAGACGAGTAAAAATTATTTTCTTGTTTTCAGAAAAAATAAGTCAAAATTAAGCAAGTTTTTGCTTAGAAAAAGCTAAATAATCTGCCAATTTGCACTGCAAAAAATGCTTTTCTTACTTTGATTTTTTGTCTTGTTTCCAGCCAAAATATATAAAAATTCTTAAATCAAGAAAGATTTTCTAGACGAGTAAAAAATATTTTCTTGTTTTCAGAAAAAATAAGTAAAAATTAAGTAAATTTTTGCTTGAAACCAGCAAAATAATCTACCAATGGGGTAAGAAAAATAATCTTGTTTTCTGTTTGAAATAAGATTTTTTTGCTTACCCCACTGGCAGATTATTTTGCAAAAAATCTAAATAAGAAAAGCATTTTTTTGCAGTGAATGCTGAAGACTGCAATAGAAAACAGTTTCGGACTGAACACATGCTCAGGGGATCATCATATACTGCTCTGATATGTTGTCTCATATATTGATTATATTGATATAGCCTATAGAGTTTCTTTAGAATGTATTCACTCTCATCAATTATTCATAAGCCTGTTATGTTGCAAAGTCTGTTTAAAGCATATTTACTAACAGGGCTGAACAGTAGGACTTTACTTTTGACTGGCTCCACCAGAAAACATTAGAAATTCTGGGTTCAGCGGCCTGTTTAAGTCAGAAAGCAAATATGATCTCTGCCATAGAGATTCACTAGGATAGTTTTTGGCCTTTATTGTTCTGTGACAGATGTTTTGTTTATTTCTACATTAGTGCTTCATTTCATTTTTGGCCTTTGGTGCAAGTTTGTCAACATTGTAAGTTTCCTTTTGTCATATTATTATAGATTATAGCCTAACAAAGCCTGTCAACAAGACAATGGGTCTCATTCACCAATAATTGCACAGATTATTCCAGATTCATACACAAAGGATAACATCTCACAAAACAGTTCTGCACTTATGTACTGAAATAAATTTGTTCTCATTCCTCGTTCTAATCTTAATGAATTTGGAGTATTCTTAATAAGTGACCAAATGCCACAGGTTAGTCATTTGCATAAAAAAGACAGTTTGCACAACCTTTCTATTTTAGCCTTTAGTCACACTCAGTAAATATATGACACTCTCTAAAATTATATCCTCATCAGAAAATGACATAATACTATCCTCAAAGATGTCAGAATACAGACCCAGATTACTGGGATCTCATTAATCAGCTTTACATATATGTGTTTTTTATTCAGAGAAGCACTATAACACAGCTTATCACAGTTATAAGGCCATCCAGAGTATGTGCTTTTAGCAGCAATGTAATTTCAGTGGTTCCTACATTTACAATTTAGAATAAATTTTAGTACAAAAGTTATTAGTGCATCACAATTTTTTTGTAAAATTTTAATTTTTTCACAAATTTGTGTGCACATGGTTAGTTAATAAGACCTGTTGTCTTTCAGGATTGAATTTTTTTTTATAATTTTTAATTATATACTTGTGGTGTAATAAAGAGGCTGTGTCATCAAAATATGCACAATTGATATTTTTAGTTAATTTAGGCTTAAATGTGTTTAATGAACTGCCTTTACTCCTGAATGAACTGAACACAAATGAACCTTAAGAATAATGAAATGTTTATATATATATATATAAACCTTAAGAATAATGAAATGTTTTTATATATATATATTAGGGGTGGGCGGTACACCGGTGTCATAGTCATCACCGGTGTGAGATAGCGCCACGACATGGATTTTCTAATACCGTCAATACCGGTATATTTAAAACATTAAATTTTCTTCAAACGTTCAGTTGTGGTCTGAATACCTGTCCTTATACTATCTTGTTGTAAATAAAAAAGTAAAACATATTCGTATCAGCTTTGCAGGTGGTAGGTAAAAGGGGAGTGGCCATTAAACGGCTGGTGAAACATCGTGAAGAAAGGTCGGCCCTGTAGCCTATACCAGGGGCGGAGTGGCAATCGGGACGACCGGGACTTTTCCTGGTCGGCCGGCCAAAGGATTTACACAGCGGATCACAAATTGAGCAGGCGCGAGGCGAACGCGACCGGCCTGTTTACGTTTACTTTCGATTTTGTAAAGGGAACAGCACATCTTATAATAGATATTTGTCAGTGAGTACAAGATTGCAACAAATCATCCAGTCTATTTTTGTCATCTCTCTTTACTTTCGACCCGTGATCGTTCAAATCTAAAGGTCATTGTACACTGAGTCCGATTTTCGTATGTTTTTTTTTTAGTTTTCTCATATTCGCCATCCTTATCAAAATGCTTATTATGGATGTGAAAATGCAGAACATCAAACATGATCCAAATTTTTTATGACGGATGAAAGTTTCAGAGGCAGTGTGTAAACTCGATTAACATAACCTGTATTTTTTTTAACGTGCAAAAATGTCGGACGAAAATTTCGTACTCACGTGTGCAAAGACATTAACTCCAGCAGCTCGTGTTGGATGCAGGGTTGCCAAGTCCGCGTTTTTCCCCACAGAATTGGTCTACTTTTAAACTGTTGCCATGGGTTGATTTCCCCCAGTTATTTAAAGGTTTTAAATATTGCAGAAATTAAATTTAAAAAAATAATTTTTGTTTTGTTGTACACTGTTAAGTAAGATCTTTAGGTTTTTTGCAAAATAAATATGTTGAGAATGCATAATACTCTCCCATGTCTCTTTTTGATAAGGATACCTACCATATACTTATTATATTATGAAAAGATTAACTTTATTCACATACTAAATGGACAGGACAGGCTACTTCTCCGAAAATGTACCAAAAAAAGTAATACCGTGATATTATACCGGCACCGTTCAAAAGATGAAAAATACCGTGATATTAATTTTAGGTCATATCGCCCACCCCTAATATATATATATATATATATATATATATATATATATATATATATATATATATATTTTTTTTTTTTTTAAATATATATTTAAGTAGCATTCATTTAAAAATTCTAAAATAATTCTTATTTAAAATTGTGTTTTGAAGATTTAGTTGAATAATTGCATAACTACTGACAGATGAAGCAGAATCCCATTAAATAAGATTAATCTGAAAGGGAAATGTATTTTATGACTTAGATACATGGATATGAATATTTACATATTTAATTGCCCATATTTTAATTGAAGATGTGTCATAATAGCAACACTATGAATTTAAATGGAATGATTTCACTCAATTAGCCTGTAGGTTTTAATGAAAATGAAGATGTCTGAAATGCACATCTACCTCATGGAATTATTGACCAATAACTCTTTTATTCACAATAAATTTTAACCTGTTTAATCCCAAATCCCCTAGACATGAAAATATCTAAATCATGTGTCATTAGTAACCTTTGAAATAATAATTATTTTTTGAAAATTATTTAGAAAATAATAGTCTGGTACTGAATTAACATATTTCTGCAGTCATAAAAATGGTTATATATCTTAGCCCAGCTATTTTAAACTGTTTGATCACATTCCAAGGTACTATTATGCATAAATACCATTATACAACATTAAAATGAATACTGAGATAAAAGACAAAAAAAAATATATAATCATCAACGTATTTCAAAATTGTTACTTTATTGTAAGACATATCATCAAATTGTTATATTAGTGCTACCAGTATTGCAACATCAATCTTGCAACCAATTTGCAACATTTTAACTTTTGATTTAGTGCAATATTTTGTCATTGCAACATTTTAGTGCTGCAACTGCATTGGATTTATATTGCATAATTAAATTCACTGTTATCCCACCAGTCAGAATTGTCAACATGTTTACTCATCCTATGACCACACTCAACAAAACTGAATATATGTGAATTTATATAATAATACTAGACACCTTATGTCTTATGTTTTGGAGCTTTGATGCAACCACCATAGTTTCATGGTGCAAACAGGAAATAAACTGCTCTGGTCATGTGATAATTTGCACTAACCATGTGAAATGGCACATATTTATTTGAGACACTTTATTGTTTCCATATTTGCAGGAAGTGCACCAAAACATCAGTCAGTAAAGTGTTTAGAGCTTTTAAAATGAAAACCTTTTTGTGTCCGGTGGGATTAAATTGGTTAAAAAACAATAACACTAATCAGAACATGCCACTTGTGGTCTTCTGTGCCAATTCTGGTGGCTCATCTTACCCCAAGGTCTAATTAAGATTTTGTAATGTTTGTGGTTTAGACAAAAACCCTACATGGTTTTGCTATAAAAAAGAGGTAACAAATGACACTGTATGGTAACAACTTTCTCTTTTACTGTGCTTCTCATTCTGTCTCTTTAATATTTTCTCATCCTCTCTTCATCACTTCATCATTACTCGTAGCTATTAAGGCTCATTTTCAGCCTCAGTGATTTTTAAAATCCACTAACCTTAAGTATTAAACTTTGATGCAGAACTTGTGCTGCTGACATGAATGATACCTCAGATCGCGCTGAGGCGAGATATGCCTTTACTGTTTTAAGCGATTAGCCTTCCTTCATAAAGATGCATGCGGCTGGGGATTTTCACAAGGCAATAATCTTGATAAGGTGGGGGGGAAATCTCATAGACTTACATTGAAGGAACCATAACAAGACACTGCTTAGTCCTTCTCCCTCAGTTTCACTGCAGTTTCATTCCTTGAATGTATTATTGCTCCTTTAACCACTAAACGCCTGTCAGGAATCTGCTTTAAGTTGTTTTCTTCTCGTTCTGTATTTATTCTCTGTTATTTCTGCACCTGTGTATTACACTACTGTATGCATTGTGTTAAAAGAAGTCCAGTCTCTGATCACTGCTGTTATTTAGGATAAATGTTCCCTCTACACACACACACACACACACACACACACACACACACACACACACACACACACACACACACACACACACACACACACACACACACACACACACACACACACACACAGAACGAGAGAAAGCAGAATCAGGTTTTCACAAAGAGTCTCCATGAATAATAAATGATGTTGGATGAATTTCTCACTGCCTGTCTATCTCTCCGTCTGCCAGCGTTCAGATTCCACACAGCAGGCAACAGTTAGAAAGGCCATTTATACACCCTGTTAGGATAAAAAGCTGGTTATGTTAACAAAGAATTTGAACTGACAAAGAACTCAAAATGACGGTTCACAGCTATGTTATATAGTGCATCAACAGAGTTACAAGAGGCAAAATCCCATTCATTTTATTCTCAAAGAAGCTGCTTTTAGTGAACTTTTTAAGGCAGACAGTAGCATTAGCTGTTCTTCTATATTCTTCTCAATGGCATACCCTTCTGTAGAAACCACAACCACCATCAGACCATTCTTTGCAGCCCAGAGTAGTAATTGTTATTTTGGAAACATGCCAAAAGAGCTCAGCAGTGCTCACTTCCATGAAGAATTGCGAATGATGTAATCTTATCCATACAATCTTAAAAGGGTCATGAAATAAATTTGCAGTTCTTTATATATATTTCTAAAGCACAGCTTATGAAGTCACCAATGTTTTTTTTCCCATCAAAACAGTCGAAACATTAGTGAGAATGATCATTTTACATCCTCATTTTCTCTATTTGTCATGAACACTTCATTTAAGGGGAGACACTGCAGGCAAAAACACTGTTTTTTCATGCACCTGTCAAGTTTGAGATTTTGGGCTTTTCGGTGTTTCACAAAGTGTTTTTTTTTTTTCAGACTAGTGTTTCTTTTATAGCACTTTATCTATTTGTGTCAATAGATTTCATTTACAATATATATTTTTAAGGCTGTTTTCTTAAAATGAGTTTTTTCTCCGACACTGAGCCATAAATCTCCACTTTAGTAGCACTTACACACACCACACTTTACATTTTTATTCCTGTCTATATCCTGAAGGTTTTTACAGAGGGATTTGTTTATATATAATTTGCTTGATTTTATACATTTTATTCCCCACAAAATTGTAAAAGAAAAAAAAAATCTGAATTATGACAAAATGAGATCCAAAATTCCCTCTGTAAAAACATTTGACACTAATATGTCAAAAAAATTAAACAAGAATTTTGAAACTGACTTCATCCAGTGTTTAGATTTTTGTACAAGGAATGTATGTAAATAAGTGCATATTTCATTAAATAATGCCTCATTTGCATATTTAAACCTAACATTTTGAAAACTTGTAATACAAAAAATGTTTGCAATTATCAATGTAATCAAGTACCTGGGTAAGTAAGGTGATAACTACAGTATTAGCTATTTTTTTACCCTGTTCACCTGCAGTGTCTCACCTTAAAGAGTACCACCGACTGAATGTCCACTGTTGTTATTGGTGAATGAAATCACACTGTATCTGTGCCCTTTCCCACAGCATGTGTGATATGTGTTTTGAAACTAAAGTCAGCGTCAGATTAAAATATTTGGCACTGCCGCAGCTTTCAATACAAGATATTGAAACTGGCATTGTGTTGAAAATAATTAACTGGCAACGTGGCAAAATAATGAACATGAGGTGTTTGAAATTTGTTTGAAACTTGCAGTATGCTTTTTTAGGAACGTTCTTTTCCAGCTATTCAAATTATTTCAAAGTTTTGCTTATTATATAGAATATAGAATATTAAGAAAAAAAGAAGCAGTAATTATGTGGCCAAGCACAACAGAGGCAAAATGAGGAGCTAAGCATTGCATGAGGAGCTAAGCATTGCACTTTTTAAGTACTGTCAGAGCATGGCGTCAAAGACACATACCAAGTTTCGTAATAATACGCTAATGCAATTGTAAAATGTAGCATTTTGGAAAAAAAAAAAAGGCAGATGTTGGCCAAAATTGGATATGGTTCGACTTGGCATGCTGCACCGAATCTAAAGAGACACATTTTGTGATTTTTGGCCAAATCATTCAGAAGTTATATGCAAAAATATTAATTTTTCACATATCCTGACCACTAGGTGGCGCTGTGCCAAAACAGTACAGGTAGCCTCAGGTCATGGATGTTATAACACACACTATGTTTGGTCTCAGTATGCCAAATTGTTGCAGAGATAAAGCCATCCATTTTTTATGCTCTTTGCAAGAACAAATTCGTTCATGCAATATTCAAAAACAGTTTGGCTAATCATCTTGAATTCTATACCTTTTTTCCAGCATGGTCTAAAGATGATCTGAGCCAATTTTGGTGAAAATCAGACAAACTGTTTTCCTTCTAGACCTTATGGTTCAAAAGTTATTAGCATAAACATGAGTGAAATTTTGGACAAATAGTGGCACTAGAGTGTTTGAGTTAAAAACTCCAAACTTGCTATGGTTGCTTTTGAGACTGTCCTACACAACTTTCCCACAAGCGGTTATGTGGGCTGCCATAGACTCAAGAGCGGAAGAAACTGAAGAATAATAATAATAGGAACGCCAACAGATACAATAGGTGCTTGGCCAACAAAATATTCTTTATGGTATTCTTTATTCTTTATAATTGTATTCTTTAGTTAGAGATTAAGAAGAAAATAGCAGGTCAGATGAGTTTTATTCTTAAGATTGTTTTGTGAATCCAGCCT